>NC_039360.1:146001961-146601961 GCF_003573695.1 Papaver somniferum | reverse complement strand
CAACTTCGGAAATGCAAAATCAATTGATGCAAAAAACAATTTTGTTGTTCATTTTTAGCATGTGTAACTATTAGGACTTACACATGGATATGGGTAGTGTAAATGAGAGTTACACATGCATAGTAGCATGTGTAACCAGCAGTTACACATATATAGTGGCATATAAATCTGAAATCTCTTTGTACATATAAAGCAAAACACTAAATATTTAACTTACAGTGCAACAATGAAAATGATTATATAATAATTTACTGAATCATCTTGGTAGCATCCAAAATCACCTAGCCTAATTCTAGTTGAGTAATGTAAATAACAAAAATATTTTAAGATATAGGGAAAAATAGGACAGGCAAATGTAAGAACAGAACCAAACCTGACACAACTTCAACTGCGCGATGCATGTGTTCCAGACCTTACACTAAGCCTTTTCAAGGAAACTACCTTGGCATTGCGAGCACAAAACGACACCTAATAATTAGAAAGAAATGATATGTCATCAATTACCAAGTCATTACTCAAACAACATTTGGTTATAATGGAATGCCCTGATTGTTCATTCCAAAAGACCACTATAGACATAATCTGAAAACCAAGCCAACACCTATCTTTGCTAAATGTTCTCAATTTTTATAACATAGTTCTGTAGTACAAAGTTCTAGTATAACACATTAATTCCTATTTATGCTTTTTTATAACCTCACTGCTAATACAAAAATATATCTTGTAGGACTCCTATCAAGATAGCTGCCCAAGTTGGTAGAGAGAAAATGCTCTCCTGGTTACTTCGTTATTCTATGATGAGATCCCTAATGAATATATGGAGATAGAGAAGCTAGAAGTTACAGTTAATAAGCTCTTAAAACAAAGGAAATTGAGCACGAATTTTGAATCACTAGTTTGTAATAAGAGGTCCATATTCCAGATGTGCTAATTACCTTTCCTAGAATGACAATGACTTCCCACACACACTCAGGCTCACCACACAACCTTGCCCCTAGCGAATAGATTTTTATTCGATGTATACTTATGGTTGTGGGAAATATACGACTAAAAACAAAGCTACTGAAATCCAAAACCTGAAAACAAACCATGTAGGATCCACACATTTTCGAAGATTAATACAGTATATTCTTGTGCTACTAAAGTATCTTGAAAGTTACTCCAAACTAGGACTACATTAGTCTAGTGGATTAACTGGAGCTAATACTCTGTGTGGTTTAGTTAGAGATCAGATGTTGAGAAAAAATGATTCTCCGCTTTCTATCTAGGATCTCACAGAAGTCCACTAAATTAACAAGTACTGAAAAATGAACTTTAGTTAGTAAATATAACATAAATTATAAACTCAAGTTAACTACTCAGCCACTCCCATGAAGAACGTCTAACTCCATCCGTTTAATAATTAAAATTAAATTCTACCAACCTTTTCTTCATTAGCAGTATGAAGCTTCCCTTATGATCAATGACCCGCCATCCATTAACCTACTGTCGTTTCCCATTACCTTAAATTTTTAACATCAACATTTGGCCAATTTTTACATGTTCGGCAGTAGCGATAAATTTTCCGGTCCCTCTCTAAAGATACTCAAATTCACCGTATAAAACCACATGCTACAAATTTACATGAAACATGGTATGACTTATATTTTCAAATGTTATCATATAAATTTCATGCATAGGTCAAGACACTCAACTTTAACAGTAACATTAACAGCGTTCAAATCCACATGTTATTGCCATTTTCACAAATTAATCACGTCAAAATTCATAAAAACAGGAAAGGGAAGTGATAAGAACCTCTAACCATTTTTTTCCTCTTTGGAGCATTTTATCGAACATATTTTGAGCGCTCTGCTAAAGAGATGAGCTTGCTGTGGTGCGATAAAATTCTATTTGTAGTTCTCCTTCCCTGTAACTAGAATTTGCAGAAACCCCAAAAATTTTGCAATCTGTTATTTGAAAACTCATGCAACAAAAGATATTAGAACACCATGGATTCCAACACCACAACTTCAAGTGAAAATAGAACAAGCTGCTCATGTCATACCAACAGAAGTATTTGTAACAGTAAACAATTAAAGTAGGGAGCTTAATACCACGCTTACCTCGAGCTTAACTGTAAACAATGGATTTACCTGCACCACCTACTCCAAAATACTCCTCTGAAACGTCTACCTACACCACCACGGCGACGTATGAAAAAGAGGAAATACTTCGTATTAAGAATTTCACTAAGAAAAACATAAAACGATTCATACACTTAACGTGTGACTTCTGAGTTTCTAACTAACCATACACATCAATGAAACACCACATAAAACATCATATATGTGTAGGCAGAGTGCATCTATTTTACAAAAAATGTTCAAAAATAAAGCAAATAAGGTGATGTTAAAATCAGAAAGCATGAATCAACTTACTTCCGGAAAATCATCGTACTTGATTGTATTCCTACGCAAATACATCAAACAAATAGTCCCTCCAGAAACCTCAAAAACCAAATGAGGTATAGATTCTGTAACATAGAGAATTCGGTGTTAAATACTGAATCTGATAATTTCTCCATAGAGAATAAAATTTTGATATCAATCAATCAAACAACTAATTCCAATTTTGATTGCATTAAAATAAAATATTCAAGATCAGATACAAGTAGATATTAGCTTGAACTAGTTAAAAGATAAAAATAGATGAAATTCATAACAAATAGATGGGTAATAAAGATGATGATTCGTACATTTCGAATATGAAAACCGATTTTCAAAAGAGATTTAAGATAAATTGATCGATTGATCTTCAATAAAAAACCTAGAAAAAATTATGTGAATTACTTTCAGGATTTTTCATGTCAAAAGCAAGATAAGGATTAGACTATAACAAATCTGAACTCTAATCTTGATTTCATTGAGAAAATTTAGTTGAAATCATTAAAAAATTACAAATCAGGGTTGATTACAAACCCTAAAAAATATTTCGTAAACAAAATTCGAAAAAAAATAATTCGAATCAAAGAAAATGATAAAAGGATGATAGATCGAAGCAACGATTCTAAAATCAGATCAAAATTTGAAGTAAAATCGAATTTATTAGGTATTTGAAGCTGTCAATAAACTTTTCAGAACTTCTTTTTGGTTAAAACATAATGAGAATCAATAGGAAAATATATGATGAGAAACTTATCTTGTTCTTTCAATATGATGTTGAATCTTCAAGTTTTCTTCGAGTTTCATCAAATTAATCTTCGATTCTTCGTTCTTCGCGGAGCAGGGGAGCAACAGGGGAGAGAGAAAAACAATTAGAATATGAAACCGAAAATGAAATTGAAAGCTAACTTTATTAGCTATATATAGTAAAGGGCATTTTTGGTATTACGAATTTCCCCCAAACCTTAAACTTTATTACCAAGCCCTGAAATCTAAAGTTCTGGGCCTAGAAATATTAAAAAGTGAAAGTATGGAGTTGATAGGGGAGGATCCATTTAGTGGGGCTTTTATATATTGAACCCATATAGTAGGGGTTCTAGTATTTTTCACATGAGATATTTGGAATCTAACAGATTACGGATTGGGTCCGGATACAGCCTTGAAAAATCGTTGAATATCCTTAACCGTTAGATTAAGGATATTTATATAGTTTTTAGAAAATATATAGATAATTTAGAAATTCTTAAAGTGTTTGTTTGGAGTGTTGTTTATGGCACTTTTATATCTATATAAATATATAGAATGTGCGGCTTCTACAAGAAACCATCTATGTTAGTTCTATTTTTTCATTATAACTTTTAATTTTAACAAATCCATTGGATTATCCGTACCTAATCCGTTCATCCTTTCATCCATTGGATACAAATTAGTTGGATGTTGAATTGGATGCGGACGCCAAATTTAAAATCTGTAATTAGTTGGATTGGATGCGGACAAGGAAAAAACCCGTAGTACTACTTATTTGGATGTCCTATCCCCCACTATTATATACGATCGGCCCATTGCCGATGACAATGAGATTCATGATTCAGCAGCATTCGCTCGCCCTGGGATGTGATTATTTCCCCTCTTATGACAACGATGCGAGAAACAGAAAATTGTTTTTTTTTTCTTTTGAAGCAAGAAACAGAAAATTGTTGTGAACTAAATGGAGGTAATTTTTGATCTCATGTGTATATCTCAATTATGCTTTGATTTATTTTATACATACCTGTAGATAACAAGGTGAACATATTCACAGATACAAAAAAATATATTTGGAAGCTCAATCAGCTGAACATATTAGGGAGAGCCGGTTAGCTTTCTTTTTGAGATACACGTTATAACTACAGAGAGTGTGAGCTTGTAAGCTAAAGAACTATTAGCCAAAAGCTAACAGAAGTTGTACATGAGTTGACTTATCGACCTAATGAAGTTAGGAAGGGTGACTTTCTCGGTGTTGGATTGTTCTCATCTGTCCTTGAACCTACCGGTGATTATTGTTGCTTTAGCTCAGATAATCGAACTTTCTCACTTGTTATCCTACTCTGTTAGCATAAATAAATAAAAAAATGTAGCACAATACTGTTAGTTTCACAATCTGCAAAGAAAAAAGAAATAAAATAAAAAGAACAAATAAATAATGTTTTCAGTATCACCTTAAATTCAATATCTTTTACTTCTCTCTCCAAGGAAGACACCCGATTCTTTAGCTGCTCGAGTGCATCTTCTGCTCCTGAGAGACTTATATCAGATACAGGCCTAGTTATTCCTGCTGCCTTCAAAATACTTGTACACAAGCACAATAGCTTCTGTGCCAATTGAAGCCTTTCCTCTTCGGTTTCCTGCATCAATAAAATATATGAGCATTCGAGACAGCAGAACTCACCCTTTCACCCCAGCAGTTAGACTGATAAAATCATTTAGGCCAAAAATTATGCGAAGGAAGTATTTTGTTCTAGTCAGATTGCCAACCTTGAGTTTCTTGTGTAATCTTTGTTCCTCGTCAAAATTGATAAAGGGGCTCCTTCCTTCAGAAGCACGATAACGAGCAAGTTCTTCCTTGACCCGTGATAAGATTATCTCGGATCGTCGTAACTTGGCACTTAGGTCTTCATTATGAGCCCTTAGTACATTATTTTCCTCCTATTGAATTGAAAGGTGTAAGGATTGTGTTCTTTAAGATCAGTAGTGCAGAATAAAAAGGGAGGAACACCAATATTTCAAAACTACTATAAAGGAAACCGGATCGAATGTTTCAAGTGACCAATAAGTTGTCCCTAATTTTGATGTTAACTCCTTGAGGTGAATTGAAGATCGAAAAGTCCATACCTTGATTTTTGCATGATGATGTATACGCTGCTGCAGATTTTGCTGTCCTGACAACTTTTTCGCTTCATCTTCAAGATCCATCACCTTCTTCTTATGGTTCACATTCTCAATCTACAAGTTTCAAAAAGGAAAATCAAAAACCAAAGGAATCCACCTACACTGCAAAACTGTTGGCAATACAAAGATATGGTAGGCAAACCTTCAACATTTCGTTTTCCGTTGTGAGAAACTGATCACGTTGCCGAAGCTTTTCGCAAGCAACTTGTAGCGCCACCATTTCTGCATGTCTTTGGTTTATTTCCTCCAGCCATCTAATGAAAGACTCATCAACTTTGAATAACTGAGTAATAAATATAATACAAAAAAAAGTCAAAAACCTTGATACTTAGAGTTACTCACCCTTGTCTCTCTTCAATAAACACATTCAACTGCTGCTTCAGTTTTACAACCTCGCGATCCTGTAGAATACATTTATTTTTAGAACATAAATGTATGCGGCATCAAAAAGAATGTAAATGTATAGTAAGTAAGGCTTAGTTTAACCTTTCCAGAGGATTCATCAGCCTCATGCTGACCCTTGTCCGTAACCTTAAGCACTTGTTGATGATCCACTAGTGACTAACATTATATCAAAGAAGAGAGGTAAGAAATTGAAGAGATTTAAAAACACAGAATAGAAGAAAAAAAAGGTACGCTTGCTTCTATTAATGGAGCTATTATTATGTTGTTGGAGCTATACATCCAAAAAAGTGACATCCCACCCAACCTATGTAGCAAGAACAACTCCAAACAGGAGAAAGAGTAGACACAAGATAAAAATAAGCAAGCTACAAGATTAACTCGTAGATTAATATCTTACAGCATAGTTGGTCATGTCCAGCTTCACTCCAAGTAAATCCCGAATAACATCATGAGTCATGCTCTCTGCGGCAGCAAGTCTAGCGTTCAGCATAAATATCTGCGAAAAACTAAGTTTATTAACGAGAATGGTAAATAAATTATGAGATTTTTCTGTATCTGAACAAAAACAAAAGTGAAACCTGTGGGTTAACGCTCATACCTCTTTCTGTCGATTTACAGCCAAGGCTTCAAGCTCCTCAATGCGAATCCTCCCAGCAGTAAGTTCCTCGTCTTTTTCAGACTTTATTTGCTGAGTCAAGCCCAGTCCAATGCATTTAAAGGGGGAACCAGAACCTCTAGACTTCACTGCATACTTCTCCGGTTTTGTGGACATTGAGTTTGTAGCATGGGAAGAAACAGGCTCAGGTTTGACAGGTTCGGCCATGGCTTCCAATGTTTTGAACTGGTTTCAGTATATAGTAAATAAAATCAGAAGATGCTGACTCCACTTAATAGTTAGTAGTGAAGCGACAGGGAATATAATAAAGATTTACATGACGTAAGTAACC
Organism: Papaver somniferum; assembly: GCF_003573695.1. Lineage (NCBI taxonomy): Eukaryota > Viridiplantae > Streptophyta > Magnoliopsida > Ranunculales > Papaveraceae > Papaver > Papaver somniferum. The sequence goes on along the minus strand of NC_039360.1, from coordinate 146,595,258 downwards.
TTTTGCTTGTATTCGCATGCCTGTGCCTCTGCGTGTAAATTTAACTCTGAGATATGAGCTATGCACCGAGAAATCTGATACGCGCAAAACAAAAATCGCAAGCTTGAATGCACATTCAAATTAATGTTTCAGCAATCCATTTGAAATTATTTATGAACGAAGGTTGTATTGAGCCAGCATTTTTGAAATAATGAATCTTGTGAAGGATAAACAAGCACAAAAATTACATACCTCTGCATCTTTCTCAGCCATATTCTTTTCAAGATCTTTAATTTGTTTTCTGGCTTCTTGCAAGTCGCTTTCTTTATTTTGAAGATGCCTGTGGAAAGATAAAAAAAAAATATTGGATTTCATCATTGTGGACAATTAAGATTAGGATCCATATTCAAACTTTTTCAAACGGGGTAAACAAATTATGAAGTATCTCAAACCTCTGCAAGTCAGCATCTTCATTCATAATGTTTTGCATTTCTAACTTCATGTTCGCACCAGATGTTTGTACAGCCAGCATCTGATTTCTTATTGAGTGAAGCTCCATTTCTAGATCCTCTCTCTGCAACCTTTGCCTTTCAGCCTCCCCTCTGACAATGTCCGACTAGCATAGATGAAATTTAAGCACATCAGACGCATGTGTCGTGACTTAACTCTATGTTGGAGAGAGAGAGAGAGAGAGAGAGAGAGAGAGAGGGAGAGAGGAAAAAGAAACTGCCAGCAGATAACATTGAAACAAAAGTTCAGTATATACCTGGTTTTGCAGTACATCAACAGTACTTTCTAGCTCTTCAACGGACCTCTCCAACAACTTCACCTCCTCTTCCTTCTCTTCTGCGTATGCCTTTGTTGACTCAGCAATCTAAACACACAACCGATCACAGATCAGGAACCATGAGACAAAAGACAGTTAGGAACCGCAGAGGCAGGTAAGCATGTCAGCATCAATAAAAAAAAAAGGAAATTAGCAATTACAGAACTACCTGCCGAGCTTCCACAGAGATTGCTTCGTTTTCTTCAGCCAAAGCTCGCATCGCTTCGAACTTCTCTTTCCAATCAAAGACCTCGGAATTGAGATGATCCCTCTCACTAGTGACTTTGTTCAAATCATTCTTCAATCCCTCAAGCAAAGCATTCATTTGACCAAGGGTGTTTTCCATTTGAAAGAGTTCCTCTTCTAAACTTTCCTGCAGCTTGCCTCTCTCCTTCAATTCCTCCTCAATGGAAGCGTTTGCTACTTGAACATCCTCCAGTTGAGCTCTCAGATCAACATTCTCATTCTGAATAATTTTATGCGACTTACGCTCTGTTGATAGATCCATCTCAAGTTTTGAGCAGAAGTTGGTTTTCTCCTTAAATTGAGCTTCCAGCACTTGCCTTTGCTCAATAGCTTCTTCAAGCTCAACAGCTCTACAGGTAAGATCATCTTTTAATGATTTCATAGCAGTAACTATTTCTTCGAATTCATCATGTTGGTCTTTGGCATTAGACGCTGTTTCTTGCAACGTATTTAACTCAAACAACAAGCCTTTCAGGACTTCATCTTTCCTTGCCAACTCAGTCTGGAGAGACAAATTATCAGACATCAATTCTTTAACAGAGTTCTCCAAGCATTCAAGCTCCCCAATGAACCTAGAGAACATTTCATCATTTACACGGATATCATTCAACATTTTCTCTACCAGCACAATATATTTGTCATCGAAAACTTGAAGAATGTCACCCACAATATTTACAGATTGGAGCAAATCAGAAAAGCTCTTAGTTTTCAAAGCGAGCAAGCTAAACACACCGTCCTTACTTTTCTCAGTAGCAATAAGCTTGTTTCTCAAAGAACAATTTTCCGCCTTCAAGGAATTTAATAGGCTGGACTGGATTTCTAGATCCTGACTTTTTAACTTGAGCTCTTCCACCAAATTTGATTGCAAACTCTGAAGCTTATCTAGTTCTTCATCTCTCATGACACACTCAGTATTTAAGCTAGAAATGCAAGTTTCCAACGAGCATATTTTTTCCTGCAATTTACTGTTTTCTTGTTCAATGACATGCCCACGACTATTAGAAGACTCAATTTCAGATTTCTTCTCTTGAAAATCTTCAAGAACTCTGCAGTAGTTCGCCTTCAGTTCCTTTGCGCCACTTTGCAATGTCACGTTCTCTTCCTCTACAGACCTCAGCCTTTGTAACTCTGCTTCTCTACTTTCCATTTCTATTTGCAGGCTGCAACGAGAACTCTCCAGAGCTGCATCCCTTGCCGCCAACTTTTTATCCAACCGTTCATTTTGAATCTCGAGAACCTGAATTTCAGATGATAAACTCTCCTTGATTGCCATCGCATCGCCAAGTTCAGCTTTTAATTTCTCATTTATGAAAGCAACTTCCCTCAATGATTGAGTATCTCGTTCAAGGATCTTGTTTACTTCATATGTTTTTGCAAGTTCTGAGAGGCACTCTTTCAGCTTGCATGAGACGGCATCTTTGCTGGAAACTGTTTCTTCCACCACATTTTTTAAAACAGCAGCATCAGCTTCTACAGCCATGCATACTTGCTTTTCCAGCTCAACATCTACCTGAAGAAAGATCATCTCTTTAATTAAAGTTTCAAAATTTTCTCTATATGCTTCTGTCTCTCTCTCAGAACCAGCCTTATCCACAGCCAGTTGTTTCATCTCTGTTGCTAGAATAAGTGATTCAAAACCTTTAGATGCTGAATCCAACATCATTAGATCCTCTTTGTCTCCAAACAACTTCTGCTGATCCAACAGGGCTGTCAAAGCACTCACATTAGTCGCGTCTAAATCTTTCATCAATAAGGAAAGCTCAGAACCCATAGAATCTGACCTAGCCAGCAGTTCCTTTTCTAGGAGTTGCAAATCCAGTATTTTCTTCTCAAAGGCACTTAGCATACAGCTTAACTTATCAGTCTCATCTTCTTTTCTTGAGACTCGATCAAAGATGTTTCTTCTTGCTCTCAAGTTATGCTCCTTCAAATCAGCTATCAACGTGGTTGACTCACACACACCATGGTGAAGCAACCCATTTTCTGCATTCAACCCAATCACAGCTTCCAACAGAACACCCACGTGACAGAGGTGTAACACCGATACAGCACAATCCTTGGCAATTATCTCCGACCAGATGTCCTCCAACCATGACCTTGTTAAGCTTGTAGACTGAACAACCTTGGACTTCAAGCAGTTGAACTCACAAACTATTGAGGTGAAATTCTCCATGCATGCAGTTTGGGTTTGTGTAATAATATCCTCCAAGGCTAGAACTACACTCCTTGTTTCGGAAAGATCCGAATAGAGCTGTCTCTCCAGGTTGTCATATTTTTGATCCTTCTGATCACTAGAATTTTGAATGCTTTGCATTTCATGGATTAAGGAGTCTCTTTCATGGGTGATTCTGTCCTCCAAATTCTTCAGCCTTCTTATTTCAAGTTTAGCCATTTCATTTTCTTCCATCACTGCAAGTTTCGCAATTTCGGATTCTTTCATTGTGTCTTGTGCTTCTCCAAGTTTAACAAGCAAACCAGAAGCCTCAACCGTTTTCTGTGCTGCAGTCATCTTTGCAGCACGCAAATCGAATTCAAGCACCTACATAAAACCATTACAAAAGGGTATCATAAGACACAAATATATATGAAGGAACACTCAAATCCTCTACTAATTATTTGTCTAATTATCGATAAAGCTGAACAGATGCTTGATGACATTCATGCAGGAAGCAAACAGCATCATAGCCCATAATAGGTGTTAAACTCACAATGACTGAAAAAAATGAATATTACCTCTTTCTTTTGAATCCAATAAGATTTAGTTTCCTTCACCCTTTTCTCAAATGTCAAAAGCTTTTGCTCCAACTCATTTAGCTTGAGATCAAATTGTTTCCCTGTAGCATCTGTTTCTGTTTGAAAGTTAAGGACTTGAGCAGTGACACCCTCCATGTTTATTCGACAACGTATCTCCGACTTCTTAATCTCATCTTTCTCTTTGAGTAGTTTGGCCATCTGTGCCTGTACTTCCCTTAAGCTACCAAGAGCTAACTCAACCTCCTTTTTCAAAAGGACAATGGTTGTGTCTCCATCAGATGCATCTTTGCAAGGCCTCCCAACATAATCTGGCTCTTTCTTGCGGATGCTTGGACATGTCTCAATATCAGCCTGGGAAATTTTAAGAAATGCATTGTACAACCAAAGTTATGTGCATATTATGATTATCACAACATCATTAGCAAGGTTTCACTGTTTTGGAGTTTTATCAATTTGAAAGAAAAGTGAACTTACCGAATAACTCTTCTCACATGGCAAAGCATGCAATTCTTGAGTGGTTACTGTGTGAGGTTGTCCTTCTAGTTCAGCGTATTCATTCATGTATGTACTGAGAGTGGAAATATGGAATCTAAACTCGTCCAATTTCTCCTTTGTTTCCAGTATACTGTGACTTTGAATCTCACTCAGCTTCCTTTCCAGTGCATGAACAACTTCTTGCTCTTCAGCAAGTTTAATCTTCAGATTTGTACAGATTTCTTCAGAGCACTCGGATTCCAATCTCAAAGCTTTGATTTGTTGTTCTGCATCCCTAAGCGCAGAAACCTGATACTTGCAAAGTGCATCCTTCTCCATTCCCTCTGCACGGGTCTCATTAAGCTGGATCTCTTTGTGCTTCAAAGTTTCTAAAAGATCAGAATTTCTCTCGGACAGTCTATTCACAATTACAAAGCCAGCTGTTGCACAAATTTCAGTTTTACTGATATGGTCTCCCCATAACTTGACCTTAGTCTCTATCTCCGTTATCGTACACTGTTTTGCACGCAACGCTGAAGTTAGAGCTAGAACTTCTTTCTCCTTTTCACACTTTTCGTTTTGCTGCTGTTCAGTGATAGCCAGTGCTGCCCCTCTTAAAGACCTAACCTTCAATTCCATATCAGACCTTAGCTTCTCTGCATCCTCCAGGCCACTTCTTAACTCATCAATCAAAAGATCTTTTTCACAGATGGTATTTACCATCCTCCCGACCTGCTCACTGATCCTAATTCTCTGAGAAAATGAACGTGAAATTAAGTCCACCTCATCAGAAGCATCTCTCACTGAGTCATGACCATCAGCAATAACCTCTTCGATTTCAAAAGCTAACCTTTCCCATTCATCGGTTAAGGCATTCAGTTCCTCATCTTTCCCCTGAATTAGTTCATGTAACCTTTCGTTGTCATCTGTCATCTGTAATAGCTTCTCCCGGAGATCCTCTTTTTCTGCTTCCAGCATCAGTAAGCTCTCTTTAGTTACTACATCATTTGCATTGCCTTCTACAACTTGCTGGTGAAGACTTATAAGCTCTTCTCGGATGTGTTTATTGTCGTCAGTCATCGTAGTTAGCTTTTTCAGAAGATCTGCTTTCTCAGTTTCTAGCATCATCAAACTCTCTTTAGCTTCTACCTCTTTCACATGCAACTCCGTGACCTGCTGTTGTAGAGCCATGAGCTCTTCTTCGAGGCATACAATAACCTCTGCTGTTTCTGCCTCAACCTGTCTACGAACTTCTTCTGTTTCTTGTTCATTTGACACCTGAAATGCCCGATCACTTTTGTACCACAGATTCAATCTTTTGGCTTTTTCAAGAGAGTTGCTTACTCCTTTCAACCTGTCCTGCAAGGAGAGATTTTCAATCTTTGAATGCTTAAGAACTGGAAGATTTCTTAGTTCGAGGCTGTGTATTTGTTCCTGTAAAATGGATATGTCATGATCCTTTTTACTTAGAAGCTCCAAATAACCGTCACCCCTCTTCAGATCCTCCAACTCACTCATGGAAAGAATTTGTGATTCGAGTGCTTCAATTACAGACCTTGCATCTTTCAACTCTCTGTGGGCGTCTTCTAATTGCTTGCTCATCTGCGAATACCTCTCTTTTGCCATCTCAAGATCATTTCCCAAAGACGAAGCATTTTCCTCTATACTGATACGAGATGATCTCTCTTCTTGGATAATGTTTTTTAGTATATCCAGCTCCAGTTCTAAATTCATAACTTCTTCTGTGTGTTTCAGTATGATTTCATGCTTCAGAGTCTCCTTCTCAACTGAATCATGCAAATGATTGGTGAATGCTTGATCTATTGAAGCTTCCTGAAAGATAATATCCACGCGCTAATAGTTCAGCAAACTTTGAAGAGTTATGTGAAATAATTTGAACAAAAGTGTCACTAATCAAATTTACCTCGGAGGACTTGAAATGGAAATCCTTATCATCATGGAAAGATCTATAGCTGTTCAATTGAGAATGCAGTTCTTCTATTTCCCTGCAAACAAAAGGAATGGGAAGCATAGCATGACAAAGCTGAAGTAGAAAGGAAGACGAGAAAGCAGCTGACCTAAAAGTGAGATTAAACACAGTTGATTTGAACAGCTAGTACTGAACTCCACTGACCTGGTAAGTTTTGCATTTGTCTCCGAACAAGAATTTAAGTTATTCCTGCAGTTTTCTAACTCATTCTGAGTTTTTGTTAACTGAGAGAGAAAAGGAGAGGAAGGTCAGATATACCAGAGAAAACTACCATATATAGTTTAAACAAGGAGTTGGGTAGTAGAATTGAACCTCTAACTGGTTTGAATTATGCTCTCTAACAACAGCCTCCTGTGGAAATATGTGCCATGGTAAGGGAATCAAGAGGAACCAATAATATAACACATGGATGAATTAAAACACATAAGAAGATGTTTGCAAAGACATAAACTAACTGACCTGTGGTGGCACAGTAACATTTTGATTGCTATACATTTTGCTATTCTCTTCAAGGAATTGAAGTAGCTGTAAAAAATTGTAATTAGTATACCAAATAAATTAACAAACGGAAATTAAAACTGAGACTAAAATGAAGAAAGACCTGATCGCGCAGTTCGGATACTTCTGTGATTAGCAGTTCTCTCTCTCCTTCTTCATAAAAGTCCTGAAACCTACAAGCTCAAAATGTAAGTATGACTAACAAAGCAATTTGGAAATATGTACGATGTGCTAGGAGAGCTACAGGGGAATTACTTTCTAATTTTCTCCAGAAGCCTGATGTTTTCAAGTGCAAAACGGGTTACTTCTGGGTTCCTATCAGCCCTAACTTGAAGTAACTTAAGCTCTTCAGAGAGAGCATTTGTCTCCTCCAATAAGTAGGCATCAGAAGGTATCAAACCACCGACCAGTGACTCCATTCTCTGAATCTTGTCCTCCCGAAACTTCAGCATCATTTTGGTGCACTGAGTGTCCTCCTCTCGTTGGCGAACCTGCAATATGAAAGTTCAAATAACTGGTTGAGATAATTTTGATCCACAAAAGCAAAAGGTAGATTACTTTATCAAATGATAATAAGTTACCAAACGATTCAGCTGTGCGATTTCAGCTTCCAGCTGCTTCATTGAAGTATCTGCCATCTGTTCTCTTCTCAAGGCACCGGTCAGGGTAGTTTCCAGAGATTGCATCTAATGTAAGTGTAATAAAACATTATAGGTCTCATCATAACCAGATAAATCCTAATAAGGTATTTAAAGAAGAACCCATTTGATAATTGCAGCCACCATCATCAGTGGGTGTTTTTCAAGATTCATCATATAATAAAACCCAAAGCACTGCTGCATTACCTGTTTAGTAGACAATCGCACAATACCCAAAGAGGCAGACCCTTGGGAGCCGTCAACACTTTCAAGAACCATATCAGGTGTCTCTTCATCATGTGGACCATCAGAACTTTTTCTGTCGGCATCACCGAAGATTGCCGAACGATATGAGAGGGACCTAGATACATTCTGCCGCTTGAGAACAGCAAGTTCCTCCTGTGTCAAAATTTTCAGTCAACTACAGCCTAAATAGCAATGATGCGCCAAAACCAACAAATACAGTTTGAATCATATCAATTACCTTCAATAGGTGTATCTGGTGCTGCAACGCCATTACGTTCCCCGATGCATCTTCGTTGACAATAGCCTTGAATTTGCAAATGAAAGAGATGTTTTTAGGTGACAGAGGAGAAGTGATCCCTTATACTCTATTAGACATGTTGGTTAATCATACATGCATAATTGATGTGGAAAAAAAATAATTACTGGCAATGATAACTTAAAGTAAGTATTACATTGTTTTGAATTAATTTAGCCCGTTGTGCAAACTTGAGAGTGCTTAGGGTTTCGGCAGCAGAACTACAAACATAGTATAGAAGGTTAATCAGAAACCGTATCCCAAAGTTGAAAATTATATTAAAAAGAAAAGGACGAACACATACCAGATTGAAGGGCTAACATTAGCAATTATCATAGTTTTTGAGTTTCCACCCAGCGAATCCTGCATAGCTAACAGTACACCTAAGGCCATGCCTAGATAAGAAAAGTGAGCCCTATGTTTAGAACCTTTTACGTTTAGAATTTGACCTGGAGAAGAAAAGTGAGCCTTGAATCTCTATATGGAATATGTCGCTGCTTCCCTTGTGCCACATCCACTAGAACCATTATTACATGACTGCATATGCAAGTAAACAACGACAAGAAATTGAGGCTTCACTATAAGGTAAGTAGCAAATCAAGGTAAGTAGAAGCAAGTACCCTAACGTAGATAGTGATTTGTTAATACTCGCTGCTTCCTTTAGTCGCTCACCCTCAGCTCCAGATGCTTTCTGCCTGTTTGAAAAATGTTAGAGATGTGCGAGCTTTGTTTGCCAAGCCTAAGTATGATTTTATATTCAGCAACTGTCATCAAGCTCATTACCTTTCTGAACCAGCAAGATCTACAAGGTTTAATCGCGCAAACCGTAAGTTAGTGGTGGAGTCTTTTTCCCACCTACTCTCAATCACACATGTAAAGACACTATGTGAACGACTGCTCTCTCTGTTCATATTTGTCGCTGCCACCTTCCTATTTGCAGCACCCTGTCGAGAGCCGAGAAGCATCAATGTTAGTAGAACAACCAGAGATAGAGACGGAGAGAGACTCTGACGGAAAGAGTTAAAGGTACACCACCCGAGTAAGAAGGCAAAGAATGTCATTCACTGTGTTAACTTCAAATTCGGTTAGATTCTCAACGTACACGCCTGTTTTCATATCCTCCCTCAGCTGTAAGTAAATAGAGATGAAGAGAGTAAAGTAAGAATTAAAGACTAAAGGCGTTAATTTGTATAAAATCTCAACTCTTAAGCTTACACAAAGAATAACTTACTAGCAAATTAGTACATGAAGGATCTAGGAGGTCCGTTATCTGTTCATTGTAAATCTCTAAGAAGGAACACTTGCAATTGTATGTTAATTTCTCATCCCTTCGGATTTCCTCTTCCTGCAAATAGAAGATGGAAGAACAATCAGCCAATTGAATTATAAGTGTACAAGGTGCACAGTGAAATTAACTAGAGAAACGGAAATTACAGCTCTTATCCTCGCAAACAAAAATTCGAAGATACGTGGTGTCATCCCACGCTCTGCACTGGGATTGACATCCAAGTCGGCAATTTCACCAAGCATTGTATGTGTCTTCCCGCTCCCAGTCTGTTGAAGAGATTATCAATGCACAATTTACAATATACCAAAACCAGTTAAAAACATTACGTGTCAAAACAGGCAAAACGGAAACTATTCACAATATCTAGTTGATCATTAAAATGTTGTGGCTATAATCTTCATACCTAAGAAGTCTTCCAAAATTATGGAAGTCACAACATACATGAAAGTTAGCCAATCGTAACAATAGAACCCAAGAAAATAAATGTAGAAGTACCTGGCCATATGCAAACATACAGCTATTGTATCCAGACAGACAATTCTCTACCATTGGTAGACCAGCCACTCTAAAAAGCATTTCCTGCAGAAAATCCATTTCCAAACAAACCTCAAAAGGCTAGACACATCAAATACTAAAATAAAACCTTATAATGTATTGTGTAAATATATACCTGGCTAGTTGTTTCACATGCCACGTGATCAAATGTGAAACGAGCTTCCTGTTGCCCAACCCAAGAAATGCTTTGTGCATTCTCTTGCTTTAAGCACCGGTTATAACCTTGTTGTCCCCGCTCCATGTTATTCAATGGACGGACACGTATTAAAACCTGAAAAGGAATATATAGCCCTCATCAATTCATCTGTAGGCTAACTAAAGCCTTAACCCAACTTTTTATGCAAGTAAAATTACTCTTCCCCTAAATTAGCCAATTGCACAAAAAGTAATTCCAAAACAAATGAAGTAAATTAACTTCAAAAGGGTGAAGAAAATGACTTGTTTTACCTGTACATTGTGATCCATCCAGAATGAAGGGTCCTCTTTAAGCTCGAAATCAGGCACTTGGACCGTATTTACAACAGAAGTTGAAGAGTAAGGAATTCCTTTAGAAAGTGCACCAGGGTTTCCAAAGCGAGCACCAATGCTCATTGGAGGTCTGGCCCCATTAAGTGCAGTAAACCCAGAAGCCGTCGGTTTAGTGACACTCTTTGTTGGTGTATTGAAGGTCGAAATCGAACTAGATTCAGAATAACTTGTTGTAGACCTTCCCGTTGTCCTAACAGAACGAGGAGTCACATTGGGCAAACCCCCATTGGCATTACTACTCCCACGGCTGGACACTGGAAACTGATGCAAATTATGAGTTGCATCACCATCATCAGCACCATTCTTACTCGCCCATCCAAACTTACTCCTCAGGGAAAACCCTTGCTTTTCCGGCGTACGAACTGCCGATCCAGAAGTCTTCCCCCCTTTAGAAGGAGTAGTATTTCTATCAATCTTACTTTTACTATAACCAGATTCTTGTTCTAACACAATTTGTGTTGGTTCTGGTATAGTATGTAAAGGAGCCCTAATTCCATCAACAAAATTAGGATTTATTATAGAATCCTTAGGGTTTACTGGTACATTCTCAATCTCTTCACTAGATTTCTTCCGCTTGTAAGATCTCAAATCTTTCAACATTCTGCCAAAATTTAAACATCCAAAAAAAAAATTAAAAAATTAAAATGTATGCAAAAATCAGGAAGAAATTGGAAATTCAAAACTATATTAAAACAAAAATCAAGAAGAAATCAGATAATTTAAACAAAAAAAAATAAAAAAAGGGCGCTACCTGAAAGAGGAATTGAGAAACAGGATAAGAAGTCCTGAAATTTTCTGGGACAAACAAAGTTAAGTATAAATCTGGACTAAATCTAGTTAATATTTTTCCACGAAAATAAAATCATTTCTTCTTCTTTTCCCACACTCTAAGCTGAGAGCCTGAGACTGAGAGAGAGAGAGAGAGGGTGGAGGCTGTCTGAGAGTGAGAGTCTTGAAGATCTTGTTTCGAGAAAACTCTTCGATCTTTGTATACCCGAGATTCTAAAAATCAACAGTTAGGATTTGATATATCTGATCATTTAGAATCTCCATGTACTCGCCGCGAGATTGGATTTTGAATTTCAAGGGGGTTTTCAAAATAATAAAATACTCGGTTGACATGGGTGTAGATAACTCGACGTTTTGGATGGCCGCGTAATTGGACGGAAACATCAAACATTCAATAGTTGGCAAATTGTAGAGATGGTCGTTACCACCCTTGTTAAACCCTATACGAACCAACCTGCTTTTATAACGGCTAGCGAATTTTGGCCTTTTCTTCTTTTAATTTTCTTTTCTTAAATTTTGAATTTAATGTAGGAGCGATTAATCCACCCCACTGACCATGTCTTGGCTATGAGAAACTAAGAAATAACCGATTACGTATAATCCCCATAAATGGGATTCCCTGTTTTTGTTTAGAGCTAGCACCATGGTTCACTCCATCCCTTCCCTATTTCTCATATGTAGGGAAGGATGGCACAAAGAAGTCAGTCTCGTTATGGGGGCTCGCTATCCCTTCCCTACACGGTACGGCTACTCAGTAGTTGTATGAATAGTATCAAACGGTTACTCAGTAGCCGTATCAGTCAACTGTTGACTTGACCAATACGGTTACTCAATAGCCGTTTTATAGGTTTAAGTCACCAGAAGCGATCTCGGGCTCCCCACTTCTTCTTCTTTTCTAGTTTTTCATCCTCTCAAAACCCTTTCAAACCCCTATTACTCCCTTTCGATTTTCATGTTGATTCATTGCGATTCGATGGCTTAAATTAAAAGGGTTTGATCGTTACTCCAAGGTGAAAACAAATTCATTCTTCAATTTCGAATTTAATCCAAAAAATCATCTAAGGTGAGTGATTCTAATGTTAGGATTTCAAATTAATTTGATTTTGATGAGATTGTAGATATTAGGTTGGTTAGGTATGTAGTATGCAATTCAATAATGTAATTAAAACATATATTTAGTGAAAAATCCATGATAATTATTGTGTTTCTTGATTTATGTTGAGTGAAATGTTTGAAAACTAGAATATCAATATAGAAAACTGATTGACTTGTATTTATGTATGGTATACACAAATTGATATTGTTTTTGTTGTTTGCAAAGGTGCACAATGAGTCTAATGCGTGCTTATGTGAGAGTTAAATATGGAATCTATTTGGATTCCTCTAGTGATGAAGAAGAGAAAGCTTTGCTAATGTTTACACAACTATGTTTGGATGAACGATTACGTATTATTAGACAACCTGTACCAAGGGAGGTACAGACACGTAGTGTAATAACGCGTGATCGAGTGCGGTATGATGCCAAAATGATGAATGATTATTTTACACCTGGAACTGGTTATACCTCAAGACAATTCAAACAACGTATAGGCATGAGGGAAGACTTAATCGAGAAATTGTTAGGAAAATTGCTTGAAGTTGATCCAGAATGGCAACAACGTCCAGATGCAACCGGTATTATGGGGCATTCTCCGCATATGAAATTAGTTGCTGTGATGAAATGTTTATGCAAAAGTATGCCAGCTGATATTGTTGATGATTACACTCGTATGGGTGCCACCACAATATACAAGTATCTAAAAAGATTTTGCCACACCGTTTGCATGACTTTTGGAGAAAGATATTTGCGTGAACCCACTCCTAAAGATGTTCAGAGGTTGCTACAAGAGAATGCGGACCGAGGTTTTCTTTGAATGCTTGGTAATGTTGATTGTATGCAATGGCCATGGAAGAATTGTCTGGTAGCTTGGCAAGAAACTTACCGGGGTAAAGATAAAGAGAGTATTTTGGTATTAGAGGCGGTGACATCATGCGATTTATGGTTTTGGCATGCTTTTTTTGGAATGCCTGGATCAAACAACGATTTGAACGTGTTGGCGCACTCTCCCCTTTTTGATAACATGCTAAAGGGTGTAGCACCTCCATGCAATTATGTCATCAATGGTCACCACTACAAAATGGGTTATTTCTTAGCCGATGGTATCTATCTAAAGTTGACTACAATTGTACAAGCTTTCTCTCAGACATTGGACATTCCCGACTATGTGAGATTCAACAAGTATCAAACGGCTAAAAGAAAGGATGTCGAGCGTGCTTTTGGATTTCTCCAGGGTAAATTCAGAATTGTCGGATCTCCGTGTAAGTATTGGCATCAATCTGACTTGAACCTTATTATGAAATGTTGTCTTATTTTACACAACATGATTATCGAGCATGAACGTCGGGATACGAATTGGGGCAGAGTTGTTCATGTTCCGCTTCCGAAACCTACCAATAATGGTCGTGTATTTATGTCATCTCTGAAAAACCTAGAAATACACCTACAACTAAGAGATGATCTTGTCAAGAACATTGCTGTGCGTCCTGGTAGAGGAGGCCAGGCAGGGGACATGTCTAGTTTGGAGGGTTCAGATATGGAATACGTGGTACTTCCGTCATCAGAAGGAGATTATGATGATACAGACTTAGAAGAAGAAGTTGTTCCTGGTCAAAATGAGGATGGAGCATTTGATTATTATGGAGATTACAATGATTAAATTCCAGATGACTTTGAACATGCAGTTGAACATGTATCTGGAGACGGACATGTGGGAGACGAATATGAACATGATGGAGATGACGATGAGGCTTCTGGCGACGAGGAGGATTATGACGATGATGAGGACGATGACGATGAGGAGGACGATGATGATGAGGATTCCAGCGATGACGATGATGCTCCATCCTATGATGATGCGAGTATGTACGATGATGATGATGTTGAGGCATAGGATGCAATTCACTGTTTGGTTTAAAGATTTCAAATGTTACATGCATATGTAATAACAGACTTTTAATTATTTTTGGTTTTTCAATTATGTTATGTTTAAAGATTTCGAATGTTACATGCATATGTAATAACAGACTTTTAATTATTTTTGGGTTTTCAATTATGTATGTAATCCGTGAAATCATTTAAATCTCCTTGTACAGTATATGGATATGTATACATATCCGTTAAATCTTTTTGTACAGTATATGGATAGGTATACGTATCCGTGAAATATCTTTGTACAATATATGGATATGTATACTGGCCATGTATAAATGATTCGCATTCTCTTCACCAATGAACACATTAGTTCCATCAACCACTCTATCCTCCAAATTTAGAAATTAACATTTATTTTTGTCCAAATTGTTATCTATAACACTTTAGTTTCTTAATTATGGTGGGTTATATTCCGGTGGAAGACGAGTTGATAGTTAGTTTATGGGTTGATGTTCATCTAGAGAATGAAGAAGAAGATGAACAACTAAATAACACAAACCTTTTGGAGCAGTAACTACAAAGGTTGACTATACATAACGGGAATCCGAATGAACGAACAGTTAAGTATCTGAAAACAAGGTTAAATGTTACCACTTCAGGCGTCAAAGTGTATGTATCGACACAGAGATCGTTATATTTATGGAGGGCTCCAGTACCTTCGGAAATCGTAAGAAACTTACCGGTTACCTATCCAACAATTTTTTTTGTGTATGTCTACTGAATTGTTGAATAATTTAATTATAAATTGATATTGTTTTCTTTTGTTGTAGGAGCAATTTGCTTTGGAGAGTTACCAAAAAAAGGAGGGGAAACCGTTTAGATTTTTTAACTGCTATGTGATTTTGAAAAACAGTTTCTCAGAGTATAACCCTTCCCCCTTTGAAGATTCATCCTCTGAATCATCAGATGAAGAGTAAAGAATTTTAATAATAATAGGTTTTGTGGGTATATCTCTCTGTAAACCCTCACGAGACATAACTCGTCCAATAGGGTCGCCTATTGGTTTAAATGCAGATTGTACATGCATAATGTAATCGTTAATCATATGAATATTAAAATAAGTATTATTATTTATTGTAGAAGCATGTTACATCATGTTGATCACATTTAAACTCTTACAACAACACATACTAATTATAAAAAAAGCACATTACATCAATTGATGTTCAAACTCTTGATTAAACTAAATTGTAACAACACTTATTCAGCCATGCCACCGTTTCACAGACAAGGTATTTCCAATAACGTTTTCCATATGTTTTCTTTGCACTTGACCGGTGCATTTCCATAAAGAAATTACAACCCTCGGTTTCACAGAGAATCCCCTTGGTGCATTCAAACTCCACCTTTCCTTTTAGTTTGAAGTTCTTGCAGAGTTCGTCAACTTTTTCTTGTTTGATTGCATCTTTCATTGCATCCTCCAAACATTGTACTTCTCCCGGACATTTAGCGTACTCACATTCCAAATACCTTATCTTCGCCGCTATCGACTCTGTTACCTTCCTAGTGCCAGTGCAACCTCGTTGTGGACATTTTGTAAATAGCCATGGGCATTGAAGCAGATTATGATTATCCATGAAACAACATGGACAAACCTCTTTTGCTTCCACACATACTATTTGTTTTCTATTTCTACTCGAACTGTTAGAATACATGATTGAGGTTTATATTTGAGAATAATTGAGATTTATGTTGGTTAGAAAAAATGCTCTATATTTATAGAAAGAAATATATAGCCGTTGGACATGATTTGTAAGAAACAGAGTCGTTGGACACGATTTCTAAGAAATATAGTCGTTGGACACGAGTTCTAAGAAATATAGTCGTTGGGAACGATTCCTATATAAGGAAGATAACTCATTCTTCTTTCCAGCATCAATCTACCCATTCTTATTTGCAGTAACAATCTTTGAGGTGTAAATCAAACCTAAACATTTATTCAATGGAAAATCAATCAACAACTACCAACTCAGTCGAAGAAATTCTTAGAAGATGCAAGCGAACCACCCAATCAATTGTTGCAATGGAAAAAGAGATATGCAAAAGAGGAGATCAAGCTACTACGAAAGCAACAACGTATCACCTACCAAATTTATTAATAAGATGGATGAAGTGTTAAGCAAACAAAAATCCACTAAATAAACCAAAGATTCATCATCGGTTGCGACAGAATACGAAGAAAAGCTCAAGGCATAGAAACGAGGTCAAGAACAAATGCAACTGAGGGCAAGGTTAAAGGATGTTGAAGAAGAGACGGAATGGATTAGAAACTTTTACCTTCTGAAGGGTGATTTTCCAGAAGATCCTAATGATCATACTGTATTTTGGATTAATGTTGGAAGGGGTCCTTTCATTAAACCGACGGGAAAACAACCACGCTTTAATTATGAACCATCCCACATTTGTTCAGGGACACATCATATTAGGAAATTATGCATCAAGTACAATGAGTTTCTCCATAGGTACAAAAGGGACAGGTCCGCTGCACAAGATGCATATAAAGCCTGGAGAGGAGAACAGTTTTATCATATCGAAGCGGCATTGATCGTTGAATCTCACACCAAGAAAAATAATAACATGTAATGTATTCAGACCTATCGTGCACCACGTTAAGAAACGAGGGCAGAGCGATACCCGCTTAATGAAGTGATAATGAAGTTATTAATTTTAATCGAATGATCTGTTGTAATTTCTTTTGTTCGTTATTAATGAACATTAGTTTAATGAAGTGATAATAAAGTTATTAATTTGAATATAAAAATCGTTTCGTTACAATACATTCAAACCTTTTATTAATTCAAAGAACAATTTAAATTAATTTAGACAACACTTTTAAAATTTAGATAACAACAATACTAACTACAATTTTAGGATAACACTTTTAATTTAAACCTACATTACAAATTAAAAAACTAAACTCAATAAAAGATAAAACAACTAGAGATGGATTACATCGTCATTTTCTGAATCTTCAACGCTGATTATATTCATCCCCTTCAAGATCTCCTTTTGCTTGCGTCGATAATATCTTTTTTCGTTGGGAGCTAATCGACTAAGGTACATAGACATTACTGCATTGTCTTGATCTGAATGCATTTGTTGTTGATGCATTTGATTAGTCTGTTGATGAAGCTTTTGCAAATTGAGTTTTTATTCCATTTGATAACTTGGTTGTTGAGTATACTCCCAAATTGCTTGGTATTGGGATTCTTGTTCCATTTTCATTTTTTCCTTCCTTGATCGTGTTTCCTTAAGATACTCCAAAATACTAGCACTTTGTTGATAGATCCTATCTTCTTCCATCTTAACCGAAGATGTTCCTCATCACCTTCTCTAAATATACCTTGCTCACGATCCTTCTTCTGTCTGGCTAGCATTTTGGATTTTTTGGCTCCTATAGGACGTGCATTCTCCTTGTATTTCCAACGAGTCTCTCCATTAGAAAGAACTTCAGTACCATCTTCGTGTGATACAAAGTTACAATGATTATTAAACAACTCACTGTTTTCGCTAACAGTGAGTTCATAATTATATCCAGGGACCTTTTCTCTAAACAATTCATAACATGCATCATACTTGAATGGTTGTCATGTTTGTTCCTGAAATTGCTTCCGACCATCTTTTGTCTGAAAATTCATGTAACAAACATTGATTTTATTACTATTATCACCAACTATATTGAAAAACTTAACAAATTAATAGAACTAACCAAATCTTCGTGGCTCGCACCGCTTTTGGTTTGACGATATATAGCGTTAAGAATGGACACGAATTCTTTGACATCTTTTTTTATATACTTCATCTTGGTTTTTAAGGATGACCAATCTCTTTCATATGGATTATCGTTGCGTTGGACAAAAATTTGGTGAATACGTATCCAAAACATAGCGGTTTTTTGTGCCGAACCCACAATTTCATCCATACTCACATAAATTAATGCAATAGTGAGATCAATCTCTTCCTGTTGAACAAAATTATTAACCATTTTGAAAATCAAAGAGGTATAGTAAAAAGAAGAGAAATAAGAAATCCATTGATCTAGGAAGAAGAAAAATAAGATATCAATTGATTTGGTGTGGTTTGAATAGAGAATTAGAGTGGTATTTATAGAGGATTTTGAAAAAATGACCGTTGGGATTCGACGGTGGAGAAGATAGAACCGTTATTAATGATGGATGGTTAGGATCGGGTGTGAGAGAGGTGTAAATGAGAAAAGGTCAAGCAAATATTTTTTCTGAAACGGCTACTCAGTATCCGTAAAGCGTAAATTTATACGGCTACTCAGTTGCCGTGTGGTTTTCCTTCCCTACAAGCGGGATCAGATGTAATCCCCCATGTAGGGAAAGGGGTGAATATCCCTACATGAGTAGGAATTTGGGAGACTATAGCACATGAATATTTGGGGTTTTGAGGGATAGAGAGGAATAGGGAGGGGATGAACCCCTCCATAGTGCTAGCTCTTAGGGGTGGGGTTCATATTTCATGTGTCTACATCTTTTTTGTCTGTGGAGAATTACTCTTCATTTTAAAAAACAAAAGAGATCCTATGATTCAAGTTTGTGAGAACGTGAACCATGATACGATTTTTTTTTTATTTTAAGAATCTATTTGCATGTTAAATCGCGGTCATTTTTGTATATATCTTTGGTAATAAAGAACTAGGTATCATCCTGACCTACGACTGTGGTTCAATCTTTTATCACCATAACATTTTGAAGTTCTATCCATGGATTTTCCTCTGATTCATGCAATGCAGTTGCAGATAATTTACCATTTCCGACGTCTAAAACCCATTTTGCAAATCCGTGGATTTATTTTTGTTTTCGTCTCTGGATCGCATTGAACAACCGCACAGTTTTGATCTGCTTATGGACGCGTCCCTGATATCTTCTCTTGAACCCTTCTGTAATTTGAAATATGTCTAAAATCGCTGCCAATCACCACAGTTTTTCCACCAAATAGTTCCGTTTGAGAGGAATCATCACCTCTGGTGTCATAATGTCTTGAATTATATTGCCTGCTTCAAATGCAAGTCAGTTTGACGGAGATGCTTCATCCCAGATTATCAACTCTGTCTTAGGAAGGAGTTCAGCTTGTTCTGACTATTTTGTCACTTTACCACATGAACGTTCATCTATCCTCGTTAGAATTTTGAACCTTGAGTGTATCGTAAGACCTACTATAATAGAGTTGTTATACATGTTGAGTAACCAAAATTAGACATACTATTATTATACACTTTTACATTGTCAAATGAACAGAGGAAGCCAAGGCATGTGAATAAATAACAGTTATGTAATTCACTATAAAATATATAGTTATTGATAAAATACTGAGTCACATATTTTTCAACCAAAGACGCTATAACTAATAGTATTTTGGGTCTTGCACGGAGTAAAGTAATAATCGTTTTTTATGGGTACGTCCTTCCAGTTACACCGCTTTCGTTACAGAAGATAGACATCGTTTATTTTTCTTCATAACGTTTTGGGAAACTTTTTTTAGGCTTTTATTTAGATTGTCAAATTCTTCTTAAAATTCTTTCTTATCATAATGCATCCATTAAGGATTGGGTTTCGAATATCCCTCGTGCTCGACATATTACGGTATGGAGTTTACAGGTGCTAAAAATGCTGACTCTCTTAGGCGACCTCCTCGAGTGAGAGTTTGACCTTCATTTTTTCTCCCTTTGTTGTATTCTAAATGCGTGGTGTTCCTTCAATCCTTCATTTTTTTTCTCTTCCTTAGATGTGGCCCTTCAATCTCGAAAAAGAAAGAGGATATTGCATGGGCATAAAACTTGGATGCAATTCTGAAATTCTCTTCAATCCTCCTCTATTTGGATGCATTATAATCTCTTTTAGTGCTGCTTTCAGTCTTATTAACCAGTAAAGCTGCAACCTTGGAAGAAGTAGACAAAGTATATTGCTTTGCGTTAGTATTGCAAGTGCCGATTAGTCTCAAGCTAACTGGACTTATTGGTATTCATTGAAGCGGCTTTCCACATTATTGAATCATCTTTCTTTTGTTTCTTTGGATCTTTGTTTTCATTGATAATACATTGAAAAGAATTGTAGATGGGGAAAAACGATTTGCTGGTTTTTACGGAATTGAGGAGACGACCATGCGGAGGAGACTCCTTGAACCGAGCGAAATGTTTAACCACACACAGATGCACTGCAAGAAGGGAGTGCTTTAAGTTCAAGAGATCAATCTGTAGGACTCCGGCCTAAACCAAGACAATGGTCGTTCCAGAGTCAATTCGGTCACAAGAGAGGATGGGTCGATCTGTAGGAGGAAAGCTTAGAAATGTGTGAGATCAATGGTGATCAAAGATTGTTGATGTGTTGTGTATTTTGCGTGAAAATAATTTCTGGATGATTGAGTTTACTCAGTTGAGAGTAATTGTTAAGACGATGAGTTCGTGTAGACGAAAGACGAGAATTGTCTGTTTTTACGAAAAAATGTTTGTTCCCAATCATGATTCAGAGACTTATTTATATTGCAAGAATTGTAAACACCTTGATCCCATAAAGTGTGACAGTTGTTGGAGTCAAAGAGTGGGGAAATGGAAATCGTGTTAAAACCAGTTGCCCATCGTGCGGAGACTTGGTTGATTTTCCATCCACTACTTTGCTAACTCCTCCAACTGATTGCACGACTTGTTCACATTCTCATCGTGGGTGAACACACGTGTCGTAGGCCGCCAGACCAAAACCCTAGTTAATATCCCCCATGTGACACGATTGATGTCTCGTGATTGTGGAGTCTGCAAGGCAGACGTGTATTTAGTTAGTCAGTTGCTGACTTCATGGGAAGATGAGTCCTTGCATTGTTGAGTCGAACAAATTTTCTGGGACTCATGAATTGAACGTGTTTGTTGAGACAGAAGTATAATTGTCGAATAAATGTTGATAATTAAGGTAAACAAATATTGCTCACTTGATGAATACTTGAATATTGATAGTTGAACCAATATTCCTTAGTGAGCAAATATTGCTCATTTGAACGAATGTTGCTCGTTTGATGAATTATTGGCAACATGACCAAATAAAATATTAATTTAAAATACTGGAACCGAGTATTAGAATGTTGATCACGGGATCAACGTAAAATTATTAGTGTTTGAATCTGCTCAGAATTATATTTTGCAGAGCTTTGGATTCGAAACCCTAATTTTGATCAATTGCTGATCAATTGATGATTTATTGAAAATCAACCACAGAGTGAAGGAGGGACCGGCTACATAGGATGATGGATCGACCATGTAGCGCCCAGATGCTCGAGTGAACAAAGTACCAAAGTCTCTTGAAGACCAATTGGTGAAAAGATGATTAAATGTTGGTTTAATCATTTATTCAAATAATGTTCGTCCGAACCTTAGGTGATAAAACCTAATAAATTACGAAGAGATGAAGGACCGACCAAGGGGCCATGAAACCGGCCCTGGTTGGTCACGGGATCGACTGACGATCGTTTTATGAAATTCCAAAATTGTTTGGAAGAGTTTGAACCTGATGTGAACAAGTTAGGTCAAATGATGAAAAAGTATGGGACCAGCCTCTTGCAAGCCAAAGATCCAACCTTGGTCGGTCAAGGTAACATGCTCACGTCGCCGAAGTGTCCGCGTCTTAGTCCTGAGAATTTTGATATTTTCTGATGTGCGTTTGAGCAACATTTTGAGAAAATATGAAGAAATCAAGGATTTTGCTGAAACTGGGGAAACTTCATAAGATGAAGGAAATAATAATTATAAAATGAAGGAATGATGAAGTGTGGGACCGGCTATGGCCAAGGCATGGTCGGCCTGCCAATGAGCCCGGTCCCATAACACTTTTCCTAATTTTATATTATTTTCATGATTTTAGGGAAATATCATGAAATCAAGGAGTTTCCTTGAAGTGAAGGAGTTTACATGAGATGAGGGAAACAAATAATAAAATAAGGGCGTGTGGGACCGGCTTGGGCATGGTCGGCCGGCTAGGACCCGGTCCCGTGAGTCTCCCCTAATTTATATTATTTTTATGATTTGAAGGAAATATCATGAAATTAAGGGATTTCCATGAGATGATGAAAATAATTAATAAAATAAGGAATTACAAGGTGTGGGACAAGTCACGACTAGGGCATGGTCGGCCGGCTAGTGACCACGGTCCCGTGACACCTTTCCTAATTTTATGTAATTTTTATATAATATCTTTAATGTGAAGGAAATACCATGAAACAAAGGAGTTTCGTAGGATTAAGGAATTTCCATGAGATGATGGAAAAAATTAATAAAATAAGGAATTACAAGGTGTGGGACCGGTCACGGCTAGGGCATGGTCGGCCGGCTAGTGACCACGGTCACGTGACACCTTTCCTAATTTTTTGTAATTTTTATATAATTTCCTTAATGTGAAGGAAATACCATGAAACAGAGGAGTTTCATAAATTGAAGGGATTTTCATGGGTCAAGGAAAAATAATAAAATATGATAAAATAAAGGGAGAAGCGTGGGACCGACCACGGCGGCGTGACCGGCCGGCCGGTGGGCTGAGTCCCCTTAGACGCCTCTTTTAAGTATTTTATTATTATTATTTTCTCTACGGTTTTATCGTTCCTTCGTGTTATTGAATGTTCATTCGTGCATTTAGGTGCTCGTTAGTGCATTTATTGTTGAATACATTTGCACCATTTTCTCGGGGCTTACTCGATGGTGGCTCAGATGCCCGTACGTTGAATATTTATTACTAACCCATGAAATTCTGCTGGGAATAACCATAAATTGAAGTAACGAAACATTGTACAAAAGAATATTTTCTAGGAATTCAATTGATGAATCTTGCAAGTAGAAATAATTAATTGATGGCTCTATACTAGCAGGCATGTTGTCTAGGAGAATTATAACTATTCGAAAGTCGAGGTATGAGCTAGCTGAAGCAGAACGTTCAATTTGAATGTTTATTCTATAAAGTCAGGGAATATTGCGACATCCTGAAGACGTTAATGCTCTGTACTAGTGAGTAATACATCTAGGATCCGTCCAATCATTTCGATTCTTTGCGGAAGTGATTACTGAAATTGCTCAGTATTTATGAGATATGTCGTTGCCTCAGCTGAGAGACTACACACCTACATATACTCTGAGAGACAGTATTCTCAGTCAGAGATTCTTGTGGCATGATATTTCATGCTTCGATGAGAGACATGAGCCTCAATACTCATCTGATTGTTGGATCAGGAGCATGCATAATTATGGTTTTACGATTTTAACCTTTGTCGAAAATCCACCATCTACAAGAACTGATTTAGCTTGTTGGGTTAATCGAATCGCTCCTTATAAGAAATATGAACTCTTGTAAGTGGATACCAACATAAATTTTAGGAAAAACACGATCCACTATGCACACCTAAATCCACTAACAACAATGCAGATGAGTTCAATGAAAACAAATAAAAGGGAATGAAGGCGCAATATGATTGTGTTACTATATAATATCCCCAATTTCACCTTTTGTAACCATGAGAAAGATGAAATCGAAAACTGAGAGAAAGAAAAAGATCAGAGAGAATATACCTCAGCAAGAAGACGGTGGAGATCACCAACTCACCACACAATAACCTCCGTTCAACTTTAGTTTCTATCTTGCTTAATCAATGGTGATAGAGCTAGTCAGTTAGGGTATGAATTTTCTAATATCGTCTTAATTAACGCGGTATGTACTAAGGAGTATGCACCTAAGAGTTAGAGTCATGTAAGCTAGGGCCACGACATAAGGGTCAAGTAAGCTAGGGCTATCACATAATCTTTGCCCTACAAAATATTAAAATCTTACTATATATATATATATATGGACGTTCGGATTTGTCCCACATGTTTTCGACAGTGGATTTGTTTCAAGACAGAGGCAACATTTTCTTATAATATAGATTACCAAAGTATGGCACAGCTGTTAAGCTCTTACCTACACAAATCTTAGTTGTCAGGTTTGAAACCCATGTGGGTTAGTAATCAATTGGTTCACCGATCAACAAACAGTTTCATATCACCATATCGTGATTTGATACCCAATTTTTCACTTCATAAATTTGGAACAGTTTTTTTCATATCGATTAACCATTAAGTTATTGCACTACACCAAATTAAAGATATAACAACTAAAATTAGCAACAGACAAAATAATTTCTAAAGTTTAGCAACAGACAGTTGTTGTTGCTAAACTCGCAACAACTTGTTCTTGTTACTATTAGCAACAAAAAATAATTCATGCGTGCCACTCGCATGTGTGGATGGTAACATTTTCGTTGACTTAGACAACGATTTGTGAGCCATGGATTTCATAAAATCCTAGCCATCTATCTTCATAGTGTATACCTAAATATACATGGGGCTAGTCGTGAAAGAGTTTGGAGGATTTTGATATATTTAAATCCCAGAGAATTTGCAATATTTTGATGTAGACAACAAATATTACAGCATTCACTGCTCATGTCGTATCCAAAACCAACTATTGAGATTCTCGTAATATTGGACAGACATCAGACTACATAGTGTATTCATTTTAATGGTGCTTTCCATAAAATTCCAAATCCCTCTGGTCACGGACATCAGACCACATAGTGTTTGTTATATCATCCCTTCATGCATTAACTTCTTGAGTTTGTGATAAAACTTCTACATCGTCATTTATGAGTATCGATATTGTTTGGTCATCTTCTCCAACAAGAAATTCATCGGTGCGATATTCCTTTCTCAAGAAATTGTGTAATCCATTATAAGTTGTCATTAGCTCTGCTTGCACTTGATATGGAAATGGAGGTTGAGACTTAAAAATTTGTGAAATGGGACTTAAAACACCGAATAATCTTTCAACTATGTTCCTTAAAGAAGCGTTAACATAAGTAATTCTTCTGCATTTTGAGCATGATTACCGACACCACCAAATTCGTGTACATGATAACGCTAGCCACGAAATGGTGCTAACCTGTATCGCCGGTTTTTTCAAATGGTGCTAACCTGTACACGGAATGGTGATAACGCTGGCCAAACCCATAGTCCGCCAAGTAATATTTACCTAATTAAAACACAACAAATTTTGTCAAAAAAAAAACCAAACAAACCGTACGTGTCACCGAACTTTTTTCTAAACCCACGCATAGTATAGTAAAACAAACTTTGACATGCACAATATGTACTACATGCTAGCTATTCTAAAAATACCTTGAGGGATTGGAAGTCTATTTCTCCTTGTCATTGCATCATTAAGTATTTTTGAATCATGAGCAGATCCTTTAATCCGCTCAGCACATATATAAACTCCAAGTCGAAGTTGCAAGCCGTTAATACGTTTTGAGTTATAATTTCATGACGATTTCGAAAAATGACTGCATTCCTACGCTTTACCATTGATGGGATATGTGTACCATCCATAGCTCCAATACAATCCTTAAAATTTTCAATTCACCAATAAGTTAACATGCTAACATTTTTCAACAACAATTTATATATTTTTTTCATTACCTTAAAGTAAGGATAAAATCATGTGCTCTTTTGTATTTTAGCCGGTGTTGTGTTTGTTGGTTTGGCCATCATCCGCAGAGCTATTTCATTTAAAGCTCGTAACATCCTGTTGATCTTTATACTAACTGTCTATCGAGAGCGATCAGATGTGCCACGTATTTTACATCATCGTTCACCCTGGCAAATGACAAGTAAAAATGTATCGAGCATTTCTTCAACAGAAACACATTTTGTATCACGAGTCGATGTTGTCTCCCGAATAATATACCAAAGTTTTTGAAACACATTAGGATACATCCTATACTCTGTCGAAATCCTTCCGGGTCTTCATTCAGAACTCTCATTATAATATATAGTTTTATTTAAAAGCAGTAACTGGTCGTCTTACTGGTCGTTCAACATATTTACATTACATGTATTGTAATTGCTTAATTATATACATTAACTATGAATGAACCGTTGATAGTATATTTAAAGTTATGGATAATTCATCTTCTTCATCGTCGGCATTGTCTTTTTCTTCTGTATCAGTGCCTGATCTTCGATAGATAACTCTGAATCCGACATGCTCACATTAAAAAAAAAAAAAACTTTGATGTTTAGTCCACTAAATCCGACCCGGTTTAATGGCTAGTCCAGCGGGAGAAGTTATTTACTCGCTAGTCCAAAAAAGGTTTGAAAAGAGTAAAATTACTCTGCTAACCCTAACATATAGTACTATGTAAAACCCTCTTTTATGCTCTCCATAAGCATCACTACATACCAATATGTGTTATGTTATGTATTGATACTACATATGTTACTGCATATTAATATGTTATGTATTGATACTACAACATTGATACTACATATGTAGTATCAATATGTTATGCATTGATATTGTAATGTATCGATATTACATACCAATATGTGTTATGTTATGTATTGATACTACATATGTAGTAACATATTAACATGTGTTGATACTAGATACTACATATATTACTACTACATATGTAGTAACATATTAATATGTATTGATACTACATACTACATATGTTACTACATATCAATACATGTTAACATATGTATCGATACTAGTTAGATCTGGAAGGGTGTTTTAGGTATTTAGAAAACACACTTTATAATCTCCACAAAGTTTTCGGACCAGCTAGTAAATAATCTGGTCCAAAAAAAAAAAAAATTGGACTAGCGAGTAAATTAGTTTCACTGGTGGACTAGTCATTAACCGGGTCATGAAAAACTGGATCAACCAGTAATTCCTAGTAAAAAAAACATAAATAAACATACATTTGTTCAGAATCATCCTTAAATAAGCTTACATGTATGAAAATAAGCATGTTGGTGCATAGATTCCATTATCAAAATGATATATAACAACAAAGATGTCAATTCATAAAATCATAACCAAACAAGATACTCAAAAAAAAAAAAAAAATCTTAACCAATATTAGAAAATAAAGTCATAATTAGCAAAATAAAACACAACCGATTATCAAAATAATATATAACAATAAAGATGTCAATTTCGTAAAATCATAACCAAACAAGATACTCAAAAAAAAAAAAATCTTAACCAATGTTAGAAAATAAAGTCATAATTAGCAAAATAGAACACAACCAAGCAAGTAGTAATAGTTTAAAAGCAAGCATAAATAAAAATAAACGAGTAGACATATGACCAAGTTTGTAATTTTGAAAGTTGCTCGCAAAGAATAGTATGTTGCGAATATATTATCAAGTTCATTCTGTTAACTTCGAGGCACAATTTTCTCTCTTCGGCAGTCAAACGTCTAAATATGTTCTTCTTGTGATTTCTATCGAGCATTTCAATCACTTTGAGCTTCTCTTCCAACATAATTCCCGACATGGCATACAAAATATTTATAGTTCATTCTCCATCTTATCCGTTTCAAGTCTATAAATTTCCTTTTCAATTTTGTGATCTTCTCTTTCTTTAACATTTTCCACAACGATAACATGCATTGACTCATTAGTAGAAGCAGTTGATGAGTTGCTTATAATCAACTTTTCAATGTACTCTGATTGGCCTATAGGAGTTGAAGATGCAGAAGAATCATTATTGTCATTTCTTTCTCTTTTCCTTGGAACTGTCTTTTGGGTATGAATTTTGTCGGTATCCATATCTTGGAACCATCGTTTCTAGTTCACTATTTTCCACCTAGGAATACGGTTAATATGCTATGCCAAAAACATTATCATATTATTTTGTATGAGTACCATTAGCATCTTCGTCATCCTCTTGTTGTTCATCTTCCTCTGTAGAAATTCTAGCACTTGTACCATCTTGAGTGAGGTCAGTTGTTACTTTTCCAGCTGCACATTTGTTCCCCAAAACAAGAAGCAAGTCCCTATAGTCTCTACCATTTTTTACCCTAAGGTGATTATGAGTTGGTTGGCCCTGTTGACACAAATCAAAAACAAATAAACCATATATTCGACCTATGTATATATCAAAAATAAGATAGTTGTCAGCAAATAACATACACATAGCTCCAGGTAATTGTTCCACATTTTTTCAGTTCCGTCAATCATTTTTAAATCGTCTCTCCAACCGAATCCAGAACTAGAATTAAATATTTCCTTGTACTGACTCAATCTATTTTTGAACTATTTACGTCTTTCTTTAAAGTTCTCATAAGTTTTGTTACATTGACATATCTGGTTAAGTTTTGGTAATATTTTGGTCTCTGTGGTCTTATTAGTAAATGATCCATTCTTGTCTTTTCGACGCTGAAGTGTAGCTTCTACCAATAATTTCAATAATTCATCAGTCCCTTCTTCGGTCCATTGATTGTATACGGATTCTTCTTGTTGTTGTTTTTTAGGTCTCTTGGTTGTCCATTATGTGGTGGGAAAAAAAAAGAGAATTACAACATGTGTATACCTATAGGAACTGAATTGTGCATCTAATGAATTACAAATCAGTATTTACTGAAAGACTAAAAAATTAGCTACGGAATTAATGATAATAGTACTTATATAAACTATCTTTCAAGCAAAAGAAAAATCAATATTGGGAGTGTCTAATCAATCAAACTGTTAACTGATAGGACATGTACCCAAATCATGCTTGTACACCCATATATTATACATATGTTCAAGTTCTAATGACACTCCAAACAACTTAAAGAAAATATTATAACTTTTTATACTGATCTAATAAGCATAAGGGTGATCAGTTGGGGAGCTAATAAGATCATTGTGTGTACAATATAGATAATTTCTATGAAAATAGATGACACACTCTATGAAAATATGAAAAGTTCAAAATGGTTACTAGTGACACTAATTTATCTATAATTATCCATATTATGACGACTAATAAACAAACGAACAATGTATAAGCATTACAATTGAGTTGTCGAGCTAAAAATAAGATGTATATTCACTAGGGAAAAAAAACTACACTTGATATTGAAAGTATTTACATTGCTTTTTCACCATAAATTTTCAGAATTTTGGTTAGGGGCCAAGGGTTGAGCAGTTCAATGCATTCATGTTCTAGGATACATTTAGGAAAACAACATCGTCATAAGTTCACCAACGGGATTATGGAGTTAGATCAAGAAGATTAGCAGTTTGAGGCAAAACCTTGCTCGTAATTGCCATGAACAATAATCAGGAAGATTATTAACGTTTCAAACCAAAAAAAATACTTTCAGAACTAGGAACAACACAAAGTCTGATTATTAAAAAGCGATTGAGAGGCAAATTGCAGAGGAACTATAACTTGTACGTTTCACCGTGTATAGAACCAGTGTCTATAGACCTAACTGTCAAAATGTAAACATAAATTTATGGAGGTCATATACCCCAACATAAAAAAATTATGGTTAAGTACCCCTTTTGTGAAGATGAGTGTTTATGGATACATAAATCTATGCTTGATTGATAAGAATAATTTTATAAGTAGTTGATAGAGGGAACAAGGTAATGCAGATGAACAAATAACATTGGTGCAATCGAAATATTATCTACTTCAACATCATATAGATACAGTAAAATCATTTTTCTCCTCAATCAAATATTGATCTTGCAAATAAATGAGATTATATATATACTCAAACACAATATCGTCAAACTTAAGACCATAATCATCCAATGAATAAATACAAAAATGATTATCGTTGATCCATAAAAAATGGAAAAGTAAATTAAAAAAAAAAGAAGTGAAACCCATACATAAAGCTCAAACATATTATCCCTCCTTCACCAAGCTCTCTCCCAAAATCTCTTCATTGCTCACCAAGCCAAAAAATATACACAAACTCTCTAGAAATCTCTAAAAAAATTAAACTCCCCCAAAATTTAGGGTTTTGAGACTAACAGGAATTTCAAAGACCCCCACGACTAACAGGAATTTTTAGGATGTTTGACAAATTCTCTCAAACTCTCCCACGGTTAACGGGATTTTAAAAGATTTTTCCAAACTCTCACAATACTAACGTGTAATTTAAAAAGTCTCTTGAAATACAATAAAAACTTCAGACTTTCCGACGACCCCCATAGTAATTTCGAACCCTAAATCTTAACACTCTCCAGCTACCAAAAAAAACCCCTCTCCTCTCACTCCATTCTCCACAGCTTTTCCTTCTCCCCACCATTACTCCTCCAACTTCCTACTCCCGAGAAGTATAATCGAAGTCGTTAAACATGACAATCAAATAGACCTCCTTTATCTCTGGTGGAGATTCTCTATCTATACTATTCTTTCTTTGTCTCTTTATATCTGTTATTGTTGTTGTTGTTGCGCCCATACTTCACTTCATCAATTTGTGGTTTTTCTTTGCAATTTTTTTAAGAGGTAAAAAAATTGTAGATGTTTCTGACAAGGTGAGGAAAAAACCCTTTTAATTTAAAATCTAGGGCTTTAATCAATTTTGTTTGTTTTCTGTAGATTTTTGATTTTGGGGATTTCTTTTTGTGTATAGGACAAAGTATGCTAGACTGGTGATAAGGTCCTTTAGGCCGATTTTTTGCTTGTAGTAACTGGGCTGAAGTTTATTGAGACGACCGACCGGAGGGTCCGAAGGGAGGAAGTCCCTTTTATGGCCATTTTTCTTTGTAAATTGTAACCTAACAAAAATGTGCAATTTGATAAAAATATTGGAAATGTTTACTATTAAAAAACCGGAAATGCCTCTCCCTTTTAGTAAAATTACTATAACTCTTTATTATCATATTTTTTCTGGGATATAATTGGCAAGCAAACTAGAATAAAGCATATCTAAAAAAATTGTTCCTTGGAATTTTACAAATTTTATCTTACTGGAAAGTACTAAAGAGATCTACACAATTGTACAAACAACAATTTCATTTTTTTTTATTTTATTTTTCTGAATCACATTTTATATATTTTATAAGAAAATTGTTTTTGAAAGATTACAAGACAAATATCAGAAAAAGAAAGCCAACTACATAGGCTTTAAAAGTCAAATTTAGAAAAATCTGTAATACTCAACATTTGGTACCTCTATTCTTGCTAAGAAGCTTGGTCTTCCATAAAAGATTTGCCTTTAACCTGCTGCCAATCTAGCACCTCTTCTTGCAGCTGTATCTGCAGCAAAATTAATCTCCCTGAAACTGTGCCAGAATTTGATTGAGTGGATATTATTTATTGCCTTCTGCCATCTTATTTTAACAAACCATGGCATCTTATTTGCTGCAAATTCAGATATAACTGTTTTGGACTCTGAGTTAAGAATTACATCTTGTATCTTTTATTCTACTTCCAACTCTACTGCACAAATGATTGCATATACTTCTGCAATGTAATTAATAGCAATTCCAATTCCTCCAGAGATGACTCCCAACACTTGACTCAAGTGATCTCTTATTACTACACCAAAAGCAGCAGCTCGTGGATTTCCAATGGATGCTCCATCACAGCAAAACATAATAAAGCCAGTACTTGGTGGTATCCAGAAGCAAGGTTTAATGCATTGAAATTTAGTTTTTCTTGGTCCCAGATTAAAGAAGAGAATTACCTGGTTATTATTGTCACTATCCCATTTGTGACTTTTGATTCTGAACCCTCCTTCATATACTGTCTTTTTGATTCTGCCCTTAAAGTTTTGAATATTAGGCTTAACTTGCTCAAACAACATCTTGTTTTTCTGAAACCATAGCTCTTTTAAAATTTCACAACCATCAATAATCCAGCATTCTCTCATAAATGGACTTTTACCTTTTGCATTATTCCACACTTCTTCAAAAGATTTTGGAATTTTGAATTTAAATACAGAACATATCCATCTCCAAATCTCTTTACTGAATTTGCACTCCCACATTAAATGATGCATATTATCTTGGTCTTCTTCACAAATGCAGCACCTTGAAGCCAATTAATACCCTCTTTCAACCATTACTGAGTCATCAACATATATTCCTTGGATAATTTTCCAAATATTGCTTGATATAGTAGGATGTAAGTATGAATTCCATATGTATTTATAGCAATGCAGAGGATGTTATTTATTTCTCACTAAATTGATTGCAGAGGAAGTTGTGAAATTACCTTTTATTTCTCCTTTCCATATTAAGTTATCTCTTCCAATACCAATTTCAGGTAAAGTGTAAGTTGAAAGCATTTGTTTGATCTGCTCAGGTACATTCCATCTCCCTTAATGATTAAATCTGACACCTTCATGTTGATGTGAGCTTTAACATAGTCAGTGTAACCAACTTCTTCTATAAGGGGTAAATTACTAATCCAGAAATCAAACCAAATAGATATCTTATGTCCATCTCCAAGACACCATCTTATGTTCTCCTTCAAGTGATTCCAGGCCCATTTTAGACATGGCCAAATGATGAAAGTTGCTAGTTATTCTTATTGATTCTGTTTGTCTTGGAATTTAGCCTTGATAAATAGAGCCCATTCTGCTTCAGAGTTTATTATTCTCCATAGAATCTTCATCAGTAATGCTTTATTGAGAACTTTCAATCTTTGTATTCCAAGATCTCCTTCGCTAAAAGGGGAGCAGACCTTCTTCCATGCAAGAGTTTTGTATTTTCTAGTTTCACCATCACCAGACCATAAAAAGTTTCTAATTATTCTCTCACAAATTTTAATTACTGATTTTGGCCACTTATATACTGACATACTATAAATTGGTACAATGCAAAGTACTAATTTTGTGAGTACCAATCTATCATTAAATGACAACAATTTTCCTTTCCAAGTAGCCAATTTCTTTTGCATCAGCTCCACCATTGGCCATACTGTTGAAATTTTTACTCTGCCATATTGTAAAATTACTCCCAAGTATTTGTTAGGTAGAGTGCTTACTTTCATTTGCACCATTTCCTTAATTTGCATTGTCCTTGCTGCAGTTGTTCCATCCATAAATAACTTGCTTTTACTTTTATTTATTACTTGACCTGAGCTTTTCTGGTATTCTTCTAAAAGTTTCATTATATTTTGAATGCTTTTCTTTGCTCCATTGCAAAAGATAAACACATCATCAACAAAGAACATATGAGAAGGATGAATTTCATTCCTTATTACAATTGGACTTATCTTGCCTTCAGCTACCATTTTAGATATGTTTCTACTAAGGACATCTTCCATAAGCACAAAAAGTATTGGATATAGAGGGTATCCTTGTCTTAACCCTCTACCTACTGAGAAGAAGCCATTAGGTCCACCATTTATCATAACTGAGACTTTTGCAGATTCAAATAAAGTGCATAGCACCATGTATCTGAAAAACCATATTTGATTAATACCTGAAATAAGAACTTCCAACTTACAGAATCATAAGCCTAGGATGTGTCCAATTTGAGTCCAATGTTACCACTTATTCTTTTCTTCTTCATTTCATTAATCATCTCAGAAGCAAGAACTATTTGGTCTTGTATATTTCTCCCTTTAATGCATGCTGCTTGCTGGGGAGAAATGAGTTTATTCATAAGACTTGACATTCTTGCTGTGATGATTTTGGTGAAAATTTTAAAGCTTACATTACTGAGACCAATTGGTCTATATTGATGTGGAGATATTGCACCTTCAACCTTTGGCAGAAGCACTTGGAAAATTAGAATTTAAGCCTATTGGAATAAACCTCCTTCTCCAACAAAATTGAACTGCATTTACTACATCATTTTGAATTACTTGCCAACATGCTCTATAAAAACTACCAGAGGAACCATCTGGCCCTGGGGAACTATCTGGATCCATTTCAAATAAAATTTGCTTTATTTCTTCAGTAGATGGAACCGCATCCAACATAACTTGATCATCTGCTGTTATTGCATTTGGAATTACTTCAAGTAATGAGTCTGAGATATCCACTTCCTTAAACTTGAATTTTTCCTCAAAGTAATTAATGAGAATTTCTGCAATTTTTCCTTGATCTGTGATAATTTTATTGTTGCTATTCTCCAATTCAGTAATAAAATTTCTAGCTTGCCTTACCTTCAAATTGGTATGAAAGAAGCTTGTGTTGGCAGACCCTTCTTGGAACCATTTGGTTCTAGCTTTCAGTTTCTTCATTGTACTTAACTGCACTTCTTTTGAATTTAAATTGTTTTCAGCTTTCACTAAGTTGTCCAAGAGCTTTTCATTAAGGGGATTAGCATCAGATATCTGCATTGCAACTTGAACTTCTTTTTCAGCTTCTTTGATTTGCTCATTTACATTACCAAAAACTTTCCAATTCCATTCTACTAACACCTTCTTTAGATTTTTTAATTTGCTCTGAAATACAAAAGCTGGATCACCTTCTATATTTGTAGACCAACATTTAGTGACTACTTCCATAAAACCAGGATGTTCAATCCAAATTTTTTGAAATTTTTGTGGAACATTTTTTGGTTTAGGACAGTTAGCACACCCACCCAAAAGTGGAGAATGATCAGATGTTATTCTCATTCCAACTTTATATCCCCAACCTTCATGTTTTTGAAGCCACGGCTTATTAAATACTGCTCTGTCCAGAATCCTTCTAGCACCATGGTGACAATTTGACCAAGTATATTCACATCCAGATTTTGGAGCTTGCTGCAGTTCACATTTGTCTAAACAAGTATTGAACTCAAGCATATTTATTGTATTAGCAGGCCTTCCTCCAACTTTTTCCCCTGCTGTTGTGATGGCATTGAAGTCACCAATAGCAAGACAAGGTAGATTTAAATCACTTATCACTTCCATCTCATACCATAAAAAATCTTTTTTGCACTGCACCAACATGGACATAAACTCCAGAAACCAGATTGCCTCTAATGTTGACTGTTATCATCTGATTTGACATGGATACCACAGTTGGTGTTGGAAAGTGTTTATTCCAAAACAACCAAATGTTTCCTTTTTTATTTAAAATTGAATTATGAATCACCATATTCTACATCCCTGGTAAATTCAACTTATTGCAAAATGTTGCATTACAAATGACTTTAGGTTCTGCTATAAAAACTAAAGAAGGTTGAAATTGATTTATTAAAGACCTTAATTTCTCTTGAGTCGTAGGTCTTCTCAGGCCCCTGAGGTTCCAAAATAAGACTTTCATTGTAAGTAATGGAGGTCCCTAGTACCTCCTTTTCCTTGATTCTTCCTAAAGTTGTATTTATTTTTGACTTGCTGAGATTTTACCTTAGGTGCTACCTCCTTTTGTTGGTCTGCTGGAATGGATGTTATATTCGATGATGATGGTTTTTGAATTACCTTAGACCAAGAGTTGTTGGAACTCTTTCCTCTGACACTGAACCATTTTTGTCATTGATAAAATTGATGACACTTTTCTCCATTGCATTGTCTTCAGCAATTTGTAGTATCTTTGCTGGAGTAAGAGTTTCATTTCCTTCACTCATTTGTATATCTATTTCCTCCTCAATCACAATATTAAGAGTTTCAAAATCTACCTGAAGATAGATTAACAACAGCATTTTGGTCTTGAGATGATGCAATGTGCTGATTTATTGTTGTAACTGGAGTATAACATATATCAAACTTTACTTGTTCCTTCTGAGCTGCTATTAGTGGAGTTGTAGCAACATTTAAAGTAGATGAAGTATTTTTTCCTTTGTCAGCAGTCTGCTCAGGGGAAATTGGTTTGAAATTCTTTGTTGCATCCCTTTGATTTTCTTGGTTATTACTTGCTTCTACTTCAGCTGATATCTCCACTCTGCATTCAGCTTGTAAATGACCAACAATTTTGCAGTGATGACAAAATTTTGGCAACTTTGAAAGCACTACATCTTGCATAAAACCTCCAAACTTAGTTTTAATCCATATTTTATGTGGAATTTTCTTTGCTAAATCAATTTTAATAAGCACTCTTGCATATAATCCATTTTCAAAATTCAATGTAGCTTCATATACTTTTACTGGATTTCCCAATGCTTTGCTGATGGCAAAAAGTGTCTGTTCATCCCAATATTCCAAACTCAGACCAAGATAATGTACCCAAACCATTGCAGAAGATGTTCGATGTAATTCTGGACGAAAATCTGGTATCCAATTACGAATCCATAAAGTTTGATTGTAAACCTCCCAATTTCCAGCTTTGGTGTAATTTTGATCTCTCTCATTATCAAGTTTGATTGTGAAAAAACCTTCCCCCAATGGTATAATCTTGCATTGACAAACTAATTTCCACTGAGATTTCAGATTTGATACATCATCAGAAAATTTCATTCGAAGTAAATCAAGACGTCCAATCAAAGAATGTTTCCACACAACACATCTATCTTCAGTACCATTAATAAGATCTATTGATGGACTTTCTTCAACAGCGTTATTAAGATCCACAACTTATGGATTCATTTCTGAGTTTTGATGTTTTTCCATTAAAATTAAGATATAAATCCTAACTGACACCAAAATAGCCAACCAACAAATTAATGAACACCAATCATTTGAGATTTTTGAATGAAATTTCACCTGAATTAATGATGAAGAACGCCGAATTCAACGCTTGAAACGAGAAAAAAAGAATGAGTTGGTCGCCCGATTTGCAGAGCGCGACTCACCCGATTTTTGTTACAAACAACAATATCAAATTTAGAGTTTTTACAAAAAAATTCGGAGGTGTTTATCCTTTTAGGCACAATTAAAACGATGTATATGCCTCAAAAATGACATTCCAAGAAAAAAGGATGTATAAGGTATTATGCAATCAACGGTGTTTCGTTTTTCTTCAGTTGACCCTCCCCATCGCAGCAGCGGTGTTCTAATTATTCTGAAGTTGCAGATTTGATTGATTCTATTCTTGATGTCTTCAGAAAAGAAACTGAAAACAATAATGGTTCACAAGGTAAATCTTCCAACTCTATCTTGTTTAGATTCAATTATTTTAGTTCTACATGGGTTGATTTTGTGGATTCAATGGCTGATATTAATATCTATATGGTTTAACTTTTTCAAGAGGTTGAACTTAGCAAGAGGTTCTATTTTTTTTCTTCTTAAGTATGACTATAGAATCCCTGACATGAACCTTTAGTAGTTGAGTTGGAAGCTGATGGGTATTTCTGTCTTTTTATATTTCTTTGTTGCGCATATCATTTAGTAGCAATAGTTGTTGTAGTATTTGGCTTTAAACTCTAGGGTTTTTGATGAATTTTATTGTTTGGCAAATTACCTCAATAAATACTTGTAAGTGTTTGTATATATAATTGTTATGTTTTGATCTTTTTGATGTAGTTGTATTTGGAGGGTGTTGGAGATGGTGAAGTTGTAATTTGTAATAGTAAGGAGCGGGTAATGGTGATGGTGGTGGTGGTGATAATGATTTATTGTAGCATAGAGTGGGGGTACTGGAGATAGTGGTGGTTGTCATTTGTAGGTTTATAAAGCTTATATGTATGGGGTACGATTAATACGAACAGTAGTACTATTGATGACAGTGGCAGTAACTTGTAGGAGCAGTGGTACCGGTGACGGTGTTGTTGGGTGTTGGTGTTGATCTGTAGTAGTTGTAGTATTGGTGACGATGTTGGTGGAGACTTGTAGTTGAAGTTATCATTCGATGTTGGTGGCGGTCTGTTGTAGTCGTAGTATTGGTGACTATGTTGATGTTTTTTTCAATTTTATTTTCTCTGCACATTTGTTTTAATTTATATTTTCGCTGACCCATGAATTATTTCAATTCTCTTGATACATTTCTAATCAAAATTCATTGGCTCTTCTCTTTAAGGTTGTGTGTCTGTTTGATTTATCACGAGTCAATTTTATCCCTATTTCAATATTATTGAATTATATGTTGGTTATTGGATGACCAAATGGAGTTACTACGTGATAAGAAAAACTCATTGATGTCCGTTACAACAAATGTGCAGAAAAAATAAAATTGAAAATTTTATTCTCACAATTCACCAAATTGAGTTACAAATTGAGATAATTAAAGAAATTGTTCAAAAATTTCGATCAACAACAACCAAAATAATAATAAAAAAATTGTGGAAGAAATAATAAATTAACTGTTGAAAAACTTAATTAAATCAGTAAGAATCGATCAAAATCAAAATACGGACGATTTTATATTAACAATTTAGGACCGGCGGGTAATTATTCGATTGGACCGAAATCTTAATGGTGCAAATGCGTAAAACCCGTCGGGTATCCGGTTATTCATTCTTTTGTTCATCTTTTTAGCAAAATTACAAGTATTTTGCTAGTTTTGGCTTTGATTTTTTTTATTTTCATTTTTCTCTTATATTTAATCCAGTGGAGAATCTAGCACAAATGTTTAATGGGGGCACACTTTATTTTTGGAAATTAAAGCGACAAAAAAATAAAGCATTCTTTACATACACTAGCATATAGCTACGTTCAATCGAATTGATAAATTAAGATACGGTAACGTTCAATCAAACTGAAAAATCGATGGGCATAAAAGGTAATTTATTTTTACTTGTTGAACTATAATTTTAAATAAATCATAATTCCTACGGAATAAGGACCACATGTTTAAAAATTCTACATTTTAGGTGAGTTTGTAGGGAGTTTCGTTTGTGCGTCGTAACGGGATATAAGATCAAGTTTTTTTTAAAACTGCACGAGTATTATCTTTGCAGCAAATCAATTTATTCAAATCAAAATAGTGATTACATGATCGCTTACAAGAGTATCAAAAACATCAAAGTACAAGATAATCAAAACCCTAATACAAATGAAGATATCAATTACA
Organism: Papaver somniferum; assembly: GCF_003573695.1. Classification (NCBI taxonomy): domain Eukaryota; kingdom Viridiplantae; phylum Streptophyta; class Magnoliopsida; order Ranunculales; family Papaveraceae; genus Papaver; species Papaver somniferum. Next base: position 146,556,467 of record NC_039360.1, on the reverse strand, counting down.
AGTAAATCGCGAAGAGAAAGAGCCATCAACCACAAAAATGATACATTTGGTTGCTTTGTTAGTCCGCTTTCAATCTGGCACAAGATCTTTCTAGCACTGGTTTAACTCATCACACGTAATTAGTCCAGCTGTGTAGCAGATGTCCCTCTCATATTTATCTCTCTCCTAATCTTATCCAGCTGTAAAGAAGCGGACGCATCTTACAATGTTTATCTAGCTGTGTAGCGGATATCTCTTTATCTAGCAGTGTTGCGGATGTGTCTCCCCTTTTCTTCAGTCAACTTTAGAGCTGACACCTTTAATTTCTATGGCATTCTAGTTACTTGGAGATAGGTTGAGAATATGTATGTCCTCATAGCTCTTTGGATACTTGTGACCAATTAGAAGTCATGGTTTTGTGGGCACACCTCTGGTAAACCCTCCCGAGATTAACTCGGTTTTATTTTTTAGTTTTGCTTGAGGACTAGCAAATAATAAGTTTGGGGGTATTTGATAGACGCATTTATGTGTCTATTTTGTTCTCAATGTTCTGTATTGTTAGACTCGATTAAATACTTATTGTGTTATTTTATGTTTTTGTAGATGTTTTTGGAAAAATAAGATCTTGCGGCGAAATTGGCTCGAAAAGTGGTGTTTTACACCCCAGGATAGAGACTAAAAACACCCCAAAAATGCGCCAGAGCAACCCGGAAAAAATGATGGAAACACCCCAGAAAAATTACTTAAGCACCCCAAAGGACATGTGTTATTCGGACTCCAAAAACGGATAAGGGGCGACCACTGGATAAGGGGTGACCTTCTTCACAAATTCAAAAAAATATTTTGGCGGGAAAATATTTCTTTTCACAGGCAGATTTTTCGATCGGATTTTGGAGGAGTTTTTGTGCGATTCAATCGCTGAAACTTCATGGGTAGTTGTGATATGTCCTAACAAAGCTAGTATGGGTGTTTGTTTAGATCAAATTTGTCTGGATAACTTGGTTTAATTCAAACAGGAAGTTGGAGGAAAAACATGAGCTTACACGAGTTGTGGTGAATCTAAACGTGTACTGCACGTGTTTGGAAGCCTTAATCAACACTTTGGAACGTGAAGAAGATTTATAAGGAATTTAACCCAGCTGCACCATGCGTAAAAATCAAAATCATTGATAAAAAAAGAAAGAAAATATCCCGAGTAAATGAATATTATTTGGAGTTAATGTAGGAGATTCACTGTCGCAATCACGTATAAATATGTTCACAAGGTATCATAGAATTAGTGTCGAGAGTCTGGGGGGCTGAGGAGAGCCAGAGAAGAAGAAATTCGAGTTTTCCCAAACTCGGTTTCTGCTGTTGCTGCTGCTGCACCAAGAACACGAAGAACATAAGACCCACAAAGAGCAGTCTTATTTTGCTACAGTTTCAGCGACTGTCGTCCGACAGTCTTATTTGTTGCAGTGACAGTCTTATTTGTTACTGTCGTGGGATAGTCTTATTTTCCGAGGGTCGTAGTTCTCTGGTTTGTAACAAATATAATTGTTACAAACCCGGTTTTGAATTATTTCTCCCTTTTCATCATTTGTAAACACCCTTTGAGCAATAATAATGATTTTTGAGCGTGTTTCCAACATGATGAGCGGCTAATTCTCCCACAACCAAGGTAATGAGGAAGCTATTTACGCATGAATAATTGGTAACTATTTTATTTTCTCTAATATTTAATTATAATTCACTCAATCACTGCTTTTGCAGAGTTTTAAATTGTTTGCGTAATTTTCCTAATCAGTTGTGATTCAATTAGATAGGTTATGCTTTGTTTAGATAATCTATGCTTAAGGGATACAATTGATGTTTGATAATTTACTTGATTATTAGTGAGTTAAGATATAAAGGACTTAAAAGATAATTAGAGTTTTGGATTATTTACCATCATTAATTCATGTGTAATAGTGGAATCAATGTCTTGGTTGTTTTCTCATACCTCTCGCCCACTTTGTTAATATTTTTGTATATAATTTTATTAAATCTTTAAATTTAATCTTCACAAGTCCGAGAGTTTGAACCTCATTACTACAACATCATTCAAAAATTATAATCATTTTGATGGGGAAGAACTTTTTAGTTGCACTTTTGAAACTTCTAGCGTCACATGGTATCCGGTTAGCTAAGTTTACATATTGTTTCTCACCGAAAATATAGAAATTGGAATGCTAGGGATAACAACCTTTTGAGACATTAGAGAAAAATACATTGAGATCCTTGAAATTCAGGAGAGAACTTGTTCCTTTTAGAGGGTAACTGTGATGGACCTAACCATACATGATGGAAAGGCAAGTAGGTCAGGAAATGCCAGAAAGACAAAGCAACCTCACAATGTAGTCTTAGTTACTGGATTGCGACTCTCTCATAGTGCTCAGTAGAAATAACGTCTTCTTCGGTCTTCAACTGTTGATGATAAACTATCGAACCTCATAGAACCTTGACAATTAACTCTTCTCTTCGATTTCTTGCTTGACTTATAAATTTCTACTTCCCTTTGGCCTTATTGAACAAAACGTAACGATGATTTTTTTCATTTTCGTTTTTTTTCAAAAAAAAAATTTCAATTTTCTTTTTTCTTGGAAACAAAAATTACAAGACAACAATTTACATGGCCATGAGAGAAGGACTTTCAAAACTTGGATCTTCGCAACTTGTGATGTCTTGGTATCATGGATTCTAACAACTTATATCATTTGCTCTTATAACTTCAACTTTGATTTTTGAATTATTCTTTTCTATTTTTGCTTCTAAACCTAAAACGTCTTCAACTTTCTTCATAGATTTTGATGTCGCTCCGCTTGTTGATGATGATAAGTTTCTACTGAGAGAGAGTCGCAATCCAGTAACTAAGACTACATTGTGAGGTTGCTTTGTCTTTCTGGCATTTCCTGACCTACTTGCCTTTCCATCATGTATGGTTAGGTCCATCACGGTCACCCTCTAAAAGGAACAAGTTCTCTCCTGAATTTCAAGGATCTCAATGTATTTTTCTCTAATGTCTCAAAAGGTTGTTATCCCTAGCATTCCAATTTCTATCTTTTCGGTGAGAAACAATATGTAAACTTAGCTAACCGGATACCATGTGACGCTAGAAGTTTCAAAAGTGCAACTAAAAAGTTCTTCCCCACCCCCAAACTTAAATCTAACATTGTCCTCGATGTTCTAAAGATAAAATTAAAAGCATGAACAAGGAGAAACTGTTACCACTTGAAGAAAAAGAGTTAAGGAAAGATATTACCATGTTGCATGAGCATGGGTTACCTCCCAAGAAGTGCTAAGTTTAAAGTCTTCAGCCAGACTTAGGAAAGGATTAGTCAACTCGAACCGTATAACAGTAGCCGGAATAACTGTGGGTCTTCAAAACCAAATAGAGCTGACCAAAGGAAACTGCAGTAAACCAAGAAAATGAACAAGACTAGCATGCCCTTACCTAGTTTCCTGATTAAGAAAACTACGTCTAATTGTGGTTCAAGTTCAGGTTCTATAAAAGGGTCTAAATATATTTCTTTAGGCTGCAACTCCTCAAAAGTGAGATCCGAATTATTAGGTCCTAGAGTCTGTAAAAACTCAAATAAAAATTTAGAAGCACATAATAATAACCTAAATAATTGAGGATCCTCTAACTCAATCAGGTTTGACTTACAAAATTGACCACAGTGAGGGTACTAGTCATTCTTAAGAAAATGTGTTGATTCTAATTTCCTAAAGCATTTAGGTTTAGTCTCACAACTAAATATTCGACACATTTGAAATATAAACGTTCCCACATTTGGAAGAAAACTATTTGGTGGGAAAACAAAGTCAATAAGGGTATCATAGCCTGGGCAAACCACATCAACCAGAGGATGGGTTTCTAATGACTGAACTTCTTTCTGGACATTATTAGGTTCGGGAAAACGTGTATGGAGATAATCTTGTACGATGGTTGAGGCACAAATGTCAAGCCCTACACGAGGGAACTTTCTAAGAGTTAAAGGTAAAGTATAGGGAGAATGATAATCACCCCCAAACTTAGAGTTTTGGGTGTCTCTAGGTAGACTAACTACAATTTCCCTAATTTCTAGATCATCAGAATCCTGAAAATGGTCAATTGCTTCTGTTAGGTTATACTCAGGTGATGCATCCTCACTCATATTTAAAAGCTCTACGAGTTCATCTTCTTCGTCTAAGACTATTGTTTCTAAATCTCTAGACTCTAAAAAATTATTCTCAGAATAAACTCGTTCCTCTAAATCATTATCGGCTTTGTAAACAGGAAATACTACATCGTCTAAAACGAGGGTATCTCTAGTCAAATCCTCGTCCTTTTGAATAGGTGAATAATTATTAAAATTATTTGGATTTGAAATAGAAATAATATTATCATTGTAAAGCTCAATTGGAGTATCCATTTCCCGATCACTATTCCTACATAAGTATGATTCTCCATCAACACTATCCTCATCATAATAACATGAAAAAGATCGAACCTCATCAAAACAAGTAGTGCTACCAATTCTAACCTTGTTATCTTGATTATGAAAATAACTATCTTCATTCTCAAGGGTATTATTGTATACACTATATTGGAAATTCAAGTAATTTCGAGCAATTCTTTCGTTCGTCTCAGCTATCCGCTTGAGGTGGTCTTCTAAAGAAGGTTCACTCATTATTGTAGTTCTTTCGTCTATAATTATACTATTCATCTCAGCTAAATTACACGTTGACTCAGCTAACTTCCTGAGGGACTCTTCTAAAGGAGGAATAGGAACAGACGGATCATAAAAAGGACTACTTTTTAATAGTTTGATTGTATCCTCTAGAGACGAAGAACTAGTACTATAATCTTCTTGCTTGTAAGACTGATGCATGTGTGGATAGTAATTGGGCTCACCAGGGTATGACCCATATCCTTCCAAAGGATGGCGTTCCCAACCACTATTCCCAACATGGTCATAAATAGGATGATGTCCATATTCAAATTCAGGTCGATAATCATTGTATTGGCTTCTATCATACCAGTTCGACATTCTTAATTGCAAGAGAATTCTACACAATCACAAACAAGGCTGACTCGACCAAATCAAACCTATAAAATCTAGCAAACAACAAGCATGATGGCTCCACTTAGATTGTTTCTAGACCAGCTTCTAATCTTTCGAAAAGGAATTCGTTACAATCTGAGCAAACCTCTCTGGAATCAATCCGAGTTTAAGTAAGTTGAATTGAGACGAGGGAAGCTGCGAGGAGATTTGATACCCAAGGTCTCACCGGTATTATAAGGCGGCGCAGTCACGCATTCAACTCGCAGAAACCATCATGAACTTAAAAGTATGCTCAAAAGAGTAACCAATATTTTTCGAACGACTTTCCTATTAAGCTCATTACCCTATAGGTCTCGTTCTAGTCAAAATTTTAAGCTTAGGTTCGCATTTGGTTTCGTTTTCCTAAGGCGGGCAAGAAGGAAACGGTGATGAAATCCGATTCCTTATCTTAATTTGGCCAGGCCTTGCCCTTTACTAGGAAATTAAAACAACCGTATTCAAATCCTCAGCATATATTCACCTTAAGGCATACAATAAACCCGCTGACAGGGGATTCGCGGGTGTTTCGAAAGCTTACCTCCCGTACCAGACGGGCGCAGAACCGCTGAGGTCGACTCGGGCCACGACTCCTATGTCATGTGCGAACCCGAGGGGCCGAGACGATATTGTAATCGTCGTCCTTCCCTGCAAACAGTTTATATTTAATGTACCCTTCCTTAGGGTTTAAAAAAATAAATAATTGTCCAAGTCCAAAGTCCAAATAAAGTGCAAAAGAAAAGAAATAAAATAAAATAATTACAAAAAATGGAAGGTCTCTAAAAAAATAAAATGAATTCTCTCTCTTTTTTTTAATTTTTCTTTCGCTCTTTTTTTTTTTTTTTTTTTTTTTTTTTTTTTTTTTTTTTTTTTTTTTTTTGCTTTGTCTTTTTCTTTTTCCTTCTCTTTTGGCTTTAAGCTTTGATTCCAAGTCTTTAGTATCCAACTTCAAACCTGTAATACAAAGACACACCCAAAGAAACGTAAAAAGAACAAATGAAATAATAATAAAAAAAACCCTAAAAAGTCTACCTAAGCACAAATCCGCGTCGGCGGCGCCAAAATGATTATAATTTTTGAATGATGTTGTAGTAATGAGGTTCAAACTCTCGGACTTGTGAATATTAAATTTAAAGATTTAATAAAATTATATACAAAAATATTAACAAAGTGGGCGAGAGGTATGAGAAAACAACCAAGACACTGATTCCACTATTACACATGAATTAATGATGGTAAATAATCCAAAACTATAATTATCTTTTAAGTCCTTTATATCTTAACTCACTAATAATCAAGCAAATTCTCAAACATCAATTGTATCCCTTAAGCATAGATTATCTAAACAAAGCATAATCTATCTAATTGAATCCCAACTGATTAGGAAAATTACGCAAACAATTTAAAACTCTGCAAAAGCAGTGATTGAGTGAATTATAATTAAATATTAGAGAAAATAAAATAGTTACCAATTATTCATGCGTAAATAGCTTCCTTATTTCCTTGGTTGTGGGAGAATTAGCCGCTCATCATGTTGGAAACACGCTCAAAAATCATTATTATTGCTCAAAGGGTGTTTACAAATGATGAAAAGGGAGAAATAATTCAAAACCGGGTTTGTAACAATTATATTTGTTACAAACCAGAGAACTACGACCCTCGGAAAATAAGACTGTCCCACGATAGTAATAAATAAGACTGTCGGACGACAGTCGCTGAAACTGTAGCAAAATAAGACTGCTCTTTGTGGGTCTTATGTTCTTCGTGTTCTTGGTGCAGCAGCAGCAACAGCGGAAACCGAGTTTGGGAAAACTCGAATTTCTTCTTCTCTGGCTCTCCTCAGCCCCCCAGACTCTCGACACCAATTCTATGATACCTTGTGAACATATTTATACGTGATTGCGACATTGAATCTCCACTCCAAATAATCTTCATTTATTCGGGATATTTTCTTTCTTTTTTTATCAATGATTTTGATTTTTACGCATCTGCAGCTGGATTAAATTCCTTATAAATCTTCTTCACGTTCCAAAGTTTTGATTAAGGCTTCCAAACACGTGCAATACACGTTTAGATTCACCAAAACTCGTGTAAGCTCATGTTTTTCCTCCAACTCCCTGTTTGAATTAAACCAAGTTATCCAGACAAATTTGATCGAAACAAACACCCATACTAGCTTTGTTAGGACATATCACAACTACCCATGAAGTTTCAGCGATTGAATCGCACAAAAACTCCTCCAAAATTCGATCGAAAAATCTGCCTGTGAAAAGAAATATTTTCCCGCCAAAATATTTTTTTGAATTTGTGAAGAAGGTCACCCCTTATCCAGTGGTCGCCCCTTATCCGTTGCTGGAGTCTGAATAAGACATGTCCTTTGGGGTGCCTTAAGTAATTTTTCTGGAGTGTTTCCAACATTTTTTCTGGGTTGCTCTGGCGCATTTCTGGGGTGTTTTTAGTCTCTATCCTGGGGTGTAAAACACCACTTTTCGAGCCAATTTCGCAGCAAGAGTTTTCCAAAAACATCTATAAAACATAAAATAACACAATAAGTATTTAATCGAGTCTAACAATACAGAACATTGAGAACAAAATAGACACATAAATGCGTCTATCAGATATCCATTTTTTGGAAATGTAATAAGGAAAATGATGGTATAATCCAGAATCGATTCCGGCAATTTAATCTGATTTTCTTCTTCTTCAATAAGAGACGCTCCTAGAGGAAAAGAGTATTTTGACCAAAATCTTGTAGACCCAAATGAACCCGGCTGCCCTAAATCCCTTAGATTGAATATGGATTTAAAACAATACCGTGTTGAATAGTCGATGTTCTTGAATCGAGAATAGCAAGTCACGAACCAACAATCAAGGTTTGAATAAATCGCCCTCAAAGCGAAGACAAATTCGCTCCAAATGGAGAAGAAAAATATATTGAAATACTAAAGAAATATATCAAAAGACATCAAAAACAAAAGAATACTAATTTTATTCAATTAAAAATTAAAGAGAAAAGAAATCTTGCTCAGATCTGGTTAAAAAATGACCAAATCTGAGCAAGAGATTAACAGAGACTAGAGTTTGTTTTTTCTCAGAGAGAAGAGGAAAGGAGAGGAGAGAGAAAGGAAAATATTTGTTAGAGCATTGCTCGGTCGAACTCGCATGCGTTGCTATCTCAAGCATGTTTGTCAATATTAGTGATCAAAACTATAAGTCTTGATTACTAGCCTATTAGAGCTAAGGTCTTGGTTTAGGATAGAAAGTGTAGTTGAGATCAAGACTCCATGGCAATCATCATACAAGACGAAGGACTACTCAAGGAGCTGGTAGATCTTCATCGACTAAACGGTATGTGGAGACTTGAACTTATCTGTCACTCAAAAGTCTATTTACTCTATCTCCTACTCTTGAGACAAAAGTCGTTTTGATATATAAACTTTCATTATACACATTTGCTATTTCGAGCCGAGTTTATCTCGCCTATCTATTTCTCGAAATATGTGTTGGTAAGATTTCGCTTTAGCCGAATTCATCTTTACCAAGTGACGAAAGTCATGTATGTTTCGATCACTTTGAAAATTGCTCTGACGAAAAATGGTATGTGAATAACGGCTATATAACGTTCTCTGAGAATGTTTCCATGATTTAAATGAGAGTTTAGATTACATAACCATTAGTGGATATAAGCATTGTTGTGGAAACACATATATGCATAAGTCCTATTCCTGGAACCAAAGTTTGCTAAACTTTGTTGATCAAGAGAAGTTGGAAGTGGCGCGAACTAAGTCCACGAACTTGCGGAACTTCTCGGCCCGAGATTTTCTGCTGGAGTTCGTGTACTCCTTCCATGAGCTTAAGTCCGCGAACCCATTCCGCGAACTTGAACAGGTTATATCTAAAGTCGGTTGTTCTTGAACTAATGTTTAAATAAACTAAGGAATGCTTTTCCAAACCGTGGCTATAAAGTTCATGAACCGATTCGAGTGAATCAAACCGATTTTGCTTCAATTGTGTCTTGTGTAGTTACATAAGATTTCATTGCAATTGAAAAACTCTCTAACTAGTTCATTTGAGTCATTTGAACTAGTTATGGTGGAGAAGGATAAGGTTGATATGAGAGTAATCATATGGCTAACCATTTGGTTGACTTGTTGAACCAACAAATGTTAATGTTTGGGTACGGTTCATAAACCCAAAATTGGACATTTCATTTGTGTGTGACAAGATAAGTTTTCGATCTAACGATTGAGAAATATCAGCTTGAATCTAATCAGGTTTTCATCTAACGGTGAATATTGAATGCTTTGTTACTAAGCTAACATTGATTGCAAACTCTGATTTGGAAGTGTATATGAGGGAAAACTCTAGAAACTTGGAAACCTAATCCCCACACATTCTGTGTGATACTAGTTGTGTTAAGCTAGAGTCGATTCTCCTTTAACCTTTGGTTTCTTCTTCTAAACCAGGTTAACGACTTAAAGACTTCATTGGGATTGTGAAGCCAGACCGATACTACTTTTCTTGTAGTTGTGTGATCTCATCTTGCATCTTCTATCGTACGAGTACAATTTAAATAATTGGATTGAGATTTTATATCTCCGATAGGCAAGATATAAAAGTAATCACAAACAAACTTCATCTTATCGTTTGTGATTCCGCAATATCTTTTTTCGCTGCGTCGATTAAGATTATTATGAGGTGATTGATAATACTAAGTTTTTCTTCGGGAATATAAGTCTGGTATTATTGATTGGTTCCTGTTCACCTTGATTTATCAAAAGATGGAAAAAAACTCGTAGGTATATTCGTGAGAGACGGATTTATCTATTATCGTAGACTTTTCTGTGTGATACAGATTTTTTTATTAAAGTCTTCGACTTTGGGTCGTAGAAACTTTTAGTTGTGGGTGAGATCATCTAAGGGAATCAAGTGTGCAGTATCCTGCTGGGATCAGAGGTGTGGGAGCATAACTGTACCTTGGATCAGTGTGAGATTGATTGGGGTTCAACTACAATCCAGACCGAAGTTAATTTGGAGTAGGCTAGTGTATGTAGCGGCTTAATACAGTGTGTGTTCAATCTGGACTAGGTCCCGGGGTTTTTCTGCATTCGCGGTTTCCTCGTTAACAAAATTCTGGTGTCTTTGTTATTTCTATTCCACATTATATTTGTTTATATAATTGAAATATCACCGGTTGTGAGTTGTTCAATTAATTAGAATATCCGACCTTCTTGGTTGTTGATTTGAACTTATTGACACTTGGATATTGATCTTTGGTACCTTCCAAGTTATCTCTCTTTGATAAAGACTCGCAGATTTCTATTTGCTTGAGTAAATATCAAATCGAGAGATTGAGATATAAACTCTTTGATATACTTTTAATCTGGACTGAGTCTGACTGTCTAGTTGATTCTCTTGAAAGTATATTGGGTTTGTCCATACAGATTGCTAAGAGAAATATTGGGTGTGGTTGTTAGACCCCCGCTTTTTCAATTGGTATCAAAGAAGGCAAACACGTTTAAGAACTTACAAGTCTGTGTTTGTAGCGATCTGACTCTATGGACAGAGGTGTTATCTCAATTAAAGTACCACCAGTCTTCGATGGCTCTAATTACTTATGGTGGAAAATTGTTATGCGAGCTTTTCTTCAAGCACGTGATTTTCAATCATGGGTATATGTTGTTAATGGCTATAATGCTCCCGTCATGGCAGTTGGAGATGTAACCGTTCCCAAACCTATTAGTGAATACACCCCTGCCGATATAAATGCTGCAAAGCAAAATTCTGACGGTTTAAATGCCATTATACATGCCATTATCCCAACTCTTCAGCACCATGTGTCAAATTGCACAAGGTCTAAAGATGCGTGGGATATCTTAGAAACCGTATTCGAAGGTAACTCCAATGAAAAGGAGGTTAGGCTTCAAAACCTTAATTCCGATTGGGAAAACCTTCGTATGGCAGATGAAGAAACATTTGATGAGTTTAATCACAAAGTGTCTGAAATTTTTAATGCATCTTTTGCATTGGGTAAGACTATTCCTGAAAAGGACATTGTGATGAAAATTCTCAGATCGCTGCCATCTAGATACGATTCTAAGAAGCATGCCATCGTTGAGGAAAATAACCTTAATAATCTTTCCAGAAATACGCTGGTTGGGAAGCTTAAGATCTTTGATCACGAATATTCATCCAAAACTAAGGATGTTGCGTTCAAAGCACAAAAGGACACTAAATTACTTGATAAGAGTAAAAAAGTGTATATCTCTGAAGATGATCATTCTGAGACAGATTCATCAGATGAAGATATTGACAAGTCAGCCTCGATGATCACAAGACATTTTAGAGATCTTCAGTTGAAGAGAAGTGAGCGGTTCTCCAGAGATAAACCTAAAGCATCAGTTAAACCTCATAATCATATTCCTCATAAAAACAGGGAAACAGGTAAGACTGATGATGAGTATATGCCTCAGTGCTTTAAGTGTAAAGGATTTGGTCATTTTGCAAACGAGTGTCCAAATCGTAGAAAATACACTGGGAACAAAGATTTTGCTGCAACTCTTGATAAAATGTCTGACAGCTATGATTCTAATGAAGACGAGAAATAAAGTGTTGCACTTCTTGGTGAAAATATTGATTTTGATAACTGTAGCAATACATACATCAATCTCAATATTCTTTCAGAAGATAATCCAACTAATCTTGAATAAAAAATTGACCAATTTCTTAGAAACTCTGTTTGTAATGTTTCAGGTTCCACCATGTGTCTAGCTGCATGCACATCTCAGAAGCCTTATTTATATCCTAGTTTGACGTGTTCGTATTGTTCTCTAAAGGGTCATGAACTTTCAAGGTGTTACAAGTACAAACACCAATTGAGGCACGTCAACAAACTTCAACGAAGAGAAAATCATTTAGCAAGGAAGCTTAAACTTGCTCAGAAGACCGCTGGGGTATGTAGGATCTTATCTTCGTCTAAGAAGTTAGTTTCCAAGGATAAACCAAGACCATTACAGAAGAAAGTATGGTCAAGTCGTTTTGATAAACAGAAGTCTGAGGATTCCTCTCAAGAGGAAAATAGTGGACAAATTGTTGTTCACCGCACCGCAACTTGATTGTGTTGATTTGGAAATCTTGTCTCATGTGCCTTATCAAAAGAGACAATGATTTTGTACCTCTCAGGCTTTAGGAAAAGTTTTCTTTCTTTTTTTCTTAACTTTTGTTCTTCCTGTCTATCAAAGGAGGGTTATTATCGACAATTGTGCGAACCTGTTTAAAGGTTTCGAAACCCTACATTCATGTTTTCCTTCGCTGTGACTTCTTTTTATCTCAAGACTACTTGTTGAGTTCAATTTGTGATTTCCTCTCACAAACCCATACGTTATGGATACTCCAAGCATGATGTCTTCTGATGGAAAAGATGTTAATGTGATTTTTAAGCCATCAGTCATGGAGGAAAAAGAAAAATCTCCGTTATCTCCTACCTTGAAAAGAAAACGAAGGAATGTGAGGAAGCCAAGATCCGTTCCTTCAAACTCTCAGAAATTTTCTGGTGTTATTGAAGAGTTGAAGGAGATGCGAAAGGAGATTCAACAAATAAAGGCTTTTGTGTATAAGACTCATGAGATTTAGAAGGCCCTGGTTCGACAACATCAGCCAAGAAGGTTTATTGATATAAACTCCTACCTTAATGAACCTTATGTTCCAGTGGATGTTGACGACAAGAAGTTCAGGGAAGATAAAGAATTCTTCAAAGGTCTTAACATCTAGTAAATCTTCTGTATTTCTGTTTTTGTTTAAAATAATAACTAGAGGTTGGAATAGCCATTATTGTGATTACACATAGCTATGTCCAACGTTTTCATCTTCATGTCTTTAGATTTATTGGTTTAAATTCTAAACTTGTTTGGAAGATGATTTTTGCAGTATTAATCTTTATGGTTTTATATATTGCAATATTGTTATGGAATATGTGTGTTTGCGTCCGTGAACTTGATTGTCCCATACTTTTTCAAAAGTAAAGTCGTTCATGAATTGATATGCATGTATTGATGAAAGAATGAATGGACTTTTGACAAATACAAAAGTTAAGCCTATATTGTCAATTATTGATGGAAGATAGGTTAAAATCTTTTGTTTGAAAGGATTATGTCTATTAAATGTTGTTATGCAAATAGTGATGGAAAATAGAATGAATCCTTGTGTATTCCGCAATAATTGATCTTCCCTGATCCATATTTTATGTGTTACTGTGAGGCTCCGTAAAGTGTCTTATGTTGAGCATTAAACAACCAAGTTGATTATTTTTTATTAGCTATGTTGTTGTTCCGTGAGGTACTTTATGTCGAGAATTTTCAACTAAGTTAATCATCTTGTTTGGTTATTTCGTTATGACTCCATACGTCTTCTTATGTTTGAGCGTTCATGAATGGGTTGTTTTCATGATTAACTTAGTCATTGCTCCATAGACTCTCTTATGTGAGTATGACCAATTAAATTGATTACTTTGTGATTAGTTTGATTGTGTATTTCGATTAGATTAATTATGGGTTTACTTGTGATTAATCTAATTGAGCGCTCTTAAGTCTCCATAAGTTTACTTGTGTTGAGCATTCTCGGTTAAATTAATCATGAACTTCTTGTGGTTAATTTAATATTTTGGATTCAAATTCATACTTGTATGTGATTTGTTATGTCCAAAGAAATCCTTCTTTTCTCTTTCGAAATTAAGGTCGCTCTTGTTGTTCCCTTGGGAATGACATATTATGAGGGAGAGTTCTTTTTGAACTTGCGTTTAATTGCCAAATCTTTGTGGGGAGTGCGGCTGTGGAATACTATAGGGGTTATCTTGTATCTTTATAAACTCCTTGATGAATGTATTTAGCTTCGGCTTTATGATTGCATCTAAAGAACAATTTGATATTTTTGCTTTCTTTTGGTCATGAAATGTCTCTTTCGGAAATTTCATTAGGATCACGTTCTTGTACCTTTGCCAATTTTATTGACAAAAAGGGGGAGAAATAATATGTAGTTCACACTAAAAATAAATATGGTTTTCGGATCATTATATAAGAGGGAGTGGTTTCCATGTGAGATGGAGTATTGACTAAGGGGGAGTGATACATATCACCATAGTATTGTTGTTGAAGTTGTGATACAATTGAACTTTGGAGCTGTATAATGATACTATGACACTGTATAACAACAATTGAGAAATATTGTTTTCTTGTTGTTATAGTTATGGATTTTCAACAACGATGATGCTAAACTTACAACCTTTGGGATCATTGGAGTACTTGGAAGTGACGAAGATTTCGAGTAATGTTGAAGATTAGGCATGTGGAATAGGAGCTAAAAAAGTTTATTTATTTATTTTTTATATTCCATATGTATTAATAGTTTCTCCACTAAAATTGACGAAGGGGGAGATTGTTAGATCATTGCTCGGCCGAACTCGCCTGCGTTGCTATCTCAAGCATGTTTGTCAATATTAGTGATCAAAACTATAAGTCTTGATTACTAGCCTATTAGAGCTAAGGTCTTGGATTAGGATAGAAAGTGTAGTTGAGCTCAAGACTCCATGGCAATCATCATACAAGACGAAGGACTACTCAAGGAACTGGTGGATCTTCATCGACTAAAAGTTACGTGGAGACTTGAACTTATCTGTCACTCAAAAGTCTATTTACTCTATCTCCTACTCTTGAGACAAAAGTCGTTTTGATATATAGACTTTCATTATACACATTTTCTATTTCGAGCCGAGTTTATCTCGCCTATCTATTTCTCGAAATATGTGTTGGTAAGCTTTCGCTTTATCCGAATTCATCTTTACCAAGTGACGAAAGTCATGTTATGTTTCAATCACTTTGAAAATTGCTCTGACGAAAAATGGTATGTGAATAACGGCTATATAACGTTCTATGAGAATGTTTCAATGATTGAAATGAGAGTTTAGATTACATAACCATTGGTGGATATAAGCATTGTTGTGGAAACACATATATGCATAAGTCATATTCCTTGAACCAAAGCCAAGTCCGCGAACTCAGTCCGCGAACTTGCGGAACTTCTCGGCCCGAGATTTTATGCTGGAGTTCGTGTACTCCTTGCATGAGCTTAAGTCCGCGAAATTGAGTAGGTTATATCTAAAGTCGGTTGTTCTCGAACTAATGCTTAAATAAACTAAGGAATGCTTTTGCAAACCGTGGCTATAAAGTTCATGAACCGATTCGAGTGAATCAAACTGATTTTGCTTCAATTGTGTCTTGTGTAGTTACATAAGATTTCCTTGCAATTGAACAACTCTCTAACTAGTTCATTTGAGTCATTTGAACTAGTTATGGTGAAGATATGGCTAACCATTTGGTTGACTTGTTGAACTAACAAATGTTAATGTTTGGGTACGGTTCATACACCCAAAATTGGACATTTCATTTGTGTGTGACAAGCTAAGTTTTTGATCTAACAGTTGAGAAATATTAGCTTGAATCTAATCAGGTTTTCATCTAACGGTGAATATTGAATGCTTTGTTACTAAGCTAACATTGATTGCAAACCCTGATTTGAAAGTGTATATAAGGGAGAACTCTAGCAACTGGGAAACCTAATCCCCACACATTCTGTGTGATACTAGTTGTGCTAAGCTAGAGTCGATTCTCCTTTAACCTTTGGTTTCTTCTTCTAAACCAGGTTAACGACTTAAAGACTTCATTGGGATTGTGAAGCCAGACCGATAGTACTTTTCTTGTAGTTGTGTGATCTGATCTTGCATCCTCTATCATACGAGTACAATTGAAATAATTGCCTTGAGATTTTATATCTCCGATAGGCAATATAGAAAAGTACTCACAAACAAACTTCGTCTCATCGTTTGTGATTCCGCAATATCTTTTTTCGCTGCGTCAATTAAGATTATTGTGAGGTGATTGATAATACTAAGTTGTTCCTTGGAAATATAAGTCTGGTATTATTGATTGGTTCCTGTTCACCTTGATTTATCAAAAGATGGAACAAAACTCGTAGGTATATTCGTGGGAGACGGATTTATCTAGTATCGTAGACTTTTCTGTGTGATACAGATTTGTTTATTAAAGTCTTCGACTTTGGGTCGTAGCAACTCTTAGTTGTGGGTGAGATCATCTAAGGGAATAAAGTGCGTAATATCCTGCTGGGATCAGAGGCGTAGGAGCATAATTGTACCTTGGATCAGTGTGAGATTGATTGGGATTCAACTACAGTCCAGACCGAAGTTAATTTGGAGTAGGCTAGTGTCTGTGGTGGCTTAATACAGTGTGTGTTCAATCTGGACTAGGTCCCAGGGTTTTTCTGCATTTGCGGTTTCCTCGTTAACAAAATTCTGGTGTCTGTGTTATTTCTATTCCACATTATATTTGTTTATATAATTGAAATATCACAGGTTGTGCGTTGTTCAATCTATTAGAATATCCGACCTTTTTGGTTGTTGATTTGAATTGATTGACACTTGGATATTTGTCTTTGGTACCATCCAAGTTATCTCTCTTTGATAAAGACTCGCAAGTTTCTATTTGCTTGAGTAAAGATCAAATCGAAAGATTGAGATATAAACTCTTTGATATACTTTTAATATAGATTGAGTCTGACTGTCTAGTTGATTCTCTAGAAAGTATATTGGAGTTTGTCCATACAGATTGCTAAGCGAAATATTGGGTGTGGTTGTTAGACCCCCGCTTTTTCAAGATTGAGTACTCTTTTTTTGTTAAGTTGTTAAGAATTTTGTGGGGGCAATTGGGTTATTTCAAATTGAAAATTGTAGAAAATATGCAGGAAGTTTTTGATTTTAAAATTATTATGGGAGTGGGTGACCCCATAAGCCCCACTATGGATTCGCCCCTGATTATTTAGTACAGTAATAAATAAATAATATAATTTCTATAAAAATATATATATTCAATCTCATTGGCTCTTCTCTTTAAGGTTGTGTGTCTGTTTGATTTATCATAAGTCAATTCTATCCCTATTTTAGTATTATTGAATTATATGTTGGTTACTGGACGACCAAAGGGAGTCCCTACGTGATGAAAAACTCATTGATGTCCGTTAAAACAAATGTGCAGAGAAATAAAATTGAAAATTTTATTCTCACATTTTCACCAAATTGATTTACAAATTGAGATAATTAAAGAAATTGTTCTACAATTTCGATCAACAACAACCAAAATAATAAATTAACTGTTGTTTTTTTTTGTGGAAGAAATAATAAATTATTTGTTGAAAAACTTCATTAAATCAGTAAAAAACGATTAAAATCGAAATACATACGACTTTATATTAACAATTTAGGACTGATATGTAATTATTCGATTAGACCGGAATCTTAATGGTCCAAATGCGTAAAACCCGTCGTATACCCGGTTATTCATTCTTTTGTTCATCTTTTTAGCAAAATTACAAGTATTTTGTTAGTTTTTGCTTTGTTTTTTTCATTTTTCATTTTTTTTATATTTAATCTAGTGGCGAATCCAGCACAAATGTTTAATGGGGCCACACTTTATTCTTAAAAATTAAATCCACAAAAAAAGAAAACATTATGTACATATCCAATGGGTACCTGGAACCGATAAGCATTTGAAAATTTAACGGGTTCGGTTCTGGATCCAACAATTTAGGAACCGGATCCGACTTTTATAAGTAGGGTCCGGGTTCAGTGGTACCCGGGAGGACCAAATCTATTGACACCCCTACTTTGAGCTTCTCTTCCCACATAATTTCTGACAAGGCATACACAATATTTCATAGTTCATTCTCCTTCCTACTGGATTATGCATCTAATGAATCACAAATCAATATTTACTGAAAGACTAAGAAATAACTACGGAATTAACGCTACTAGTACTTATATAATCTATCTTTCAAGCAAAAGAAAAATCAATATTAGGAATCTCTAATCAAACTGTTAATTGATAGGGCATGAACCTGAATCAAACTTGTACATCTATATATCATACATATGTTCAAAATCAAATAACACTCCAAACCACTTGAAGAAAATATTGTAGCTCTCTATACTAATCTAATATGTATAAGAGTGATTAGTTTGGGGAGCTAATAAAATCACTGTATGTACCTATAGATAATTCATATGAAAATATGAAAAATTTAAAACGATGACCAGTGACACTAACCTATCTATACTTATTTATTCTATGACAACTAATAAACAAACAAACAATATCGCATTACAGTTAAGTGTGGAGCTAGAAAATAAGATGTATAGTCAATAGGAAAAAAAACTACATTTGACATTGAAAGTCTTCACATTTTTTTTCACCATAAATTTTTCAGAATATTGTTTAAGGCCTTAAGGGCCAAGGGTTGAGCAGTTCTATGTGTTAGAGCATAGATCGGTTGAACTCACCAAGTGTTGGTATGTCAAGTTTGGTTGTCATATTTTAGTGTGTCAAAACTCATCTAAAGTCGCTTGATCATATACTAGAGTTAACTTCGTTTAGGTTAGACAAGAAAGTTTAGGAATATTGAGACATACAAGTATTACTCCAAAGACCTGAAGAATGTGAAGTAGAAGCGAACTACAACGACAACATCATCCTTCCTATTGAGGTTAGTAATATTGACTTGAACTGTTTCATTCCTAACGTATCTTTCAAGTCGTGCTATATTGAAAACATAACTGCGAAGCTGTATATACAGTACATATTGCATAACTTGTGTGACCGGTCCTGCTAACTATGTCAATATGGTAACTGGTCCTGGTAATTGATGTAACTGATCCTGGTAACTGATGTAATCGCTCCTGCTAACTTGTGTGACCGATCACAAAGTATTTACATATTGAGGTATAACCGATCCAAGTGATTGGTAGAACCGTTTGAACCCATGTATGTGATTTGATATTTGATCAATCACATAGTAGTCTTGGAATACAGGTGAACTAATTCTAAACTTGTTTCGAAGTGTGGTATTACCGATTCCAAGAATGTAAATCCATGTAAATATGAATAAGGATTTACAGTGAAAAGATGTCAACATGCTTTAGACACGTACAGTAACTCTTATTATATATTATTCAAAGATATTCCTTAGTACTCAAGGAGATCCTGTGCCGAAATAAATTGAGAATCTTTTAATTAAGGTTCGAATTTTGTTATTCATTGCATATCTTGAGAAGCTTTTCGGTTTTGGAAATTCCTTGGTGTCCAAACATCCTTGGTTTATAAATACCTAAGTTTGCATTTCTAGCAAACTATCCTAAGAGCCAGGCAGACTTCATTCTTGTTGTTTCTGGTGGAGCCGTCTATTCGGAGAGGAAAGTATCCTAATTATGTGAAATCTCTTTCGACCGCTCGTTTAAAGACTTATATGATATCAAGAAGCTCTACGAGTACCGTTGGTGGGAAACTAGATAATTGCAGTGTTATTAGTTTTCGATTGATTTGATTGACTAACGGCTGTTGGAACTTTGATTGCACCTAGTTTGTTTATTCTTGAGAATCTTCTCTTTTGATATAAGATTCACTCTAACTAGATCGAAGTATCGACGGGATCTTTAGAACTGTTTGTAGATCTAAAGATATCTTGTGATAATCCATTTTTAACAGACTTCGTTCTGTGTGTGATTGATCACAAGAGAATCAGTTGGTGTTGTGCAGGTATTTATTGAAGATCAAAGAATATTTGAAGACAAAGAAGATTTCTTATTTAGTTCTCATATCTTTGTGTGTGCACAAACCTTGATAGGTCGGGATCCAACTAGAATCAGATTTATTCGATTGATTAGTTGTGTGAGATCGGCATTCTCAATATATCTCTTTGAGATTTATTTTGATTGAGTGCAAATTTAAACTTGACTACTTTGGTAGTTATTGGATTGATTGATCTAACCAGGCAAAGGAGTTTATATTAGATTAAACGGAAGAGCATTTGCGTATGAATTAAAATATCTTTATCTAGAAAGAATCGAAAGAGGTTTTACCAAACAGACTTGTTGTTCCTTTACTGATTGGAATACGATCCAAAGGAATTGTTCTAGTGCATGCACTTATTGAAGGTGGAAGCGCAGAGATACTGAGGAAACTAAGTGAACTAGGGGTAGTTGCTTGGTCTCAACTATAGGAAGTTGGTGTAGATTTTGTATAGCGGCTTAATTATGAGAGTATTCAATTCTGGACTAGGTCCCGTTTTTTTTTGCATTTGCAGTTTCCTCATTAAGAAAATCTTGCCTTGTCTTTTACTTTTCTATTTCCGCAATTATAGTTGTTTATTATAATTAAAAGTAAAATACACAAACGTAACTCCGTATATACTTGATAGTGATCCTATAAAATTTGGTTAAGTCTGAACCTATTATCAAGTATCATACTTCGTTGTTGTATGTCTCGATCTTGTATTCATATTCAATCACACAAGTTATCTTGTTGTCGTATTGTCTCGATCTCGTACCCATAGACGATCACAAGAAGTGTGAACCGGTTTGTTGTATTGTCTCGAATCAGTCCATAGACAATCACTTTCGGTAGAGGACTTATAGGTGGATAAATAAAATATTGTGGTGTATTTGGGTAACCTAGTCTTTTCAATTGGTATTAGAGACGGCAAACAAGAAAAGATCTAACAATTTGTGTTTAGTGCGATTCAACCTATAAGAATTGAATCCAATGGATGATTCAGTTAATGTACCTCCAAGATTTAATGGGACAAATTACCCATTATGGAAATCTGCTATGAGATCTTTTATTTAATCCCGAGATTTTATACTTGGCTATTAATCGAAGAAGGATATGAATGACCGAAAGTACAATATTCAGTTTAAACGTTTATCGTACTATACGTATGAAGAAAGAGCTCCTGCAAAGCAGAATTTAGATGGTTTAAATGCCATAATACATGCAGTAATTGATGATCTTTTACATCATGTTTCTTCATGTGAAACTTCTAAGGAAGCATGGGATACTCTCGAGACTGTTTTTGAAGGGAATGATTCAGAAAAAGAAGCTCATCTTCAATCCCTCTCTTCTGAATGGGAATTCCTTAGAATGGATGATAACAATACCTTAAAGGAGTTTAACACTAAACTTTCTGAGATTTTTAACGCTTCTTTCTCACTTGGAAAGACTATACCTGTAAAGGAAATAGTATGCAAGATTCTCAGATTGTTACCATCCATATAAGAGTCTAAGAAACATGCTATAATATAAGCTAATGATCTGTCTATACTTTCTCGGAGCTCTCTTGTAGAAAAGTTAAAGATCTTTGGTAAAGAAATTTTGCTGAAGAACAGAAATGTTGGATCTAATGTCTCAGATAATACTAATCAATCTTCAAAAGAAGTAAGTATAAATCAGATTGAGGAACGTTGTCAAAAGAATAAAACACTTGTTGAAAAAGAGTTTGACTCAAAAATTGTACTCCTAACACAACGGATTAAGGATGTTTTATTGAAAAATAAATCAAGTCCTGATGCATTATCTTTTTCTCATGAAAAAGGTAATGGAGGAATCCAATGTTTCAAGTGTCGTAGGTTCGGACATATGGCAAAATATTGTTCTAGCAAAAAGGCTCAGAAGTGCAACAAGGATTATGTTACTACCCTAGATGATATTCCGGAGGAGAAACCCTATGAAGGAATATCAAGTTGCAATGCACTTTTTGCCAAAACTAAAAGTGATCTATCTAGTGAGAACAACCAAAGTTGTCATAAGTTAACAAAGGAAAAAGTAATTCGCTTTCAAATTCTTCCGACAATATGCTGAGTTCTTTATGTGAAAGATATAGTCACTTTGCAAACTTCTATTGGAATTTCTAACAAACTAAATTCATCAAGGCACTTCGTAAGGGCATTAAATATTTGAAGGCTGATGAGTATTAGATTGGGAAAAGAAGTTGCAGACTCTTGCAATAACAAGAGAAAGAAAGAACACAGAGGAACACAACCTACTGTGTTCATAAATCATCTTAAGGATTATTTTGTTGCCTGTGGTGAGATTATTTCGCACCTCAACACACACTGATTTTGTTGAAAAATGCATCCTCACTTGTTGCCCAAAATCTTTTGTGGAGGAGGCATAAAATCTGGGCAGAATTTATAAGTCAGTTCTTTTTGTAAGTAACAATAATCTCATGATCGATATCTTTTACCTTTGGGATAAATATATTCGGTTTCCATAAACCAAATTATTCTCCCCTTGATTTTCTCCTAATCTATATTATATATATTCTTCTTGTCCAAAAGAAGACTATCTTGCTTCAATGGAGAAATCGGTGAAAGAAGGATCATCTCTAGATGATTTGGCACTATGTGCATCGGTTGTGACTGAAACTCAAGATGTCCTACAACCTGATTATCTTCAAGAATCGCTAAGAAAACATATTCTTACTGTTAGAAGTTGTATTAGGCATCATGAGCTAATGATAAAGGATTCAAAAGAAGTACTTGTTCACCTTCAATCTCAATTGTTCGAGATGAACAAACTTTCTATTGGAAAGGAAAGAACTCGAAAAAAATTGAATCTAGAATTTGAAAGCGATCTTCACAATACACGTTATTAGAAAAGAAAAATAGACACAAATGTTTTTTATTTGCTTCAATTATTGTATAAGGTCTATTTTTTGAATAAAACTATCATTATTTATGAATAAAATTATTTCTTTATAATTTTTCTTGTGATAGTTACCGATTACATAACCTGTGAGTGAACGTTTATATTTTTGCTATGTGTATTCGGTTTATGGGATATCTGATTTCGGTTTTCATTAACCTTAATATCCGATATCATATGATGTAACCCTTATGGTTTGTGTGTCTTTTTGATTTAGAGGGATTAAGTTCTATCCCATGTTGGTAGGCTTTATCAAAGGATCAAAAGGTGTTCCGATTGAAACCCACATGTGAAGAGTCACAATATATGAATCAATTTATGTTTACATGAGTTATGTTTAGCATAACATATGTGTTTCGGGTTTTCAACTTTTGCTATTGGCAAGCATTAGTTAAAACTGATTCAACCTTTTTCTGGTAAAGGTTGCTTTTGTTGTTGTTCTTTTTTTCTTGCGAGAGGATGACAACATACTGGAGGACAGTTCTTACTTGAACTTGCGCTTAATGATATATCTTTTTGGGGAGAAGAGGAAGCGAAATTTGAGGTAACAAATTTGTTAGTTAATCGTTTTCCTGTTTAAGAAAAGTCTGTTTATATTGCATATACTTTGCTTTTGCTTAACAAAATTTCGGTACAATTGATATGTTCCATTATTTTGTATGGATGTGTGTATGATTCAATTGTTTACGGTTAATAAAAGCTGTGTCAATTTAGTTTACTTATTGTTTGGTATCTTATTTATTGTTGGGTATCAAGTGTTTTTGCTTAACGAAATTCGGTGCAATTGCGGTGCTATAATGTTTATGTTTGTTTCAATTGCTTCCGATTAAGAAAATAATTGTGCAAGTCAACTTATTTTGGTTTGTATGTATTGATTAGTACAAATCGATTTCGGAGAAGAGAAACTAAGTTAATTAAGATCTTAGTAAGACTTATCAAATTGGAGGATTCGGTTATTCAAGTCTAACTGAATGCCTTGACAAGAAAAACTAGTTAACCAACCTAGTGTTTGTCTTGTCTAAAGAGAAAGGTCTAAGTTATTGTCTGAATAATTAGAGCCTGATGAGATAAATAAAGTTAATTCTGATCTTTATTTTGGTCTTATCGAAATAGGCGATTGTATGTTTGCAATCGGTTTAACAAGGGAATTAAGTTTCTTAGTCGATTTGTTAAACTATTAGGGAAAATTTCTTCGGGCAATTGTTTCCTTGATAACATATTAAAAATAAATTACTTATAGTTTCGGTTTTAATATTGGTTATCTAAAGTGGTATGTGAAACCTTCGTGGTTAACTCTTATAGGTTGTTTACAAGTCTTTTAGATTTGTAAGATCTTATCGGTTTGTCCTTTATTTGCTCTAACCTTTGTCATTTTGTGACAAAAATGGGGAGAAATATATGGAGTAAAAAAGTGATTTGCAATCACCAATGGAAGGATAATTGTGCTTAAACGTTATATCTAATGAAAGAGTAAAGCATTGAATAAGGGGGAGAAACATATCATTTTGTTGTGTAGTAATTCTGACAACAAAAGGGGAATAATTAAGATGTTCGGATTGAATATTTACCTAGCTCACCTTTATGGGGAGTATAATCTTTTGTTATTCAAATGTCAACAACGACATTTATTGATTGAATATATGCAGGTTATTGTGCCGTTGAAACTTGGAATCAAGCGTATGTAAAATGAATTCTCATGTAATTTGTTTATCCATATGTAATAAGAGTTTTTGTCACTAAAATTGACAAAGTGGGAGATTGTTAGAGCATAGCTCGGTTGAACTCACCAAGCGTTGGTATGTCAAGTTTGGTTGTCATATTTTAGTGTGTCAAAACTCATATAAAGTCGCTTGATTATATACTAGAGTCAACTTCGTTTAGGTTATACTAGAAAGTCTAGGAATGTTGAGACATATAAGTATTACCCCGAAGACCTGAAGAATGTAAAGAAGAAACGAACTACAACTACAACACCATCCTTCCTCTTGAGGTTAGTAATATTGACTTGAACTGTTTAATTCCTAACGTATCTTTCAAGTCGTGCTATATTGAAAACATAACTGTGAAGCTGTATATATACTTTAAATATCGTATAATACTCTAGTGATGCGACACAGTCATATTTGTATGATCATAGTATTAGGGAATTAGACTACGCAGTATAACGCATATCTTTTGAACTTCGTAAATATGACATCGACATAATCCTTTATATACTGTTATGATTATGTGAATGGGTTATGATGAAGATTTCATCCTAGGAAACAATGTTTTACATTGGTTTAAAAGAAGTACATTCATGAAATTTTTTTATGAATCAAAAGGGAAATCGTTAGGCTTATTGGTACGGCTATTCATTGCAAATCTTTGGATTACCAATATGTGTGAGATGGTAGAACCGATCGTAACTTTGTTATGTACCTTGATATAACTAATCACAATGCCTGACTTATGATTTGGTATGACTAGTTTTTATTAATTGGTGTAACCGATCCTAAGTAATCACAATAAGATGATATGATCGATATTTGTAATTGGTGTGACCGATCCTAGTAATTGGTGTGACCGATCACTAAGTATTGTGTAATCGATCCTTGTAATTGGTAAACGGTCCTGATAATTGGTGTAGCCGATCCTGGTTATTCGTATAACAGATCACAAGCAATACCATGAGAATATGGTAACCGGTCCTGGTAATTGATGTAACCGATCCTGGTAACTAATGTAACCGGTCATGGTAACTTGTGTGACCGATCACAAGTATTTCCATATTGAGGTATAACCGATCCTAGTGATTGGTAAAACTGGTTGAACCTATGTATGTGATTTGATATTTGATCAATCATAAGTAGTCATGGAATACAGGTGAACCAATTCTAAACTTGTGTGGAAGTGTGGTATAACCGATTCCAAGAATGTAAATCCATGTAAATATGAATAAGGATTTACAGTGAAAAGATGTCAACATACTTTGAACACGTACAATAACTCTTATCTTTTATTGTTCAAAGATATTCTTTAGTATTCAAGGAGGTCATGTGCCGAAATAAATTGAGAATCTTTAGTTAAGGTTTTATGTTTTATATGCTTTAATTACCAGCAATTAAATGCATATCTTTAGAGAATAAAAATTAGTAATGTGCATTTACTAATTGGAGATTTTCTATTGAGAGATTTCAGAAATTTTAGACAAGCATTTATTGGAATTAGGAAAACCTAATTTTGCTATTCA
This sequence comes from Papaver somniferum, assembly GCF_003573695.1. Taxonomy (NCBI): domain Eukaryota; kingdom Viridiplantae; phylum Streptophyta; class Magnoliopsida; order Ranunculales; family Papaveraceae; genus Papaver; species Papaver somniferum. The sequence continues at coordinate 146,530,557 of NC_039360.1, read as the reverse complement.
TTGCATATCTTGAGAATATTTTCGGTTTTGGAAATTCCTTGGTGTCCAAACATCCTTGGTGTATAAATACCTGAGTTTGCATTTCTAGGAAACTATCCTAAGAGCCAGGAAAACTTCATTCTTGTTGTTTCTGGTGGAGCCGTCTATTCGGAGAGGAAAGTATCCTAATTAGGTGAAATCTCTTACAACCGCTCGTTTAAAGATTTTTGTGGGATCATGAAGCTCTACGAGTACCGTTGGTGGGAAACTAGATAATTGCAGGTTATTAGTTTTCGATTTATTTGATTGACTAACGGTTATTGAAACTTTGATTGTACCTAGTTTGTTTATTCTTGAGAATATTCTCTTTTGATATAAGATTCACTCAAACTAGATCGAAGTATCGACGGGATCTTTAAAACTGTTTGTGGATCTAACGACATCCTGTGATAATCCATTGTTAATAGACTTTGTTCAGTGTGTGATTGATCACAAGAGATTCAAGTGGTGTTGTGCAGGTGTTTATTGAAGATCAAAGAAGATTTGAAGACGGCGAAGATTTCTTATTTAGTTCTCATATCTTTGTGTGTGCACAAACCTTGATAGGTCGGGATCCAACTAGAATCAGATTTATTCGATTGATTAGTTGTGTGAGATCGGCATTCTCAATATATCTCTTTGAGATTTATTTTGATTGAGTGCAAATTTAAACTTGACTACTTTGGTAGTTATTGGATTGATTGATCTAACCAGGCAAAGGAGTTTATATTAGATTAAACGGAAGAGCATTTGCGTATGAATTAAAATATCTTTATCTAGAAAGAATCGAAAGAGGTTTTACCAAACAGACTTGTTGTTCCTTTACTGATTGGAATACGATCCAAAGGAATTGTTCTAGTGCATGCACTTATTGAAGGTGGAAGCGCAGAGATACTGAGGAAACTAAGTGAACTAGGGGTAGTTGCTTGGTCTCAACTATAGGAAGTTGGTGTAGATTTTGTATAGCGGCTTAATTATGAGAGTATTCAATTCTGGACTAGGTCCCTTTTTCTTTTTGCATTTGCAGTTTCCTCGTTAAGAAAATCTTGCTTTGTCTTTTACTTTTCTATTTCCGCAATTATAATTATTTATTATAATTAAAAGTAAAATACACAAACGTAACTCCGCATATACTTGATAGTGATCCTATAAAGTTTGGTTAAGTCTGAACCTATTATCAAGTATCATACTTCGTTGTTGTATGTCTCGATCTTGTATTCATAGTCAATCACACAAGTTATCTTGTTGTCGTATTGTCTCGATCTCGTACCCATAGACGATCACAAGAAGTGTGAACCGGTTTGTTGTATTGTCTCGAATCAGTCCATAGACAATCACTTTCGGTAGAGGATTTATAGGTGGATAAATAAAAGATTGTGGTGTATTTTGGTAACCTAGTCTTTTCAATTGGTATTAGATCCGGAAAACAAGAAAAGATCTAACAATTTGTGTTTAGTGCGATCCAACCTATAAGAATTGAATCCAATGGCTGATTCAGATAATGTACCTCCAAGATTTAATGGGACAAATTACCCATTATGGAAATCTTCTATGAGATCTTTTATTTAATCCCGAGATTTTATACTTGGCTATTAATCGAAGAAGGATATGAATGACCGAAAGTACAATATTCAGTTTAAACGTTTATCGTACTATACGTATGAAGAAAGAGCTCCTGCAAAGCAGAATTTAGATGGTTTAAATGCCATAATACATGCAGTAATTGATGATCTTTTACATCATGTTTCTTCATGTGAAACTTCTAAGGAAGCATGGGATACTCTCGAGACTGTTTTTGAAGGGAATGATTCAGAAAAAGAAGCTCATCTTCAATCCCTCTCTTCTGAATGGGAATTCCTTAGAATGGATGATAACAATACCTTAAAGGAGTTTAACACTAAACTTTCTGAGATTTTTAATGCTTCTTTCTCACTTGGAAAGACTATACCTGTAAAGGAAATAGTATGCAAGATTCTCAGATCGTTACCATCCATATAAGAGTCTAAGAAACATGCTATAATATAAGCTAATGATCTGTCTATACTTTCTCGGAGCTCTCCTGTAGAAAAGTTAAAGATCTTTGGTAAAGAAATTTTGCTGAAGAACAGAAATGTTGGATCTAATGTCTCAGATAATACTAATCAATCTTCAAAAGAAGTAAGTATAAATCAGACTGAGGAACGTTGTCAAAAGAATAAAACACTTGTTGAAAAAGAGTTTGACTCAACAATTGTACTCCTAACACAACGGATTAAGGATGTTTTATTGAAAAATAAATCAAGGTCTGATGCATTATCTTTTTATCATGAAAAAGGTAATGGAGGAATCCAATGTTTCAAGTGTCGTAGGTTCGGACATATGGAAAAATATTGTTCTAGCAAAAAGGCTCATAAGTGCAACAAGGCTTATGTTACTACCCTAGATGATATTCCGGAGGAGAAACCCTATGAAGGAATATCAAGTTCCAATGCACTTTTTGCCAAAACTAACAGTGATCTATCTAGTGATTTCAACCAAAGTTGTCATAAGTTAACAAAGGAAAAAGTAATTCGATTTCAAATTCTTCCGACAATATGTTGAGTTCTTTATGTGAGAGATATAGTCACTTTACAAACTTCTATTGGAATCTCCAACAAACTAAATTCATCAAGGCACTTTGTAAGGGAATAAAATATTTGAAGGCTGATGATTTTATTTGATCAGGAAAAGAAGTTGCAGACTCTTGCAATTACAAGAGAAAGAAATAACGCAGAGGAACACAACCTATTGTGTTCATAAATCATCCTAAGGATGTTTGTGTTGCCTGTGGTGAGATTATTACTCACCTCAACGCACACTGATTTTGTTGAAAAATGCATCCTCACTTGTTTCCCAAAACCTTTTGTGAGGAGGCTAAAATCTGGGCAGAATTTGTAAGTCTGCTCTTTTTGTAGGTGACAATAATCTCATGATCGATATATTTTACCTTTGGGATAAATATATTCGGTTTCCATAAACCAAATTATTCTCCCCTTGATTTTCTCCTAATCTATATTATATATATTGTTCTTATCCGAAAGAATACTATCTTGCTTCAATGGAGAAATCAGTGAAAGAAGGATCATCTCTAGGTGATTTGGCACTATCAGCATCGGTTATGACTAAAACTCAAGATGTCTTACAACCTGATAATCTTCAAGATTCGCTAAGAAAACAGATTCTTACTGTTAGAAGTTGTATTAGGCATCATGAGCTAATGATAAAGGATTCAAAAGACGTACTTGTTCATCTTCAAACTCAATTGTTCGAGATGAACAATCTTTCTGTTGGAAAGGAAAGAGCTCAAAAAAACTTGATTCTAGAATTCGAAAGCGATATTCACAAGACACGCGATTAGAAAATAAAAATAGACATAAATGTTTTTGATTTGCTTCAATTATTATATAAGGTCTATTTTTGAATAAAACTATCATTATTTATGAACAAATTTTTTTTTTTATAATTTCTCTTGTGATAGTTACCGATTACATAGCATGTGAATGAATGTTTATATTTTTGCTATGTATATTCGGTTTATGGGATGTCTGATTTCGGTTTTCATCAACCTTAATATTCGATCACATATGATGTAACCCTTATGGATAGTGTGGCTTTTTGATTTAGCGGGATTAGGTTTTAGCCCATGTTGGTAGGCTTTATCAAAGAATCATAAGGTGTTCTGACTGAAACTCACATGTGAAAAGTCACAATATGTTGAATCAATTTATGTTTACATGAGTTCTGTTTAGCATAAAAAATGTGTTTCGGGTTTTCAACTTTTGTTATTGGAACACATTTGTTAAAACCAATTCAACCTTTCTCTGGTAAAGGTTTATGTTTGTATCATAATATTTTACACTAGAAGATGGGACACAGCCCACAAGTAGGTAACTTGAGCCTAATAATGGGAGACCATGATTAGGGGTGTGCAACGGACGGACGGATGCGGATTAGGAATCACCCGCGTCCAATCCCTCTAAGTTGCGGATTTGGAAAATCCAACCGTGTCCGCCAAATCACCCGTGGATTTGACATCCGCGGATCAACGGATGATACGGGCCGGATGGGATTAACCGCGGATTTAGTTTAAAAAACAAAAATATTTACTCGTCTTCTATTTTATCCTGTTCATGAAGTAAAGCTTATATAAGCAGCTTATCCTGTTCATGCCAGAGGAACAAGCTACTGGTGGCGCCCAAGCAGCACAACGAGCTGCTCCTGCTGCTGTTCGAATAAGAACAAGGTAAGATATTCTCCCGTCAGATCCTTTTCAAAAAACAAAACTCCCATCAGATCCACTGGGTCCTAGACTACCAACCACAGTACATACAATCTGAAATTATTTGATTGTGTATGTAGAGTTTAAGCCTCGTTATTGCAACAAGCTGGTTAATAAAATTTATCTACTCATACTACAGGCTTCCTTGAGTTTGAAACAATGCAAAGCCGACCTAGAAGAAGAGATAAGAGAAGTGATTGTTGTGGATGTTGCGGCTTTGGTAGCCACTCCCTTCCAAATGATAGTGCGATCTCAGGAGGATCATGGAACTTTTTACCTTGGAGTTTTGATATCTTATTGATGTTTCCTTGATCTTTCTTCTTGCCCTACGGTGCGGATGAGTCCGCGGATTTTAAAGTCCAACCACAACCAAACCACTAAAAGTGCGGATTTGAAAATCCCACCCGTGTCTGGCCCATAAATCTTGCGGATTGGGTTTCACCCGCAATTTTGCGGACAGATACGGATGAAATCCGCGGTTCCGGATTTTTTGCTCACCCCTAACCATGATGGTTTCACAACAAAAATGGTCTTACTTGGGACTAATAAGACTCCTCTTATTAGCTAAGTATGCTTCATTGGGCCTCATAGGCTCCTGTTGTTAGCCAAGGAAGGCTAACTAGGCCTCACTAGCACAACACATAGAAGCCGATGTGCAAAAACCCAAATCAAGCTAAGGAGGTGCCACATCACCACTAAACACGTCAGCGAGGTAGGCCAATTGGAGGGTGCCACATCAGTGGGCCCATTGCCACGTCATCAATGGCGATGATATTTGGCACGCCACGCCATCGGTCGTTCTGCACTGTCAGGTGCCACGTCAACAAATATGTCCGTTGAGAAGCCGCCACGTCAGCATCAAAGCCACGTCAGCAAGATGAATAGACCAATACGTGCCACGTCATCAGTATCTTCCACGTTAGTAAAATGGTCCAACCGGAATGCGCCACGTCAGCTCAAGGAACAGTCAGTAGGTGACGTCAACGTTGAACGCCGTTCAGATAACGGTAACGGCGTCAGGTAGCAGCGAACCTGAGCCGTTCATCTAAACGCCGTTAGATCAGCCGTTAGTGACGTCAGCGCAGCATCAGCAAATGACGTCAGGTCTTCTTCTCAGGCGATGGCCGGCGCTGGTGCAACAACATATTGCCGGCGGACATTATCGGCGGTTGTTACCAGCGGCCATTGCTGACGGCCATTACCGGCGGCCGTTGCCGGCGGCCAGAGCCCTGATTCAGTGCAGCGCGACGGAACTTAATCCTGCAGTCCTGATTCATTGCAGCGCGACACAACTTAATTTTGTAGTCCTGATTCAATGCAGCGCGGCACAACTGAAATCCATAGCCCTGGATTTTTTTAGCCCCATTTTGTTTGCCTAACTGTGGGCTTAAGTGAATTATTCCTCTTGGGCATGTAAGCTTATTTGTTGGGCCAACCCTTTACCCCATTTTTGTTTGATTAGTTTCATAATCCTAGAAGAGGTTTCTAGAACATTCCAGGAGGCATGCATGCCAGTTATTACAGGAGGCGTGTAGGGCCAGTTATTACATGAGGCATGCAGGGCCAATAATTACAATTTATGTGAGGAGGCATGCAAGGTCAGTTATTGGAATTCATGCCTACCTCGAATTCAGAGAAAAAACGGAAATTGGCAATATATAAATGGATGGATTACAATCCTAAAAGGTATACAATCTTCCCCATAAAATTATCTGTGAAAAATCCCTAGCTAACTTAAGCATCGGAGGGTTTTTTGCAGGTACCCCCTACACTGTTCAATTGGAGATTAAAGCAGCGGATCGATTTTCGACAAAATCATCATCAAATTCTTGTTTGGGGTAGAAGTAATTTTACCATACAAACATTGGCGCCGACAAGGGTTTCTAGAAAAGATAATCGTCTTTTACTAAATCGAGTTATGGCAGTAATCAGACAGACTGCACGAATGGCCGATTCTGACAGCGATTCCCAACAGCACGGGAGAGACGAAGATGAAAGGCACGAAATTGAGGTTCAGTCAGCTCCAGCAGTACCCACTGGAAATAGGCAGGGTCAAAATCATACTCATAACAGATCCCTGGATCATGGACGAGATCGAGATCGTTTCCGTGACAGAACTTCAAGTCCGAATCGGAGAAGAGAAATACAACCGGCGATCGATAACAAATAAATAGATGTTGATGGGAAAACCCACAAGTTCGAGGAAACAGAGGGCATGTGATAGGCATCCCGTCTAGGAGGAATGACCATCGACATGACCTGCAAGATGGCCGCACCGCGACTCCTATTACAGAGGAAGAACTGTTACTCAATCGGTTGAACGAGCTGGAGAAGGAGAACGCTCTCCTTAGGTTAGAACGTGAAAACCAGCCTCGACCTAGGTTTGGTAATCTGAACAACCAGAGGGGTACGTCTGTATGGCAGCGTCTTGGAAGACGAGTTAGCCTGCAAGCTGCATACCGAAACAGAGATGATCAATCTTGATCGACCAAAGAAAAATCTGTTGGTCACTGGAGATCTACCTAAGCGAAGGCCTGTACGACCTCGGCGAGCAGGGACCCGATCAGCTGCAACTCAGCAGAGTGTAGCCAGAACTTCCACCAGTTCAAAACGTCTCAGGAATGATGAAGATGAGGTTCCAGATCAACACGACGAGAGAGAATTTTCGCACCATTGATATGCTTGTTCGGAGCAAGGCAGAGATGGAAGAGATCCCACTGGACCCCGAAGGAAAAAAATGAGATCTACATTTCATATTCCAGAAGACCGAGATTATGGGCAGGAAGACAATTCCTCAGATGGCGACGTAAACGCAATAACAGAGGCTCGCCTTTGCAAGATGATCGAGAAAGTGATGTCGAAAAAACAGTCCAGAGAAGAAAAGATAGACCGGTTGCATCGATCTGCAGGAGCCCCTTTCAAGCTGAATATCAGAGAATTCCGACCACCAATGAATTTTCAAGTTCCGAAACTGCCAGAGTTCGACGAGAAATTAGGTGATCCAGATCAGCATGTTTTACACTATGAAACTGCCATGACTCTGTGACAGCACAATGATGAGTTAATGTGCAAAATGTTTCCACAGTCACTGGATGGAGGAGCAATAAAGTGGTTCAATAATCTCCCGCCACAGTCGATCGGTACTTATCATGAACTGGTTGGAGAATTCTGCTCCCACTACAAGTACAACAGACGTGATTGGAAGGAATGCCACGATTTGTGCCTCCTAGGAATTCGGAAGGAGAAAAGTATCAGACAGTTTACTCGACGCTTCAAGCAAGAGTTGGCCGATGTCGCTGGATCTAACGATCAAGTCATCATTGTATCCTACAAACAGGCATACCAGCATGATCACAGGGGATTGTACGGTTCTTTTGTCAAGAGACCAGCAAATACTTTGGAAGAACTATATGATCGAGCAGAAGAATACGCTCGAGTGGAAGATGATTCCAAAGATGTCGCTGTCGTATGCATCAAAAATAATTTCACTTTCCTAAAGTATATGATAAGAAAGAGTTCGTTTCCACATAGAGGCAATTGTAGTTATTATGTATTCAACTTTATTAAAGTAACCAATTGGGGGGATTTCTGATTTTGTAAAAACAATATGAATTAAATCAAAAGCAAAGTAAATAATAGAATGTAATCAATGAGAGAAAGATATTGGTCAAGGAGTTCATCTTCTATGTTAAACAAGTGCTGGCATACATGATTAGAATTACAATTTAATCTCTTTTATTATCAAAAGCCTAGAGAATCAAGAGAGCAAGATAATCTATTAATTTTCTAAGTTCATCAACATACACATTAGAGTTGCGTATGTGAATTCTACCTAAAGAATAACCTAACGCCTTGCGCTAATTAAGTTCAATTCCCAGGAGCATTAAGTTTTGGAAATAGGCTAATCAATGCAATTGTCATACATTGCACATGACAATTCGGACAAAGGTCAAACTCTACATATGATTACAAGAGTGTATCATTACAAACCGTAATCATATCATGCTCTTGTATTCGGGGTTATCGCTTGATGAAAAACCCTAAAATAGCTATGGAAAAGGATGCAAGTTCAATTAATTGGCCACTTAACTAAACAAACACCTAAATCCTATCACAATACATCAATCATGTGATTATTAAAAACAATAGAGATTTGAACGATAATCAAGAGAGAAAACTAATGTATTAATCAAGCACAAGTTGTAGATATAGGACTACATACTTATCCAATAATATAAGATTTAGCTACTCATAGCTATGTAGTTCATCATAATCAATAATCAAACAAAGAAGATGAAAGCAAAGCAAACCCTAGTAGCGTAAACAAAAGAGGCTCCCTCTTCAGCTCCAAGTAGAATACGTCCCCTTAAAAGTTGTAGAAGTCTTCTCTTTTATAGCTCCTCTTGTTCCAAAATTAGGTCCAAGTCTTCAAAGTCCATTAGATAAAAATCCACGTGGCCCAAAAGTGAGAAAAAACCATGTAGAAATTATACCAAAAATATGTCGCCGGAAAACTGGGTTCACCGCCGCCGGCAAAGTGGTCGGAATAATAGTTCAGGTGGCCGGCGAAGTCCGCCCGGTCACCGGTCAACTGAGTTAACTCAGGTCAAGCATCGAGTCAGTGAACTTGACTCAGTCAGATCATGAGTCAGACCCAAGTCAGCTATTCAAGTGAGCTAACTGGGATGACTTGGTTTAATTGCCATGGAATAAGTCATTTGCACTGTCCATAGCTTGTGTTGCACCATCATTGTGCATCCATCCATGATGGATGTTCCCTTGAGTTGCAACCCTTCATCCACAGTTCCCATTACATCATCACTCCAACTGCACTTCAGTCAAGCCATCAGTCCACCTGCAAATGCAGCTGCAACTACTCCTTGTAATCTCTACCCATAGCTCCACACAGATTCCCCCATAGCAGCAACAACTTACTTATGCAAACTTAAATTCAATCAACACAACCCCTGAACTTGAGCTATTCTTCTCAGCATTAACAGCATCAACTGCTGCTCTTCTTCTCTGGATTAAGGAACAATGATTGAGAAATCATTTTCTCTGAAGTCTAGGGTTGTGTAGGAATCTGGAAATGGATATATCCACCCAAATCTGTATAAGGTACCCCAATTAAGATAAGCACCACCAGTTAGATTCAGGCCACCAAATGACATCCCCTTACCCTCCAATATGCTCCCGATAACGCTTGCTCCAAATGAACGCTCTTTTCCTTCTTTCGAGTTCCTCCACCAACAGCATTCGTCTCTTACTTATCATATCCACTTCTTCTCTACAATTTCTCTTCATCATTAAAGCAGTCGTACTTTTTAGACATAGATTTGCATCACTAAAGCCGACATGCTTTTCAGACAAAAATTAAGAAATAGAAGCAAATAATGAGAAATAATCCGCCACCAACAGCAGTTGCACATGAGATGACACTTTTGCGCTGTTTCTTCTTCTTTTGTTCCAAATGACTCCAAAGTACCTAAATACTCAAAAAAAAAACATAAGATACATAATTTACAAGAAAACTTAACAAAGAAAGCATAAATAATAGATAAATATTAAGGTGTTTTAGACACCTATCAAATTCCCCCACATTTAGACTTTGCTAGTCCTCGAGCAAACAAAACAAATTCTAAAACATAAATACAACTTCGTGACGCTGAGGATACAGTTACTCTTAGCATGAATAACAGGCCTTTAAACCCCTAGGTGTCCCTAGTGGACGAGTTATAGTCTCGTGAAGGTTTACAAGAGGTCTACCTACAAAACCTTTTACTTCCAAAATCCAGCTACCTGTGAAGAATCTGTGAATGACACTAACCATTTTGTACTTGGCATACTATCAATGATTACAGGAGGAAATACCCACTTTCAAATCCAATTCATTCATAAATTAGTAATAAATCTTCATTCGGAAAGTTGAACACAACCACAATACTCGGAATCTAATCACCCACAATCACATGAAAAGATTAAGAAGATGGATATAGAAAGTAGATGATGGAGAACTGTTGACGAAGGTGAACGGTGTTTCCTATATCTGTCTGAAGGTCACTGCCAAAACAAATCTAAAAATCGTATTGGATTGAGCTACTGGTCTGAATTCTAATATCAACACAGCTGGCATATACAAGGGAACCAGCGGTCGACAAACTTAATTCTTGATCAATTCACTGGCATATACAAGGGAACCAACGATCGATTTTTCAACACAATAATAATATTTTTTTTTCTTTTCCTTTTTTCATTGACATCATGATTGGATCTTGTGGATCCAAGCGCATGTTTCTTGTCAGCAGATTACATGATAGTTCCCTTGGATCCTGCACTCCACGCTTGCTTAGGCGACGGAGACAGGGAGAACACACACATATTGCTTTATCCAAGTGTCATATTTATTCCTTTTGGTCAATTGGTTGGTCTCTCTCTTTTTTCTTTTTTTTTAGTAACTCAATCACTCTATTTCATCCTAACAGTGATAACAATTCGATGTTCGTGCCCCTCCAATTCACTTAGAGAAATAATAGATAAATATGGAAAAATAAAAATAGAACGTGATATGGTGACGACTCCGAGATATGGTGACAACTAACATGTTATTTATTCTTATATTTTGTTCGTTTTCATATGAATAGACTCTACTAATGGGTTCATCAACTCCTATAACCACGATGTTTCCATTAGTGTAAGGCACAAGTTGCTAGACTTTGGAGTTTATCATCTTTTTTTTCCTTTCTCTTTCTTTTTCTTTTTTTTTTTCTAATTTTTTCACTAAAAGCATCAAATCAACTAACTATACAAACATATAAATGCTCCCCGACACTTAAGCTTTACATTGTCCTCAATGTAGAATTCAAAGTAAAGTTCAAGGTGGGAAATTCCGTAAGTAATATGCAAAAACAAAGATAAAATGCTTAAAAGTAAAAAGATAAAGATAAAGATACAAAACCGGTGAGTTGCCTCCCACTTAGCACTTGGTTTAAAGTCGTCAGCCCGACTATCTCCTTGCTTGCTAAGGCTCCTCCAGAGGGAGTACTTCCACAAGGTTAACTCCTTCCATGACTTCCAAAGAGAAGTTCTCATAGTATGGTTTCAACCGATGCCCATTTACTTTAAGTTCATTTCCTATAGATAAACTACGAATTTCCACTGCACCATGAGAAAACACATTAGTCACAATAAAAGGTCCAATCCAACGTGACCTTAATTTACCCGGAAATAATTGCAAGCTAGAATTAAACAAAAGCACTTTCTGCCCAATGCAAAATTGTTTCTTTGTAATCATACTATCATGAAATGCCTTCGTCTTTTCCTTGTAAATTCGTGAGCTTTCAAATGCATCATTACGAATCTCCTCTAACTCTTGGAGTTGCAACTTCCTTTGCTTTCCAGCACCATCCAACTCCATATTGCGTTGCTTAATCACCCAAAACGCCTTATGCTCAATTTCCACGGGTAAGTGACAAGGGTTGCCATACACAAGCCTAAAGGGGGACATCCTAATAGGTGTCTTGTATGCGGTTCTATACACCCACAAAGCATCATTAAGTCGCATACTCAAATCTTTCCTTGTTGGATTCACCGTATTCTCTAGAATGGATTTCACCTCCCGATTAAAAACCTCGGCTTGTCCATTTGTTTGTGGATGGTAGGGTGTTGCAATCCTATGCGACACATTGTACTTCCTTAACAAGTTTTGCAAGAACCTGTTTTTGAAGTGTGAGCCTCCATCGCTAATTATAGCTTTTGGAATTCCAAACCTTGCAAATATATTCGCTTGCACAAAATCTGAAACAACTTTAGAATCATTAGTTGGGGTGGCCTTAGCTTCCACCCATTTCGAGACATAATCCACAGCAAGCATGATATAATAATCCCCATTAGAATTGACAAAAGGGCCCATAAAATCAATTCCCCATACATCAAAAACCTCAACAAATTGAATAATAGTTTGTGGCATTTGATTTCGAGCACCTAGATTGCATTTTCTTTGGCACCTATCACATGTGATACAAAAGGCGTGCGCATCCTTAAACAAAGTTGGCCAATAGAAACCACATTCTAGTACCTTGAGAGCGGTTCTCTTGCTCCCAAAGTGTCCTCCACAAGCATATGAGTGGCAAAAAGACAAGATATAATTAAATTTATGATTCGGTAACGCACCTTCTTATTACTTGGTCACTACAATGCTTCCATAAGTATGAATCATCCCATATGTATTGGTTTCCTAACTTCTTAAGTTTATCCCTCTCAGCACGAGACAAGTTCTTTGGGATTTGTTTAGACACTAAGTAATTAACAATATCAGCAAACCATGGTTCTCCAAAGGCAATTGAGAATAGTTGCTCATCCGGGAAACTTTCAAGCAATGGGATAGCTTCCTTGTCCACAGCAAGACGGCTCAAGTGATCCGCAACGGTGTTCTCAATTCCTTTCTTGTCTTTAATCTCTATATAAAATTCTTGCAAGAGAAAAATCCATCGTATGAGCCTCGGTTTCGCCTCTTTCATTGTAAGCAAGTACCTAAGTGATGCATGATCAGAAAAGACAACAACTTTTGTACCGATTAGATAAGAGCGAAACTTTTCTAAAGCAAAAATAATATCTAATAACTCTTTTTCACTGGTGTGTAGTTTTGTTGGGATTCATTGAGTGTCCTAGAAGCATAATAAATGGGATGAGTTATCTTCCCCACACGCTGCCCAAGCACTGCACCAACCGCATAATCATTTGCATCACACATGAGCTCAAAAGGCTTGCTCTAATCCTGTGGTTTAATGATAGGGGCTGAAATCAAAAGTTCGTTCAAACGATTGAATGCCGCCACACACTTATCATCAAAGTTAAAACCACATCTTTTGCAATAAATTGCAAAGTGGTGATGCTATCTTGGAAAAGTCCTTGATGAATCTACGATAAAAACCTGCATGACCAAGAAAAGAGCGTATCTCCCTCACGGTAGTGGGAGGGTTTAGAGCACGAATAAAGTCTATCTTAGATTTATCGACTTCCAAGACTTTAGAAGATATTATATGGCCTAAAACTATGCCGTGAGTTACCATGAAATGACACTTCTCCCAATTCAGCACAAGGTTTGTTTCAACACATCGTTCAAGTATTAATGATAAATTATGCAAGCAAAGGTCAAATGAATCACCAAAGACACTAAAGTCATCCATGAAGACTTCGATTATGTTTTCAACATATTCTGAAAAAATACTTACCATACACCTTTGAAAGGTAGCTGAAGCATTACACAAGACAAAAGTCATCCTTCTATAAGCAAAAGTACCGAAAGGACAAGTGAAAGTGGTTTTCTTTTGATCCTCCGGTGCTATCACAATATGATTGTAACCTGAATAGCTATCAAGGAAGCAATAGTAAGAGTGTCCAGCTAAACGTTCAAGCATTTGATCAATAAAAGGTAATGGAAAGTGATCCTTCCTTGTGGTGGCATTCAATTTTCTATAATCAATACAAACCCTTCAACCGGTTTGCACACGAGTTGGGACAAGTTCATTCTTATCATTCTCCACCACCGTCACACCTGATTTCTTTGGTACTACTTGTACCGGGCTTACCCACTTGTTATCGGATATGGGGTAGATAACACCCACATCCAAAAGCTTGAGTATCTCCTTTTTCACAACTTCCATCATGGGAGGGTTCAAACGACGTTTCGCTTCCCTTGTAGGCTTTGCATCGTCTTCCAATCGGATCTTGTGATACAAACGGCAGGGCTTATACCCTTGATATCGGCAATTGTCCATCCTATGGCCGTCTTGTACATCCTTAGCACCCTTAGAAGTTTTTGCTCCTGTAATTTATTAAGCTCATTAGAAACAATCACAAGCAATTCTTCGGTATCACCCAAGTACAAGTACTTTAAGTGACTTGGAAGAGGTTTCAATTCTAACTTTGGAGATTTAACAATAGAAGGCACAAGCTTTTCATCATTGCAAGGTAAAGAAGCATATGAAATATTCTTAATTGCTGATTTTTCCGGTAATGAGTCAAGAGAACCAATGGTTTCTTTAATCTCATCACCATACTCCAAACCATCATCAACGGGTGTAGTGAGAACGGTTTCCAAAGTATCAACACCATTCAACTCAAACATTTGTTGCGCCAATGTATCCATCACATCAATGGAGAAACAAGAGTAGACATCCTAGGATATCTCATCGTCTCGAAATGTTGAAACGTATTATTTCTCCATCAAACTCCATAGTTAGCGTTGCCTTGTCCACATCAATAATGGTTTTCGCCATTTTCATGAAGGGACGCCCAAGTAGCAATGGAAGAGATGAGTCCGGTGAACCTTCATCCATCTCTAACACGCAAAAGTCAGCTGGAAATACTAGTTGATTAACCTGCACAAGAACATCCTCAACAATACCCATTGGGTAAACATTAGAGCGATCGGCTAATTGCAATACAATTCCAGCCTTTTTAAGAGAACCAAGATCGATTGAGTTATACATAGATGCAGGCATAACATTAACGGATGCACCTAAGTCCAACATAGCTTTGTTAAATGTGGTGTTACCAATTGTGACGGGAATGTCAAAGCTACCGGGATCCTTGCACTTAAGTGGGAGTTTGTGTTGTAAGATTGCCGAAGCATTCTCCCCCACACTTAGCACTTCATTACCTTTGAGCCTTTTCTTATTGGTACACAATTTCTTCAACACCTTTGCATACTTTGGAACTTGCTTGATTGCATCTATGAGTGGTATGTTCACATGGATCTTCTTGAGAACGTCTAAAATCTCCTTTTCTAGTTCCGCCTTCTTAGAATTTGCAAATCTACGAGGAAAAGGTATAGGAGGAACATAAGTAAAAACCGGAGTTTTAGAGTTAGAAATAGGTACCTCAGAAGTTTGGGGAGAATCCTCATTTTTCTCTTCCAAAACAGGTTCCTTTGGTGTTTCCACCTTGCCCGAATCAGTAACTTCGGGTTGCACAAGTTGTGTACCGCTTCTTAACGTAATTGCATTGACACCCTCTTTTGGGTTGATAGGTTGAGAAGGGAGTTTCCCACCATTTTGTGCCTTCAACCGGTTCAACTCAATAGCCGTAGAACCAACTTGAGTTTGCAGCTCCTTAACCGTGCTCTCCGTTCTTTGCATAAAAGATTTCAGCAACTCTTCCATATTTGACCCCTGATTTTGAGGTTGTTGTTGTTGTTGTGGAAATTGTTGCTGCTGAAATTGTTGTTGTTGTGGTTGAAATCCCCTCGGACGGTTGAAAGTAGGTTGCTGAACCTTTCCTTGCTTGTTGGGATAGCTAAAATTGGGGTGATCTCTTCATCCCGGATTGTAAGTGTTAGAGTACGGATCATACCGTCTTTGTTGATTTGGAAAGACAACATTAGCTTGTTCATTGGGGTCTTCATACCCTTGAAGAGACTTTGGTATCACCGCGGCTGCAACTTGTTACATCATTGCTGTCATGTTACCCATTTGTTGACGAAGTTCCTCGACCTCGCTCACTTCATTTACTCTCCTAAGAAGCACATCCGATCCACGACTTAAAAATTGTTGCGAGTTCGCTGTGATGTTCTCAATCAACTCTCTAGCTTGTGCCACCGTTTTGTTCACTAGTGCACCACCACCCGCAGCGTCAAGAAGATTCCTATCATTTGTTTGGAGTCATTCATAGAAGTATTGGATTATCATAGCGTCACTGAATTGGTGGTGAGGACAGCTTGCCACCAATCTCTTGTATCGTTCCCAACATTCATATAAAGATTCTCCCACATTTTGCTTCATCCCGCAAATCTCCTTGCGAATTTGAGTAGCCTTTGATGCTGGAAAATATCTCTCTAAAAAGAGTTTCTTCAACCCATTCCATGTTGTGACACTTCCGGAGGCAATAATACAACCAATCCTTAGCACTATCCGCCAAAGAGAATCGGAAAACTTTCAACATTGCACCATCCGCATCAGTATCCGCTGGAAGCATGGCCGTGACAATGGTGTGGAAGTCCATAAGATGCTTGTTTGGGTCTTCATTCACCATGCCATGGAACTTTGGTAATTCTCTAAGCAACCCCGGCTTGATCTCGAAAGTAGAGTTTGTTTGAATACACCATTGTTGTGTATCCAACTTGTGAGAAGCCAAGTCCTTGAGTGTACGATTTGCATCACCCATTGCTTCTTCTTCTTCAACTAGTGGTTCTTCTAATGGAACCTCTTGTTCTTCTTCTAGTTGTAACTCTTCTTCCACTTCTAACTCTTGTTCTTCCGTGTGTCTGACTTGGTTGGAGTATTGTGCCTCTTCGAGTAGCTATCCCGCACCTTGGATAGTTCCAATCTTTAGAAGCCAGGGATAGGTACCTGAAAAACAATTCTCACAAACAAGTAAGAAAAACGAAACAAGAAACAAAAAGCAAATATGAAGCAGAAATGATGATAAGAAACTAAAAACTTAATAACTAGCCGTATGCCTCCCCGGCACGGCGCCAAAATTTGATCGCTGTCGTATGCGTCAAAAATAATTTCACTTTCCTAAAGTATATGATAAGAAAGAGTTCGTTTCCACAGAGAGGCAATTGTAGTTATTATGTATTCAATTTCTAAAGTAACCAATTGGGGGATTTCTGATTTTGTAAAACAATATGTAAATCAAAAGCAAAGTAATAATAGAATGTAATCAATGAGAGAAAGATATTGGTCAAGGAGTTCATCTTCTATCTTAAACAAGTGCTTGCATACATGATTAGAATTACAATTTAATCTCTTTTATTATCAAAAGCCTAGAGAATCAAGAGAGCAAGATAACCTATTAATTTCCTAAGTTCATCAACATACACATTAGAGCTGCGTATGTGAATTCTACCTAAAGAATAACCTAACGCCTTGCGCTAATTAAGTTCAATTCCCAGGAGCATTAAGTTTTGGAAATAGGCTAATCAATGCAATTGTCATACATTGTGCATGACAATTCGGAAAAAGGTCAAACTCTACATATGATTACAAGAGTGTATCACTACAAACCGTAATCATATCATGCTCTTGTATTCGGGGTTATCGCTTGATGAAAAACCCTAAAATAGCTATGGAAAAGGATGCAAGTTCAATTATTTGGCCACTTAACTAAACAAACACCTAAATCCTATCACAATACATCAATCATGTGATTATTAAAAACAGTAGAGATTTGAACGATAATCAAGAGAGAAAACTAATGCATTAATCAAGCACAAGTTGTAGATATAGGACTACATCCTTTACCAATAATATAAGATTTAGCTACTCGTATCTATGGAGTTCATCATAATCAATAATCAAATAAAGAAGATGAAAGCAAAGCAAACCCTAGTAGCGTAAACAAAAGCGGCTCCCTCTTTAGCTCCAAGTAGAATACGTCCCCTTAAAAGTTGTAGAAGTCTTATCTTTTATAGCTCCTCTTGTTCCAAAATTAGGTCCAAGTCTTCAAAGTCCATTAGATAAAAATCCACGTGGCCCAAAAGTGAGAAAAACCCATGTAGAAATTATACCAAAAATATGTCGCCGGCAAACTGGGTTCACCGCCGCCGGCAAAGTGGTCAGAATAGTAGTTCAGGTGACCGGCGAAGTTCGCCCGGTCACCGGTCAACTGAGTTAACTCAGGTCAAGCACCGAGTCAGTGAACTTGACTCAGTCAGATCATGAGTCAGACCCAAGTCAGCTATTCAAGTGAGCTAACTGGGCTGACTTGGTTTAATTGCCATGGCATAAGTCATTTGCACTGGCCATAGCTTGTGCTGCACCATCATTGTGCATCCAGCCATGATGGTTGTTCCCTTGAGTTGCAACCCTGCATCCACAGTTCCCATTACAGCATCACTCCAACTGCACTTCAGTCAAGCCATCAGTCCACCTGCAAATGCAGCTGCAACTACTACTTGTAATATCTACCCATAGATCCACACAGATTCCCCCATAGCAGCAACAACTTACTTCTGCAAACTTAAATCCAATCAACACAACCCCTGAACTTGAGCTATTCTTCTCAACAGTAACAGCAGCAGCTGCTGCTCTTCTTCTCTGGATTAAGGAACAATGATTGAGAAATCATTTTCTCTGAAGTCTAGGGTTGTGTAGGAATCTAGAAATGGATATGTCCACCCAACTCTGTATAAGGTACCCCAATTAAGATAAGCACCACCAGTTAGATTTAGGCCACCAAATGACAACCCCTTATCCTCCAATAGGCTTCCGATAACGCTTGCCTGTGCAACGACGATTCCGTCCGCTTGCTCCAAATGAACGCTCCTTTCTTTCTTTCGAGTTCCTCCACCAACAACAGTCGTCTCTTACTTCTCATATCCACTTCTCCTCTACAATTTCTCTTCATCACTAAAGCAGTCGTACTTTTCAGACATAAATTTGCATCACTAAAGCCGACATGCTTTTCAGACAAAAATTAAGAAATAGAAGCAAATAATGCGAAATAATCCGCCACCAACAACAGTTGCACATGAGATGACACTTTTGCGTTGTTTCTTCTTCTTTTGTTCCAAATGACTCCAAAGTACCTAAATACTCAAAAACAAACATAAGATACATAATTTACAAGAAAACTTAGCAAAGAAAGCATAAATAATAGATAAATATTAAGGTGTTTTAGACACCTATCAAAAGCTCACGAGACAAGAGATGTCAACAGATCGTCCAATCATCCAAATAATGGGAAGAAAGACTAGTCAAAGAACCATTCGAGCGGGCAGTATAACGATCGAGGTGAAGTTCGAGAGAAAAACTAGGGGGAACGAATGGAAACTGGATATCAGAAATATCATGATATGAAGCTGACGTCGTTGAACATACGCCTTACAGAGCTGTATGAGAAAATAAGCAAGGATTTGAGTCCCCCTAGGCCTTTGCCACCAGAGACACGTGATAAACGTGATAAGAGAAAATACTGCAATTATCATAAAGATCATGGTCACAAGAATGAGAATTGTCGCTCTTTACAGACCGAAGTCCGGCGAATGATAGACGCTGGAAAGCTACAAGAGTACGTGAAAAGGATTTTGGGAAAGGTTCGGGGAAATTTGGCGCAACACATGTGATTAATGTCAGTCATGCCAGGATCCATTCAATGACCAGGCGGGCATCGGAAGATGAAACCAGGAGAAAGCTCAGGCAGTTAAAAGAATGGTACTTAACAAATCATATCGATTTTTTCAGTGGAAATGGAGCAGAAATTCAGGAGCTTGGCTGCAGGAAGATCGAGTTCTCTGAGGCAGACATGATAGGTGTATATGCTCTCCGCAATGATGTTATCGTTATAACTGCTTTGATTGGCATGTTTCGTGTACACCGGATTCTAGTGGATATAGGAAGCTTAGTGAGCGTACTGTTTTCAAGAGCTTATTCCTCTATGAATCTCCCACACGACTTGATCGAAGAGGATGAAAATCCAATTATCGGTTTTAGTGGCGAAGTTACAAAGGCAATTGGAAAAGTGAAGATACATATAACAGTGGCTGACAAGTCCGTTCTAGGCAATTTCTTGTTGCTTGACTGTAGATCTCCCTACAATGTGATCGTAGGACGAGACTGGCTGCATGAGATCGGTGCAGTCACATCCTCATACCATCAGTATCTGAAGTTTATTACCCCTAAAGGAGTCGTGAAAGTTAGGAGCGACCAGATGGCCGCCCACAAGTGTCACGAGAGTGCTATGGACGAGTACAAGAAGTCAGAAGTTAGAGGGAACCAAATTATGCGAGTCGAGTAGAAATAGCAATTACAGAATCCTCTCCCTACAGAATCATATAAGGGAGGGGACGCAGCTGAACCCCCAACGGTCGAGAAACTGATCGAGGTCCATATTGGAGATGAGAAGCACAAAACAACGTTCGTAGGGGCAGATCTTCCTGCACATGAACGTGATGGTTTGATTACATTACTAAGGGAAACGCCGACATTTTCGCATGGAGTTTTGCTGAGATGCTTGGATATATCAGAATGTAGCCTGCCACAGGCTAAATATCGATGAGAAGTTCCATCCAGTTCGTCAGAAAATCAGGAATATGGCGCAAAGCAAGAAAAATGGAGTTACTGCAGAAGTCGAAAAGCTGTTGGAAGCATGTTTTATTCGACCAGTGCAGTATCCCCGTTGGCTATCTAATGTCGTACCCGTTCCAAAGAAGAATGGTAAAATTCGTGTCTGTATCGATTTTACTGATTTGAATAAAGCATGTCCGAGTGATCCGTACCCGCTGCCACAGATAAGAGATTTGGTAGATGCAACCTCAGGGTATGGGAGACTATCATTCATGGACGGTTTTTCAGGGTATAACCAAATACCTTTGTTCGAGGAAGATCAAGAGCATACTACGTTCGCGACTGACAGAGGAGTTTACTGCTATACTGTAATGCCGTTCGGACTAAAGAACGCAAGGGCGACCTACCAGCATTTGGTAGACCATATGTTCAAAGATCTGCGGGAAGACGATGGAAGTTTATATCGATGATATGGTAGTGAAATTCGAACAAAAGGAGTCGCATTTTCTTGATCTGCAGAAGACATTTGATATCTTGAGGCGATATCGAATGAAGCTCAATCCAGCAAAGTGTTCATTCGGGCTGTCATCGGGAAAGTTCCTTGGATACTTGATGACGCACAGAGGAATCGAGGCGAATCCGGAGCAAATCAGAGCCATCAGAGAGATGTCATCCCCAAGAACGAAGAAGGAGGTCCAAAAGCTAGCGGGACGATTAGCAGCTTTAAATCGTTTCATTTTACTCTCTTCGGATCGATTCAAACCATTCTTTGATGTGTTGAAAAAAGCAGTGACTTTTGGTTGGACGGATGAGTGAGAAAAAACTTTCGATGAGATCAAACAGTATTTGTCAAATCCTCCAGTTTCGGTGAGTCCAAAAACTGGAAAACCTATCGGAGTTTATCTGGCTGCAACGGAGAACGCTGTAAGTGCAATGTTGTTTGTTACGGATCCACATGAAAAGCCTGTTTACTTCGTCAGTAAATCTTTGACGGGAGCGGAAACACAGTACAAAAAGATTAAAAAGATAGCACTTGCACTGGTCCATGCATCTCGTCGCCTCAAACCATATTTCCAAGGGAGGCAGATCGTTGTCTACTCGGAATACCCGCTGAAGAAAATCCTGGAACGTGCTGATGATTCCAGCCCACTATCCATATGGTCAAATTTTCTGGGGGCGTATGAAATCAAGTACGAGACCAGAAATGCAGAGAAGGGACACGCCCTGGCTGCACTGCTAGCATATTTTCCTGTGGACGACATACAAATAGTTACCGAAAAAGAAGAGGAGTTGTTCAAACCCATAGATCCAGCCATCGATCAAACTGGGGGCGAGTCCGCAATGGAGGTCGATACACCTGAACCATTATGGACTATATTTACTGATGGGTCATCAAATGTTGGTGGAGCTGTTGTTGGATGTGTCATCCTTACTCCTGAAGGTTCGAGGATCAAAAAAGAGACCAGATTGGGTTTTCAAGCATCAAACAATGAAGCTGAATATGAAGCAACAATTATTGGTTTAAAGGCTATCAAACAGTTAGACGCAAAGAACGTGAAGCTGGTAACTGATTCTATGCTAGTAGTTAACCAGTTTCTGGGACCTACAGAGCCAAGGAAGAAAGGATGGCCTTATATTTGGATCGTATGAAAGAGCTGGCAAATGAGTTCGATCAATTCTTTATTGGGCAGCGACCACGGTTGGAAAACAGGCACGCAGATGCTTTAGCATATCTTTCTTCCGTAGTCGAAACTGATACCACCCGTTTCGTTGTAGTGGATTTCCAAGAGTTACCTAGCATATCCGACAGCCACCTTGTTCTGGATCTCGAACATGCTAGTGGAGGCGAGAAGGCAACTACATCAGCACAGGGAGATACCGAGAACGTTGACAACAATATGGATGTTGACAGTCCAGTGATAGATGATTCAAGCAGTCCTCTTGAAAACACTTCAGACTGGTGTCAACCTTATGTTCGGTATTTGACAACCAGTGAACTCCTAGAAAATGAGAATCTCGCTTCAAAAGTGAAGAAGAATGCTTGGAGATATTCAATGATCGAGGGACAGCTGTACCGCAAACCCGTAGCTTTGGAGCCATTTTTTCGGTGCATATCAGCAGAAGAAGGGCAACAGATATTGGCGGAGGATCATAAAGGAATATATGGCAACCATTCTGGAGGGCGCAGTCTCGCGCACATGATACTTTCTCAGGGATACTTCTGGCCATACATGCAGAAAAATGCTAAAGAATACGCACAGAAATGCGTACCATGCCAAGAGCACGTCCCAGTTTCTAAAAGGCCCGCCAACGAATTACATCAAGTTTTTAGTCCCTGGCCATTCTCTATGTGGGGACTAGAAATCGTCGGACCACTTCCCAAAGCTCCTGGAGGCGTTAAATTCGTACTAGCCGTTACTGATTATTTCACCAAATGGGTCGAAGCAGTGGCACTGGTACACGTTACCAAACATGATGTGAAAAGGTTCATATGGGAGAATATCGTATGCATACTTGGAATCCCGGATGCGATAGTATCAGAAAATGGGAAGCAGTTCGATTCTGGGGTGATCAAAGACTTCTGCAAGAACCTGAATATTCGCCACAACTTCTCATCTCCTTATTATGCTCAGAGTAACGGGCAGGCGGAAGCAACCAATCGCGTTATTATGGACAATCTCAAGAAAAGGCTAGAGAAAGCAAAGGAAAAATGGACATAAGAGTTCCCTGGAGTCTTATGGTCCTATCGAACGACCCCAAAGAGATCCACTGGATTTTCACCATTTACGCTGGCTTATGGCACAGAGGCAGTCATACACACCGAGGTACATCTTAAGACTTCCAAAACTCGTGCTTTCAAATCTGGAAAAAAATGACAACATACTAGCCTTGGATAAAGAGTTGCTGGAAGAACAAAGAGAAACATCCTTACAACAATTGGTCCGATACCAGCAGGCAATCAAGCTGAGCTATGATCGTAAAGTCAAAGAACGGTCATTCAAACTGTGGAAAGCTCAGAGCAAACTGGGAAGGTCCATACATAGTGGACAGGCCAGCATCTCGTGGCTCCTACTACTTAAGGAACCTCGATGGAACTAAGGATTCAAAACCATGGAAGCCATGGAATTCGTTCCACTTGAAGAAGTTTTATCATTATGAGTAGTTTCAAATCCTGTTGTGCTGCACTCTTTTTCCTTTATGATGGTTTTATCCCACTGGGTTTTCCACGCAAAGTTTTTAGCGAGGAAGCTGTTGTCGAGCAGTAGGTATTTATCTTGTTATTTCTATTCAGAAATTTAATTCAACATTATTTTGGTATTCCACAATTTATCATAACTGTTCCTGTTTATTATAAGCTGCTGCGGACATTCAAATCCGCAGTCTGTCCTAAATGGAAAAACAGTACAGTTCAAATCTACTGTCAGCAGCATCTCTAACACCTCACAGATAGGGTGAATGCACAGTTCGAGCATTTTTACCTTACTCCAAGTGTATCCCCATCATATGGGGACATCAACAAATGTGGCAAACATTTTCACCTGTCCAAGCATATGAAAATGTACACATCTCAACTCTGCACGCATCTTGAATAGTAGGATTGCCCCCTGCGCGAATTCAAGATAGCATAAAAACTTAACTTTTCATTCCATGCGCGAGCAAAATGCATCAGGGAAGTGCACCCTTGCGCAAGCATTGAGCAGCATGACACCACAACATACTGGGGGCGAGTTGTATGTCGCCTCAACCAATTGGGGGCGAGATATATGACACTCCAGCAGATTCATTACATTCTTGGGGGAGAGTTGCATAACACTCCGAGCAACGCGCTTGGGGGCGAGGTATGCAACACTCCAGAAAATTGCAAATTCAGTAGAATTGGGGAACCCGAACTTCTTAGCCTATAACTAGTTATGGATTAAGAGGGGGCAATGTTTGTGCCATAATATTTTACACTAAAAGATGGGCCACAAGTAGGTAACTTGAGCCTAATAATGGGAGACCATGATGGTTTCACAACAAAAATGGTCTTACTTGGGCCTAATAAGACTCCTCTTATTAGCTAAGTATGCTTCATTGGGCCTCATAGGCTCCTCTTGTTAGCCAAGGAAGGCTAACTAGGCCTCACTAGCACAACACATAGAAGCCCATGTGAAAAAACCCAAATTAAGCTAAGGAGGTGCCACATCACCACTAAACACGTCAGCGAGGTAGGCCAATTGGAGGGTGCCACATCAGTGGGCCCATTGCCACGTCATCAATGGCGATGATATTTGGCACGCCACGCCATCAGTCGTTCTGCACTGTCAGGTGCCACGTCATCAAATATGTCCGTTGAGAAGCCGCCACGTCAGCATCAAAGCCACGTCAGCAAGATGAATAGACCGATACTTGCCACATCATCAGTCGCTGCCACGTCAGCAAAATGGTCCAACCGGAAGGCGCCACGTCAGCTAAAGGAACATTCAGTACGTGACGTCAGCAAGGTAGACGTCAACGTTGAACGCCGTCCAGATTACGGTAACGGTGTCAGGTAGCAGCGGATCTGAGTTGTTAGATCACCCGTTGGTGACGTCAGTGCAGCATCAACAAATGCCGTCAGGTCTTCTTCTCAGGCGATGGTCGGCGTCGGTGCAGTAGCAGATTGTCGGCGGCCATTGTCGGCGGCCAGAGCCCTGATTCAGTGCAGCGCGATGCAACTTAATTTTGTAGTCCTGATTCAGTGCAGCGCGACGCAACTTAATTCTGAGTCCTGATTCAGTACAGCGCGACGCAACTTAATTATGTAGCCCTGATTCAATGCAGTGCGGCACAACTTAAATCCATAGCCCTGGATTTTTTAGCCCCATGTTGTTTTCCTAACGGATTTCTACGCCCCACTGTGGGCTTAAGTGAATTATTCCTCTTGGGCATGTAAGCTTATTTGTTGGGCCAACCATTTACACCATTTTTTTTGGTTAGTTTCATAACCCTAGAAGAGGTTTCTGGAACATTCTAGGAGGTATACAGGCCAGTTATTACAGGAGACATGCATGCCAGTTAATACAGGAGGCATGCAGGGCCAGTTATTACATGAGACATGCAGGGTCAGTAATCACAATTTATGTGAGGAGGCATGCAGGGTCAATTATTGCAATTCATGCCTACCTCGAATTCAGAGAAAAAACGGAAATTGGCAATACATAAATGGATGGTTTACAATCCTAAAAGGTATGCAATCTTCCCCATACAATTATCTGTGAAAAATCCCTAGCTAACTTAAGCATCAGAGGGTTTTTTGCAGGTACCCCCTACACTGTCCAATTGGAGATTAAAGCAGCGGATCGATTTTTGACAAAATCATCATCAAATTCGTGTTTGGGGTAGAAGTAATTTTACCATACAAACAGTTGCTTTTGTTGTTGTTCTTTTGTTCTTGCGAGAGGATGACAACATATTGTTGTTCTTAATGATATATCTTTCTGGGGAGAAGAGGCTGCGAAATTTGAGGTAACAAATTTGTTAGTTAATCGTTTTCCTATTTAAGAAAAGCATGTTTATATTGCATATACTTTGGTTTTTCTTAACAAAATTTCGGTACAGTTGATATGTTCCATTATTTTGTATGGATGTGCGTACGATTCAATTGATTACGGTTAAGAAAAACTGTGTCAATTTATTTTACTTATTGTTTGATATCTTCTTTATTGTTGGGTATCAAGTGTTTTTGCTTAACGAAATTCGGTCCAATTGTGGTGCTATAATGTCTATGTTTGTTTCAATTGCTTCCGATTAAGAAAATAATTGTGCAAGTCAATTTATTTTGGTTTGTATGTATTGTTTATGCCTTAACGAAATACGAGATCATTTGATTAGTCCAAATAGATTTCGGATAAGAGAAACTAAGTTAATTCTGATCTTAGTTAGACTTATCAAATTGGAGGATTCGGTTATTCAAGTCTAACCGAATGCCTTGACAAGAAAAACTAGTTAACCAACCTAGTGTTTGTCTTGTCTAAAGAGAAAGGTCTAAGTTATTGTCTGAATAATTGGAGCTTGATGAGAGAAATAAAGTTAATTCTGATCTTTATTTTGGTCTTATCGAAATAGGTGATTGTATGTTTGCAATCGGTTTAACATGGGAATTAAGTTTCTTAGTCGATTTGTTAAACTATTAGGGAAAATTGCTTCAGGAAATTGTTTCCTTGATAACATATTAAAACTAAATTACTTGTAATTTCGGTTTTAATATTGGTTATCTAAAGGGGTATGTGATACCTTCATGCTTAACTCTTAGAGGTTGTTTACAAGTCTTTTAGATTTGTAAGATCCTTTCAGTTTCTCCTTTATTTGCTCGAACCTTTGTCATTTTGTGAAAAAAGGGGGAGAAATATATGGAGTAAACAAGTGATTTGCAATCACTAATGAAAGGACAATTGTGCTTAAACGTTATATCTAACGAAAGAGTAAAGCATTGACTAAGGGGGAGAAACATATAATTTTGTTGTGTAGTATTCTGACTACAAAAGGGGAACAACAAAGATGTTCGGATTGAATATTTACCTAGCTCACCTTTAGGGGGATATAAGATTTTGTTATTCAAATGTCAACAACGACATTTATTGATTGAATATATGCAGGTTATTGTTTCGTTGAAACTTGGAATCAAGCGTATGTAAAATGAATTCTCATGTAATTTGTTTATCCATATGTAATAAGAGTTTTGTCACTAAAATTGACAAAGGGGGAGATTGTTAGAGCATATCTCGGTTGAACTCACCAAGCGTTGGTATGTCAAGTTTGGTTGTCATATTTTAGTGTGTCAAAACTCATCTAAAGTCGTTTGATTATATACTAGAGTCAACTTCGTTTAGGTTAGACTAGAAAGTCTAGGAATGTTGAGACATACAAGTACTATTACGAAACCTGAAGAATGTGAAGAAGATGCGAACTACAACGACAACATCATCCTTCCTCTTGAGGTTAGTAATATTGACTTGAACTGTTTCATTCCTAACGTATCTTTCAAGTTTTGTTGTATTAAAAACATAACTGTGAAGTTGTATATACTGTACATATTGTATAATACTCTAGTGATGTGACATGGTCATATTTGTATGATCATAGTATTAGGGAATTAGACTATGAAGTATAACGCTTAGTAAACCCCCTATAAATCTCTATAAAAGTAAACTCCCTAGAAATCTAGGGTTTTGAGACTAACAGGAATTTTTAGAGGTTTTTCTCAAAATCCCCGACGACTAACATGGCTTAGGCCAAGCCCTATGGTGTTCCATTTCCCTTAGCTATAGATTATTTAAAGCTAAGGGAAAAGGGTCCAAAGGCAACCTCTCTGTGGTCATGCGACATCCCTTAGCTACACGGAACGAAAATTGAGTTCCCCTGCAAATAATGTCAAACGGATACTGACCAAATTGGGAACTCAATATCCGTTCCAGTGGTATAACCATAAAAAAAGTTTTTTTTCCTCTCAAAACCCTCTTAACACTTTTTTTTTCTTTTTTTTCTTTCCCATTTTGATTTTCATAGTGATTGTTTGGGATTTGTTAGTTGAAACTAAAAGGGCTTGATCCATACTCAAAGGTGATTCCATTGCATCTTTCAATTTCGAATTTTATCCACAGAATCAACAAAGGTAAGTTATTCTTGTTTTAGGTTTCCGAGTTAACCCTTTTGTTTTTTTTTATTTTGATGAAATTGTTGATACTAAGTTGATTAGGTATTTTGTATGTAAGTCAATAACAATATTAAGACATAGATGTGGTGAAAAATCCATGATTATTACCTGTTTTGTGATGCATCTCTTGATTTATGTTGAATTAAATGTTTGTAAACTAATATTCTATTGATTAGCTTGTATTTCATGTATGGCATAGATAAATTGGTACTATAATTTTTGTTTGCAAAGGTACAAATTGAGTTTAACTTCACAGTCGTAATGAGTGAACTTACTTAGATCCATAGCCATAATTGTATTGTCTTGCTCTCATTGTGTTTGATAACTTTGTTGTTGGTGTATTTGATAAATCTCTTGTTGGTGCGTTTAATATATAACTCGGTTGCTGATGCATTTCATAACTTTGTTGTTGGTTACACGCCCAAACTACTTGGAGATGGCCTTCTTATTCTGCTTTGATAGCTTCCTTCCTTGATTGTGTTTCCTTAACATACTCTAAGATATTTGCATTATGTTGGTAGATCTTGTCTTCTTCTATCTTAATCGAAGTACTTCCCTCATCACCTTCCCTAAATATACCTTGCTCGTGATCCTTCTTTAGCCTATCTTTCCTTTTGTTTTTTTTTTAGTTCCGATAGGATTAGCCCGATACTTGTAATTCCAACGAGTCTCTCTGTTAGCCATGACTTCTACCCCATCTTTGACTAGTTAAAGTTATGATAGCTGTCAAATATGACACTATTTTGTGCCATAGTAAGCTAATAATCAAATCCAGGGACTTTTTCTCTCAACATTTCATAACAAGCATCAAATTTGAATGGTTTCCTTGTTTGATTTTAAAATTGCTCTTGAGCATCTCGTGTCTGAAATATTATGTCAAAAAAAAAAAGTTAATTACTAATAACCAAATGGAAAAAAACTAATTAAATGGTACAACTTACCAAATTTTCATGTGAAGCACCGTTTTAGTTTGCCGACATATAACGTTAAGTATTGACACGAATTCTCTGCAATCTTTTTTAATTGCTTTCATCTTTGTTTTTAGACATATTTTATAAAAGGGTCACATGTTTATAGTGGAATTAGGGTCTGGGTCGTAGAACATGCCCTTGACGTGTTAGGGTCGTAGACTAACCTTAACCATCTGATTGTTTACCAAAATGCCCTTACAAAATGATTAAATGACATTTTAGCATAAGTGTTTATACACAAACATTTCCATGAACACCTTAACTGCACATTTGATCATCTTCCTTCCATAACGGCTATCAATTGATAGAAGAACTGCAATTTGATCTCTATTTATTTGTATCGATTTCTATGTATCCATTTAATTTCTATATGTGTAGCAGCATTGGATCAAAGTATGAAATATCAAATGCAAACTTCGTACGATGATACAAAATTAAAGTTCTTTTCAAAGCAGCTTAGTCACAAAAAAAAAATTAATCAAAAATTAAATTTTAATGATCAAAAGAATAAACTGATACAATAAATCAATAAGGAAAATTGAGGACCACATGTCCAAACTGAAAAGGAATAAAACATATACAAAATTATACTCATCTCTACCTTCAACCCTTCACACAAATCTGTAGTATTTAAGTCCTGGAAATTCCATTCTCTGGATATTTGAAGGTCTTTCATTGAACTTCAGAACTTGTCCTTTGGCCAGAAATACTCCTTTATTTGCAAAGAAATCAGCTGAAAAGTTGATCTCTCTATACACATGATTAAAATGAATAGATGATAGCTTACTGCAGACATGTATCCAACGATTCCATATAAACCAAGGGAGCTTGTTCTTACTAAAAGCAGAGATAACAGCTTTAGAGTCAAAATTGATAATTACTTTATTTTTCAACTCCTTCACTGCCCATTCCAATGCATTTATAGTTCCCATTATCTCAGCTACAAAGTTAGTAGAAATGCCAAGACCACCACTTTCAGCAATTAAGAAATTACCTGCACTATCTCTTGCAATGAATCCATACACAACATTGCCTGGATTCCCTCTGGATGCTCCATCACAGCATATAAATGTACTATCATCAGCAGGCAAACATAAATTGCATTCAATAGTTCTGAAATTCTTCATTGTTCTACAACCCAGATTGAAATGTTTTAATATTTATAAGTCATATGCAGAATTGAACATATCTCCCTTGAGTCTAACTTCACATTCTAGTATTATTTTGGATATCCTCTTCTGAGTTGCTGAACTGTTAGGAGTAATATTATCAAAGTATACTCTGTTCCTTGTAAACCAAATGTCCACCATTATGTTGAATGCACCAATGAACCAAACTTCATGTATTACAACACTTTTCCCATTGCATGCATTTAAGATATCCTCAAAATATTTGGGGTTTTTAAATGCAAAGATACCTCCAACCCATTTCCACAGTATTTGACCATAATCACAATTCCATAAAATATGTTCCATATTATCTTGATCTTTTCTGCAAAGATAACATCTTGAAGCCAGATTCATTCCTCTACTTTTCACCTTCTCATCAGTAGTACAAACATCTCTAGTTATTTTCCAGATATTACCTGCAGTGGAGGGATGAATACAAGATTGCCATATTTTCTTAAACCATCTAAGCTTTGGTTGTTTTTCCTGAGTACATTAACTGCACTTTGAACTGAAAATTCACCATTTTGAGTAGTTGTCCACACCATCTTATCCTCCTCTAAGGAAAGTAGAGGCAATTCTTCAATAGAAAAAAATTCCAGCATTTCCTCTGGTACAACCCATTGCTTATTCTGGATTAAATCTTTCACTTTCATATGACTGTTATGAAGTATATAATCATTTGCATGGAAGAGTGAAATTATACTTTTTTCAAGGATCCATGCATCATTCCAGATGGAGATCTGTTTCCCATTACCCACAAGCCATCTGATTTTTTCAGAGAAATTATTCAAAACCCACTTGATTCCAAGCCACACATAATACTTTTTATAATAAGAAATCCACATTCCATTGAGATCTTGGTATTTAGCTAGAAATAAAAGTACCCAGTCTTCTTTAGAGTTAAGAATTCTCCAAAGTAGTTTCATGAGTAAAGCCTTATTAATATCCTCCATCCTTCTAATCCCCAAACCTCCTTCTTCTTGTGGTACACAAACTTTCTCTCAATCAAGAGTAATATATTTCATGTCCTCAGCATTACCACTCCACAAAAAATTTCTTATGATTTCTTTTTTAAATCACAAAAAAGGTAATTCTTGAAAGATTTCTCTAAAATGAGAACCTATGTTCCTAAAGGGAAAACCATGTGACTAATCCAACAATGAGAAATATGTGATTTGATCGAAGTCATAAGTACCCTGTGGAGGTGACTGAAGTAATCGGCTGTTAGGAACCAATTTGAATTGAATATAAATTTGGTTTCTTTGGGTCTATTGTAGGTACTCTGTTTTCCACATTATAATTGTTGTTGGTGGTCTAACTATAGAGATATAATACTTTCCTATATATTGGCTATCAAATTCAATGTGTATAACATCTCCGTTCATAAGCTCCGTTCATGAAAGTTTCCTCTTAGCATGTATTACTTTACCAGCGACATAAAGAATCATCCTATGAGTCGCCTAAAAAATATTCAAATTATGTTGATGAGAAAACAAAATTATTGATAAAAAGAAACTTCATGAAACTATATGGTGTTTTCCTCCCCTGATTTAGCTGATAGTAGCACTAAAAAAATAATCAAAAGACATCTTATCTAAGAAAACTGAATTCAGTTTTTGGTTTCAGTGAGTTACAGTAGCCATTAGAAATTGAAACAATCAACCTAAGTCAACTGATGATCAGGGTACTCGGCAAACCAAAACAAAACAAATAGCCATTAACAGTTTTTTGACGGCCTTTGATAAGTCTACGACACTATTGCATCAACTGCATGTTTTACGACCCAGACCCTAATTAGATGGTTTACTTGCGACCCTTTTACAAAATAACTCTTATTTTTAAAGCACCTGTGTTAGAGCACTGCTCGGTCAAACTCGCATGCGTTTCTATCTCAAGCATGTTTGTCAATGTTAGTGATCAAAACTATAAGTCTTGATTTCTAGTCTCTTACAACTAAGTCTCGGATTAGGATAGCAAGTGTAGTTGAGCTCAAGGACTTCATGGAGATTCATCATACAAGTAGAAGATCTACTCAAGGAACCGGTGGAACTTCTCGACAAAAAGGTATGTGGATACTTGAACTTATCTGTCACTCAAAAGTCTATCTATTCTATCTCCTACTCTTTGAGACAAAAGTCGTATGCTATATATATATACTAGATCATACACATTTGGTATTTCGAGCCGAGTATACCTCGCCTATATATATCTCGAAATATGTGTTGGTAAGCTTTTTGCTTCGACCAAGTTTATCTTTACCTAGTGACGAAAGTCATGAATGTTTCAATCACTTTGAAAATTGCTTTGACGAGAAATAGTGTAACAACTATATAACGTCCTCTAAGAATGTTTCAATGATTGGAATGAGAGTTTAGATTACATAACCAATGGATTCCTTGAACCGAAGTTTCCGAACTTTGTTGATCAAGAGAACCGGAAGTATGGCAAGTGCCAAGTCCGTGAACTGCCGAAGTTCTCAAACCCGAGAATTTTCGCCGGAGTTGACAAACTACTTGCGTGAGCCAAGTCCGCGAACCTAGTCCGCAAACCCAGTCCGCGAACCGGCGTAGTTCTCGAACCCAAGAATTTATGCTGGAGTTTGTAAACTCTATCCGGTGTCTTAAGTCCGCGAACCTAGTCTGCGAACTTGAGAAGGTTATATATCTAAAGATGATTTCTGAACTTAATCTTAAAAGACTAAGGAATGCATTTGCAAACCGTGGCTATTAAAGTTCATGAACCGATTCGAGTGAATCAAATCATCCTTGCTTCAATTGTGTATTGTGTAGTTACATAAGATTTCCTTGCAATTGAACAACTCTCTTAACTAGTTCATTTAAGTCAATTGAATTAGTTATGGTGAAGAAGAACATGGTTGGTATGAAACGCTCATATGGTTAATTTCAAGGGTTACCAAAATCCCTTTGGGGAACGTACGGCTTCCGAGACCAAGTGATGAACGTCCATCTTGTGAAGATATCTCGGTTGGGTTTTGTGGCAAGAAGGTCGTTTGGAGTCAAAGAAAGTTCCCTACTAATGATCTTAGTATTGCTTTGATGGCATTTGGAAACTTGGTATCCCCAATATTTGTCCCTCCACAATTGAAAATTCTTGGTGGAGTCACGAGTCTGCGGAATTGGTCTATTTCCTTGATTCGGGTATTTCAAGTCTCGATATTTGTGGTATCATTATCTCTCAAATGATTTCGATGACTTCACCCGTCAAGATGTTGGGTTACCCTTGCTTGATTGGTCAAATTTGTCGTGATCGTGGGTGCGATTCAATTGGCAACTCTCTTGGGGTCCCCAAACCGGTTCGTCCGTGTACCTTTAGGCGCATAAGGGAAAATGCGTGCAAGCGACAAAGAATCGCTTCTCTTGATTTTAGTGATCCTACTACCATGAGCCTTATTCTAAATATTCATAAAGGTGTGTGTAAGGTTAATTCAAGAGTGAAGTGTGTTCAAGAACAATTGTCTTTGGTTGCAACGAAGTTTCCCGAGATGGAGGAAGAATTGAACATAAATAAAGCATCTTGGAATGTCTCCGATGAGGAAGAAGATGCGTAACATATGTTCTTGATTATTGCCTATTATGTCTTCTTTTTGGCTTAGTTGGAAGAATAACTAGTGCTTTGAATAGCGATGATTGTGACTACACATAGCTATTATTTTCATCTTCTTGTTTTTAGGTTTTTTGGTTTAAAATTCTAAAACTATTTGGAGGATGATGTTTTGCAATATTTTTGATTTTGTTATATTGCAACTTGTTATGGGATATTTGTGTTTACGTCTGTGAACTTTGTTGTCCCATATTTTGTCAAAAGTAAAGTCGTTCACGATCGGTATTCATGTATTGGTTTAAAAATGAATAGACTTTTTGACATATACAAAAGTTAAGCCTATATTGTCAACCCTTGATGGAAGATAGGTTAAAATCTTTTGTACCCAAGGATTATTGCTATTGTATATGCTTGTGCAAAAGAATGAATCCTTGTGTATTCCACGGTATAGATCTTCATTGATCCATCTTTTTGTATTACCGTAAGGCTCCGTGATGTGTCTTATGTTGACCACGATACAACTAAGTTGATTATTTTTTATTAGCTTGGTTGGTTGTTCCGTGAGGTATGTTATGTTGAGAATTTAGAACTAAATTAATTATCTCCTTGGGTATTTAGTTATTACTCCACAAGTTCTCTTGTGTTGAGTACATGAACGATTAAGCCAATCACTCTCTTGTATGATCAACTTAGTCGTTGCTCCGTAAGTTTAATTATGTTGAGTACAATGAATTAAATTGATCACTTTTGTGGTTAATTTGATTATGTATTCCGATTAGATTATTCATGGGTTTACTTATGAATAATTTGATTGAGTATTGGATATAAAAATCATTCTCATGGTTTTGGTGTCCAATAAAATCCTTCGTTTCTCTTGAAATTAAGGTCGCTCGTTGTTGTTCCCTTGGGAATGACATCAAATGGGGGAGAGTTCTTTTGAACTTGTGCTTAATGGTCATATCTTGAGGGGTGTGCGGCTGTGGAATTTTGGAGCGGTTATCTTGTATCTTTAAACTCCTTGATGAATGTTGTTAGCTTCGGCTATATGATTGCATCTAAATAAGATGATGTGTGTTTCTTTCTCTCAGTCATGAAATGTCTCTTACAGAAATTTCATTATGATCTCGTTCTTGTACCTTTGCCAATTTTATTGACAAAAAGGGGGAGAATTAATATGTAGTTCACACTACAAATACATATGGTTTTCGGATCATTGTGTAAGGGGGAGTGGTTTTCATGTGAGTTGGAGTATTGACTAAGGGGGAGTGATACATATCACCATAGTATTATTGTTGAAGTTGTGATACAATTGGACTTTGACACTGTATAATAATACTATGACACTGTATAACAATGATCGAGATCGATGTTTTCTCATTGTTATAGCTACGGATCTTCAACAACGGTGATGCTAAACTTACAACCTTTGGGATCATTGGAGTACTTGGAAGTGACGAAGATTTCGAGGAATGTTGAAGATTAGACATGTGGAATAGGAGCTACTAAAAGTTTCATTATATTTTTTGTATTCCATATATATTGATAGTTTTGTCACTAAAATTGACAAAGGAGGAGATTGTTAGAGCACTGCTCGGTCAAACTCGCATGCGTTGCTATCTCAAGCATGTTTCTCAATGTTAGTGATCAAAACTATAAGTCTTGATTTCTAGTTTCTTACAGCTAAGTCTCGGACTAGGATAATAAGTGTAGTTGAGCTCAAGGACTTCATGGAGATTCATCATACAAGTAGAAGATCTACTCAAGGAACCGGTGGAACTTCTCGACAAAAAGGTATGTGGAGACTTGAACTTATCTGTCACTCAAAAGTCTATCTATTCTATCTCCTACTCTTTGAGACAAAAGTCGTATGCTATATATATAGACTAGATCATACACATTTGGTATTTCGAGCGGAGTATACCTCGCCTATCTATAT
Organism: Papaver somniferum; assembly: GCF_003573695.1. Classification (NCBI taxonomy): domain Eukaryota; kingdom Viridiplantae; phylum Streptophyta; class Magnoliopsida; order Ranunculales; family Papaveraceae; genus Papaver; species Papaver somniferum. The sequence goes on along the minus strand of NC_039360.1, from coordinate 146,494,923 downwards.
CTCGAAATATGTGTTGGTAAGCTTTTCGCTTCGACCAAGTTTATCTTTACCTAGTGACGAAAGTCATGAATGTTTCAATCACTTTGACAATTGCTTTGACGAGAAATAATGTAACAACTATATAATGTTCTCTAAGAATGTTTCACTGATTGGAATGAGAGTTTAGATTACATAACCAATGGATTCCACGAACCAGCGTAGTTCTCGAACCCAAGAATTTCTGCTGGAGTTTGTAAACTCTATCCGGTGTCTTAAGTCCGCGAACCTAGTCTGCGAACTTGAGAAGGTTATATATCTAAAGATGATTTCTGAACTTAATCTTAAAAGACTAAGAAATGCATTTGCAAACCGTGGCTATTAAAGTTCATGAACCGATTCGAGTGAATCAAATCATTTTTGATTCAATTGTGTCTTGTGTAGTTACATAAGATTTCCTTGCAATTGAACAACTCTCTTAACTAGTTCATTTGAGTCAATTGAACTAGTTATGGTGAAGAAGAACATGGTTGGTATGAAACGCTCATATGGTTAACCTCTTTAGGTAGACTATTGGTGAACCAACAATGTACACACGTTTGGGTGCGGTTAACAAACCTAGAAGCGTACAATCATTTGTGTACGACAAGCTAAGTTTTCGATCTAACGGATGACAAATATTAGCTTGAATCTAAATCAGGTTTTCATCTAACGGTGAATATTGATTGCTTTGTAACTAAGGCAAAACCCTAATTTGAAAGGCTATATAAAGGAGACATCTAGATTGTGCAAAACTAATCCCCACACCTTATGTGTGATACTAGTTTGCCTGCTAGAGTCGATTCTCCTTTAACCTTTGGTTTTATTCTTCTAAAACCAGGTTAACAACTTAAAGAATTCATTGGGATTGTGAAGCCAGACCGATACTACTTTTATCGTAGTTGTGTGATCTGATCTTTCATCTTCTATCGTAACAGTACAATCATATTGATTGGATTGAGATTGTGAGAGTTCTCCGATAGGCAGGATATAAAAAGTAATCACAAACACCTTCGTCTCATCGTTTGTGATTCCACAACATCTTGTTTCGCTACCATACGATTAAGATTGTTGTGAGCTGATTGATTAATCTAGGCTGTTCTTCGGGAATATAAGATCGGATTATCAATTGGTTCCTGTTCACCTTGATTATTATCAGAAGATGGAACAAAAACTTTTAGGGTTTTTCTGTGGGAGACAGATTGATCCTTTGATAGACTTGTCTGTGTGAGACAGATTTGTTTATTGTTAAAGCCTGGGATTTTGGGTCGTAGCAACTCTTAGTTGTGGGTGAGATCAGCTAAGGGAATCAAGTGCGCAGTATCCTGCTGGGATCAGAGGCATAGGGAGTACAACTGTACCTTGGATCAGTGGGAGACTGATTAGGGTTCAACTATATTCCAGTCCGAAGTTAGCTTGGAGTAGGCTAGTATATGTAGCGGCTCAATACAGTGTGTATTCAATCTGGACTAGGTCCCGGGGTTTTTCTGCATTTGCGGTTTCCTAGTTAACAAAATTCTGGTGTCTGTGTTATTTCTATTTCCGCATTATATTTGTTTATATAATTGAAATAATACAGGTTGTGCGTTTGAATCAATCAATTGGAAATCCGACCTTTGGTTGTTGATTGATATTGATTGATCCTTGGACATTGGTCTTTGGTACCGTCCAAGTTATTCCTTGTATTTGATTATAGACTCGCTGATTTCTATTAGCTTGAGTGAATCAAAACAAGAGAGAGATATTAACTCCTTGAGATACTTTTACCTAGATTCAGTATGACTGTCTAGTTGATTCTCTAGAAAGTGTTTCGGAGTTAGTCCATACAGATTATTAAGCGAAATATTGGGTGGTGTTGTTAGACCCCCGCTTTTTCAACCTGGATCCCTATCATCGGGATTTTCGTTCCGATCAACGAAAATTTCATGAATACGTTTCCAAAAAAGAGCGTTTTTTTGTTGCGCACCAATAATTTCATCACAATTCACATAAATGTATGCAGTTGTAAGATCAATTTCTTCTCTTTGAACAAAATTATTAACCATTTTGAATTAAACTTGAAAAAGCGGGGGTCTAACAACCTCACCCAATATTTCGCTTAGCAATCTGTATGGACTAAATCCAATATACTTACAAGAGAATCAATTAGACAGTTCGACTCAATCTTAAGAAAAGTATATCAAAGAGTTATATCTCAATCTCTCAATTCAATCCGCAATCAAACAAATAATAATTTGCGAGCCCGATTGGATATAAGAGAGATAACTTGAACGATACCAAAGACCAATGTTCAAGGATCTATCAATTTCAATCAACAACCAAAGATTGGATTTACCAATTGATCGATTCAACGCACAACCTGTGATATTTCAATTATATAACAAAATATAATGCGGAAAAGAAATAACACAGACACCAGAAGTTTTGTTAACGAGGAAACCGCAAATGCAGAAAAACCCCGTGACCTAGTCCATATTTGAACACCACATTGTATTAAGCCGCTACAGACACTAGCCTACTACAAATCTAACTTCGGTTTGGAATGTAGTAGTGTAGATGGTGGATTTTTGAAAAAGGCTAAAATCGTAAACTCATAATTATACGAAGCTCTGATTCAGCAATCAGACGTGAGTAGACACAGGTCTCTCATCGAATTCTCAACGGAGAGTACTTTCTCTCAGAGTACATGTAGATATGTAGTCTCACGACTGCCTTTTTTATTTTTAATATGAGTCTTGAGATTACAACGACATATCTCATGAATACTGAATACTTTCAGTGATTATTTCTATATAGTATCACAAGATGGACGGCTCCTAGATAGCTTGCTCTGCTAGTATAGAGCGATAACGTCTTCAGGAACAAACAACGAGTTTACCCTGACTATATAAAGGATATGACTTACCGACAAGCTCATATCGGGATAATTAATGCTCCTAGACAGCTTGCTCTGCTAGTATAGAGCCACAAAGTTAATTATTCCTAATTAAGATTAATTCTGCCGTGACATTCACTACCGAATTCCCATAATAATCTATTATTGCTTCTATTCCATGGTCGAATCCACGACTGGTCCCATGGAATGGCAATAAACAATTGTTCTGATTCTATGATCGAATCCACGGGTTGATCTCATAGAATAACAATAACTATATTATCTCATTACTCCGATTTCATGATCGAATCCACAACTGGTCTCATAAATGGTAATAGATAAATCTTAATTACTCCGATTCTATGGTCGAATCTACGATCCCGTGGAATGGTAATTCTCACTTTATTATTCTGAATTCGTAGTTGAATCCTCAGCTGATCCTATGAATTAATAATAAACATCTTATTGCTCAGTTTTGTGAATTATTCTCCACTGAATTCCACAATTATTAATAAATAATCAACAACCGGGCGTCTGAGCTACCTCTAAGTAAGCCCTGATTCAAATGGTGAAGGTGTATTCAACAACGATACACTAACAGTCACCGCACGAACGAGTATTTCAAAAATACAACGAAACGATGAACCTATGCAAAATAGGGAAAAAAATAATAAATAATTAAAAATATTGGCCAGGATGCTGGGAGCACGGACACACGACCGACCGACCGTATCGTGGTCAATCCCATGCCAGTTTTATATTTTTAATGCATTTTATTTATTTTCCACGATTTGATGAAAATTCTCTCATTTTATCAAATCTCCTTCGTCTCGAGGAAACTCCTCGGTTTCATGGTACTTCCATAAATTAATAAAAAATAATATAAAATTAAGGAAAGGAGTGTGGGGCGTGATCATTGGCCAACCGGCGATGCCTTGGTCCCAACCGGCCCCACACCCCACGGTTCCTTATTATTTAATTATTTTTATTATTATTTCTCTAATTTCATGAAAATACTCCTTGATTTCATGGTATTTTGCACAAATCATCAAATAATAATAATAAAATAAATTATGAAAACTTGTGGGACCGGGCCTTGGCCAGCCGGCCATGCCCTAGCCGGTCCCACACGCCCCTTTGTTTTATTATTTTATTATTAGTTTTCCTTGAATTCATCAAATTCCTTGATTTCATGGTATTTCTCTCAAATTAGGAAAAATTCCCTCAAATCATCAAAAATACCTAAAAAATATTAAAAAATTATGAAAAACTCGTGGGACCGGTCCATAGTCGGCCGCCCATGCCTCCATGGTCCCATACGCCCTTGTTTTATTATTTTAACATTTTTTGCTTCCCTGAACTCATGAAAACTCCTTCAATTCATGGAAACTCCCTAAATTCATCAAATTTCTCAAAATTCGTGAATTTTTCATAAAATCATCAAAATATTATAAAATTAAGGAAAAGGCACCACGGGACCGTGGTCACGACCGGCCGACCATGCCTTGACCATGGCGGTCCCACGCCTCTTCATTCCTTATTGTATAATTATTTTTCATCATCTCATGGTGTTTTCCTCAGTTTCGTCGAAACCCTAATTTTGACATATTTTCTCGAATGGATGCTCAATTGCACGCTAGAAAATATCAAAATTCTCAGGACTGAGACGCGGACGCCTTAGGGACACGAGCAGACTATCCTGACTGACCAAGATTGGCTCTTTGGCTCACGGAAACCGGTCCCATCAGTTTTCACAGTTTTGACCTAATTCGCACAATTGCTCGTATTAGGTCCAAAACTCTCCCAAACACTTTGGATTTTCATGAAGTGATCGTCAGGCGGTCACGGGACAACCCAGGGCCGGTTTCATGACTCCATGGTCGGTCCCTCGCCTCGTCATAATTAATCAGGTTTTCTCACCTAAGGCTCAGACGAGCATTTTTGAATAAATGATTAAGCCAGAATTTAATCATTCTTCCACCAACAAATCGTCAAATCTTCAGGAGTTCTTCGTATTTGCTCACGTGATCATATGGACACTACATGGTTGATCCACGGTCCCATGTAGTCGCTCCCTCCTTCGTCCCATGGTTGAAATTCTGACGAACCATGAATTGATCATCAATTGATCAAATTAGGGTTTCTGAATACAAGGATCATCATTCCAGATTCTAACCTTAATAATTTTACGACGGCCTCATGGTCATTAATTTTATTAATTATGCTCGGTTCAACGACCAGTATTCTAATTAATATTATTGGTACGCTGCCAATAATCTATCAGATGAGCAACACATGCTCATACGATCAAATATTCAACAATTCATCACATGAGCAGCACTTGCTCAGATGAGGAATATTTGCTCAATATTGGTTCAACAATCAATATTCAACGATCCATCGAATGAGAAATACTTGCTCACTTCATCGTAAGAACTATACCTTTGTCTCATGATATGTTCAATTCATGAGTTTCAGAACATCATGTTCAACTCAACGACTACATGGACTCATCGTCCCATCAAACCACGAAGTCATCAATTGACTAACAAACCACGAGACGTCAATCGTGTCACTTGGGGGGATATCACTTAGGGTTTTGGTCTGGCGGTCTACGGCACGTGTGTTCAAACACACGATGGAATGTGAGCAAGTCGTGCAATCAGTTGAAGGAATTCACGAGGTAGTGGGTGGAAAATCGACCAAGTCTCTACACGTTGAGCAACTGGTTTCAAACACGATCTCCACTTCCCCACTCCTTGATTCCATCAACTGTCACACTTCATGGAATCATGGTGTCTAAAATTCCAGCAATATAAATAAGTCTCTGAATCATGATTGAATCATCGGCATCATCAGTATCATCAATCTCACGTCTCATCGACAACACGAGATCATCAACTCATCAATTGAGCAACTACTCTCAATTGAGCAATTTCAATCACTCAAAGCTTATCGTATTTGGAATTCACACACCCACAATCTTTGATTACCATTGATTCCACACATTTCTCAGCTTCCCTCCTACAGATCAACCCATTCTGTCTTGTGACCGAATTTACTCAGGAACGGTCATTGTCTTGATTTAGGCCAGAGTACTACAGATTGATCTCTCGAATCTAAAGCACCCCCTTTGCAGCGGTGCATCTGTGTGAGGTTCAACATTTTGCTCGGTTCGAGGAGTCTCCTCCGTACGGTCGTCTTCTCAATTCCTTAAAAAACCAGCAAATCGTTTTCCCCCATCTACAAGTAGAACCCTAATCAATCTCACAGTGATTCAAGGTACATTCGTGCTCCTTACGTCTTCGATCCCAGCATGATACTACGCACTTGATTCCCTTAGTTGATCTCACCCTCAACTAAGAGTTGCTACAACCCAAAGTCGAAGACTTGATAAACAAATCTTTATCACACAGAAAAGTCTATTGAATAGATAAATCTGTCTCCCGCAGATATACCTACAAGTTTTTGTTCCATCCTTTGATAAATCAAGGTGAACAAGAACCAATTGATAACCCAGACTTATATTCCGGAAGAACAACCTAGAATTATCAATCACCTCACAAAAATCTTAATCGATTAACGAAACAAGATATTGTGGAATCACAAACGATGAGACGAAGGTGTTTGTGACTACTTTTCTTTCTTGCCTATCAGAGATATAAATCTCAAGCCAATCTTACGATTGTACTCAATCACGATAGAAACAACAAGATCAGATCACACAACTACGGAGAAAATAGTTGGGTCTGGCTTCACAATCCCAATGAAGTCTTTAAGTCGTTAACCTACATGGTTTCGTGAAAAACCTAAGGTTAAAGGAGAATCGAGTCTATCTTATACAACTAGTATCACACATGAGGCGTGGGGATTAGGTTTCCCAGTTGCTAGAATTCTCTTTTATATAGATTTCAAATCAGGGTTTGCAATCTAAGTTACCTTCGTAACAAAGCATTCAATATTCATCGTTGGATGAAAACCTGATTAAATTCAAGCTAATATCTTTCAACCGTTAGATCGAACTTAGCTTGTTATACACATATGAAATGTAACTTCATTTAGGTTTGAGTAACCGTACCTAAACGTGTACACTTAGTCGGTTCAACAATAGTTAACCAATAGTTAGCCATATGAGCACTTTCATATCAACCTTATTCTTCTTTACCATAACTAGTTCAAATGACTCAAATGAACTAGTCAGAGAGTTGTTCAATTACTTAGATCTTATAGAAGTATACAAGACACAATCGAAGCAAAATCGGTTTTGATTCACTCGAATCAATTCATGAACATTATAGCCACGGTTTGCAAAGATTGCATTCCTTATTATATAAATATTTTAGTTCATGAACAAACCGATTTTAGAAAGTAACCTACCTAAGTATGCAAACGGGTACGCATACTTAAGTAACTGAAGTCTTTCTGAATTCTCCAAGTTAAACTCCAAATCAAAGAGTATATCTGGAGTCACGGTATTCCTGGGTCTCGTATGCATAACAGTCACGACACGCAAGATAACGCCTACTTGCATGGTTAAATCATAAGCACGCCCAGGGTTCCTGTCAACGATCATGTGGCCAAACTTCTTCCATATCGTCTCGTACAAGCGTGCATATCCAATGGGAACACTGAATCCACCGACCAGTTCATGATATGGGAGTGAAGTGTTAAAGGTAGGATCGAAAGCAACCCCTGCAGTTTGATATTTATACACTATTATACGGTTCTCAGTCACTGGAGCGGCTCCCACGACCAAAGCAACAGTTCCTTCGGTATTCTCCGCTGCTATCTCGGTTTCTTCTATCACTGAGGCGACAACCATCTGGTCTTCCATAACATCAGCAGCGACCTTCTCATGGACTCAAAGTACAGGGATGGCTGTCTCTTCATCAATAACTTCGGAAGGGTTAGAGTTGTCATCATTGGCTCCAGTATCCTCAACTTCGGTATTTAGCACCTAATACGAAGATTACATAAGGTTAGAGCCACAAAGCCAAAGGATATTATGAAACACAGTATGCCCGCAAGGAAATATCATCAAAGTTCATCATACTACATTAAAGGCACGAGCAAATAACATGAAAGTCATGAAAACACATTTTACGATGAGTCCGTATGAAGAAACTGAACTCTTCCCTGTACTAAGAGACGAACTGGGAGAAATCTACAAGGAATCTGAGGAAGGGTCATATTCCATTCTCTTCGTATGGATGTCTTCTATGACATGTCAAAATTTCATCACAATTCGATGAACGAGCGAGTATATGTGGCCAAAATATCAAGTGACGCGCAATCTGAAAAAGTTCTGGAAGTCTCCTGGATGTTTACTATTTCGCCTTTTTCAGGCACTGAACGTGCTCAAAACTTAAAAATCATCTTAACTTAAGCTTGTAAATTTTCTGGGCTTGAATTTGCACATGCAGATCATCAAAATCCGACTTCGTACGAAGATTCTACAGCGTTTTTACTAAACAACTGGGTTCTGAATTTTCTGACAACGAAGTTCGACTAAGTTTTCATATATTCACATGGGTTCTCATTCATTTATTCACAAGTCAGCACTTTCATACTACTATGAATAATATACAGGATATATACTTACTTGAGGAATCTCCAAAGTGTCCAAGGGGTTGGAATTGTCCACATCAACGAAAAGAGGAACATCACTTCCGTCCGGCTCCGAATCTTGGGAATTACCTCCATTCCCAATCCCAGAGGATGATTGAGTTCCATAATTCTCCATCTCCATGACGACATCCTCCTGTATACGTCATTTACAATCAATAATTTCATCTATGAAGCATCACATTTGAACAAGTGAAGAAATACTTACAGTTCCTTCGTCACTCAAATCAGCGATTGCTTGTTCAGTAGCGGAAAATTGAAGACCTTCAAGACTTGATGGAGTAAAATTCTGCAACAAAATTAACAACATTGGCTTCATGATTCTAATGTTAATAGCAATGAAAGTCACGGTGAGAAACATTAGGAACCCACCAAAGAACGAACTGGGAACTTCATGGTATTAGGTAACAGCTTATAAATTTTGTTCCTTCCTTCTCCGGGTAGTTGGAACACATTGATCCATACCCATTTGTCGAGCTGCCCTATGAATGTTGTATTCTTCTACTGCCCACTCTCCATATATAAAGGATAACAAGTGACCAGGAGTATAGCTCAACATGAAGGATCTCTCACCATCATTCGGGTTAGCACCAGATTTCAGAGTCGTGCTCTCTCCAGTATTGAAAGTCATTGGTTGAGAAACATAATCAGGAACCGACACCCACGGACGAAAGTCGAACTCCGATTCTTCATCCAACACATCAATGAGGCGTGCTTTAGACTGAGGCTGCTTTGTAGACCAACGCATGATTCGGGCATTATCTTTCTCGGCGAAGATGTGACGGGCATCAATATTTGGTCCTTGCAGGATGTTACGTGGGATAGGCGCATAATTCTTGAAGTGCTCCCACATAAAAGCTTGAAGAAATATCGTGTTAACATAACACTCAATCTTCATGAAGCCATTCGACACGCTGGAATCTAACACCAAGGAGTCTAAGTTAGAATACAAGGAACCCAGGAATAAGCTACCTATTGGGAGTTGATCACCTTGAGCCATCTTAATAGAAAAAGGGATTACGAAAATCTTCAAAAAATGTCCACTGTATTCGAATATGTCTCTGGATAACCACAAGCATAAGAAAGCGGCAATAGGTAACATACCGGTGATGGGACTATCAGAAACTTCATCTCTTGGCCACCAACGTGTCAACCAATAGGCATAACAACCTTTACTACCAGACGCCTTATTCACTTCTTCCATCGCAGCTGTCAGAGTGTCGAAAAACACTTTTTCCTCATCCGAAAGACCTCCAGAGAAATTACCTGTAATCGGGAGATGCATCAAAGCAGCCACATCTTCTAAGGTAACAGTAAATTCTCCCCATCTACATATGAAGGTATGAGTGGGAACACACCAACGGGCCAGCAAAGTCACGATACTTTTCACATCATGATTAATAGACAAGTCTCCAGAAGCTTGAATATCTCTCGTCACTTGTGCCTGGTTGAGCATAGCCCTGACATGAGGGAAAGCCAACATATTCCTTGCCCATCCAGAAATTTTTTCCAAAGGGCGTCGAGAAAGCTTAAACTTTATGGTCGATGCAAGGAAAAGCCCTCGTTCGAGACAAAGCCGTATTACCATCTTCGGGGTCACCAATTTCTTCTGAGTCAAGTCCTAGGGTTGATCAGAAGACGATATACTGGGGACTTGAGATATGCTTCAGCTCCTTTTGGATCCTCCTCAAAGAATGTGTCGTCTATATTCGGAATGTTCTTCACGCCAGTGGCATCCTCCTCTTCTTCACCAATGGAGGTCTCGTCCATGCATGCATCATCCCTGGAGATGTCATCATCAGAATGCGATTCGTTTCTTGAAGTATCGTCGGCTGAGGAATTGGTCATTTTGCTAAAACAACTGCAAAGTCCACATTACATTCTACTTCAGTATGTTGTCCATACACGAATCAAGGAAATACGGCAAAAATGGTAACTCTTAACTCTTACCTTTTGTACTTCCACTAACAATAGTGATAGTAACGGTAGAGTTAACCCCTCAAACTCGTTCGTCTCTTCGAAAACTGCAAAAACGAACGAAACTTTATTAATTTCGAAACTGATTTTTCATAAAATCACGGACACAATTTTCATAATGTGAACATTCACACAACTGACCTATGAAGTTTACAACAATAAAATATTTCATCATAAATATATTGTCTATCTTCGAAGGTTCCTCAAAACTCACGTTTCTGATTTTTCGAAAAAACAACAATTAATGCAACATTGCTTACATAAATTCTCAAGAATTTTATCTTATTCATGCAAATAAAATATATCATCATATTTTACACAATATATGTCACGGCTGCATATATATAAAAAAAAAATATTTTTCCTTCGTATCGTCGTTATATGTCTTTAAAACGAAGGTTTATTTCAAAAATATTGTGAAAGCTCACATCTCATACATATGATAAAGTTTTGTATTTACATGAAAGCTCATAGGAAAATTTTTATCACTGGACACAAGTTCATCATACATATTTTCCTTCGTGTCATCATTATTTGTCTTTAAAACGAAGGATTATTCCAATTTCATGAAAATTCACTTATTTTATGATGAAACCTTGGTATACATGAAAGCTCATACACTAAGTTTTATCACTGGACCTAGGTTCATATTCAAAAAAAAAAAATCTCTCCTAAATCAGGGATTATAGTTAGTTTTCAAAACTAACGATCGAACGAACGTACGTTTTCAAAAACGAGGGTTTTTTCATAAAACTCACACTAATATACACACATCTATATAACTTCATCATGATCAAAACATGAACAACTCATGAAGATCATAAACATCAACATCAAACAAAAAAAAATACACGTACCTGGTCGCCCGGAATTTGGCCGGCGGCAACGGACGGCGACTGGCAGCGGCGGCGCTGGATCCCGGCGGTCTTCTCCTGCTGCTGGCGTGAAGGTGCTGAGATGGTGGAGAGCTGGTCGTGGGAAAAAAAGGATTAATCCCTTTTATATCAATTTTATTTCCAAAACCTAATTTTCTAAGGATTTCCTTGTTGGGACCGACCCGCGAATCCTAACCGACCACGGACTTGTCGTCTAAACCAGCGGTTCAACACCAATTTATGCTCATCAAACGACGCTCCAATCATGACATTGAAACCTTCATCAAGTCGTGGTTTTCTCATGCTCTCTAAATCCGGTAACGTCTCAACTTACGACTGAGTTCAATTACTGGTATTATTATTTATGGCCGGAAAATCACCATTTAATGCTGACTAAGGAACACAGCTTTCCTCAGTAAGCAGGGAACTTAATGTAGATGGTGGATTTTCGACAAAGGATAAAATCGTAAACTGATAATTATACGAAGCTCTGATTCAGCAATCAGACGTGAGTATCGAGACAAGGGTCTCTCATCGAATTCTCAATGGAGAGTACTTTCTCTCAGAGTACATGTAGATATGTAGTCTCACGACTGGACAACGGCATATCTCATGAATACTGAATACTTTCAGTGATTATTTCTATATAGTATCACAAGATGGACGGCTCCTAGATAGCTTGCTCTGCTAGTATAGAGCGATAACGTCTTCAGGAACAAACAACGAGTTTACCCTGACTATATAAAGGATATGACTTACCGACAAGCTCATATCAGGATAATTAATGCTCCTAGACAGCTTGCTCTGCTAGTATAGAGCCACAAAGTTAATTATTCCTAATTAAGATTAATTCTGCCGTGACATTCACTACCGAATTCCCATAATAATCTATTATTGCTCCTATTCCATGGTCGAATCCACGACTGGTCCCATGGAATGGCAATAAACAATTGTTCTGATTCTATGATCGAATCCACGGGTTGATCTCATAGAATAGCAATAACTATATTATCTCATTACTCCGATTTCATGATCGAATCCACAACTGGTCTCATAAATGGTAATAGATAAATCTTAATTACTCCGATTCTATGGTCGAATCTACGATCCCGTGGAATGGTAATTCTCACTTTATTATTCTGAATTCGTAGTTGAATCCTCAGCTGATCCTATGAATTAATAATAAACATCTTGTTGCTCAGTTTTGTGAATTATTCTCCACTGAATTCCACAATTAGTAATAAATAATCAACAACCGGGCGTCTGAGCTACCTCTAAGTAAGCCCTGATTCAAATGGTGAAGGTGTATTCAACAACGATACACTAACAGTCACCGCACGAACGAGTATTTCAAAAATACAACGAAACGATGAACCTATGCAAAATAGGGAAAACAATAATAAATAATTAAAAATATTGGCCAGGATGCTGGGAGCACGGACACACGACCGACCGACCGTATCGTGGTCAATCCCATGCCAGTTTTATATTTTTAATGCATTTTATTTATTTTCCACGATTTGATGAAAATTCTCTCATTTTATCAAATCTCCTTCGTCTCGAGGAAACTCCTCGGTTTCATGGTACTTCCATAAATTAATAAAAAATAATATAAAATTAAGGAAAGGAGTGTGGGGCGTGATCATTGGCCAACCGGCGATGCCTTGGTCCCAACCGGCCCCACACCCCACGGTTCCTTATTATTTAATTATTTTTATTATTATTTCTCTAATTTCATGAAAATACTCCTTGATTTCATGGTATTTTGCACAAATCATCAAATAATAATAATAAAATAAATTATGAAAACTTGTGGGACCGGGCCTTGCCGCCGGCCATGCCCTAGCCGGTCCCACACGCCCTTTGTTTTATTATTTTATTATTATTTTCCTTGAATTCATCAAATTCCTTGATTTTATGGTATTTCTCTCAAATTAGGAAAAATTCCCTCAAATCATCAAAAATACCTAAAAATATTAAAAAATTATGAAAAACTCGTGGGACCGGTCCATAGCCGGCCGCCATGCCTCCATGGTCCCACACGCCCTTGTTTTATTATTTTAATATTTTTTGCTTCCCTGAACTCATGAAAACTCCTTCAATTCATGGAAACTCCCTAAATTCATCAAATTTCTCAAAATTCATGAATTTTTCATAAAATCATCAAAATATTATAAAATTAAGGAAAAGGCACCACGGGACCGTGGTCACGACCGGCCGACCATGCCTTGACCACGGCGGTCCCACGCCTCTCATTCCTTATTTATAATTATTTTTCATCATCTCATGGTGTTTTCCTCAGTTTCGTCGAAACCCTAATTTTGGCATATTTTCTCGAATGGATGCTCAATTGCACGCCAGAAAATATCAAAATTCTCAGGACTGAGACGCGGACGCCTTGGGGACACGAGCACTATCTGACGACCAAGATTGGCTCTTTGGCTCACGGAAGCCGGTCCCATCAATTTTCACAGTTTTGACCTAATTTGCACAATTGCTCGTATTAGGTCCAAAACTCTTCCAAACACTTTGGATTTTCATGAAGTGATCGTCAGGCGGTCACGTGACAACCCAGGGCCGGTTTCATGACTCCATGGTCGGTCCCTCGCCTCGTCATAATTAATTAGGTTTTCTCACCTAAGGCTCAGACGAGCATTTTTGAATAAATGATTAAGCCAGCATTTAATCATTCTTCCACCAACAAATCGTCAACTCTTCAGGAGTTCTTCGTATTTGCTCACGTGAGCATATGGACACTACATGGTTGATCCACGGTCCCATGTAGTCGCTCCCTCCTTCGTCCCATGGTTAAATTCTGACGAACCATGAATTGATCATCAATTGATCAAATTAGGGTTTCTGAATCCAAGGATCATCATTCCAGATTCCAACCTTAATAATTTTACGACGGCCTCATGGTCATTAATTTTATTAATTATGCTCGGTTCAACGACCAGTATTCTAATTAATATTTTGGTACGCTGCCAATAATCCATCAGATGAGCAACACATGCTCAGACGATCAAATATTCAACAATTCATCACATGAGCAACACTTGCTCAGATAAAATTTGCTCAATATTGGTTCAACAATCAATATTCAACGATCCATCGAATGAGCAATACTTGCTCACTTCATCGTAAGAACTATACCTTGTCTCATGACATGTTCAATTCATGAGTTTCAGAACATCATGTTCAACTCAACACTACATGGACTCATCGTCCCATCAAACCACGAAGTCATCAATTGACTAACAAACCACGAGACGTCAATCGTGTCACTTGGGGGGATATCACTTAGGGTTTTGGTCTGGCGGTCTACGGCACGTGTGTTCAAACACACGATGGAATGTGAGCAAGTCGTGCAATCAGTTGAAGGAATTCACGAGGTAGTGGGTGGAAAATCGACCAAGTCTCCACACGTTGAGCAACTGGTTTCAAACACGATCTCCACTTCCCCACTCCTTGATTCCATCAACTGTCACACTTCATGGAATCATGGTGTCTAAAATTCCAGCAATATAAATAAGTCTCTGAATCATGATTGAATCATCGGCATCATCAGTATCATCAATCTCACGTCTCATCGACAACACGAGATCATCAACTCATCAATTGAGCAACTACTCTCAATTGAGCAATTTCAATCACTCAGAGCTTATCATTGAATTCACACACCCACAATCTTTGATTACCATTGATTCCACACATTTCTCAGCTTCCCTCCTACAGATCAACCCATTCTCTTGTGACCGAATTTACTCTGGAACGGTCATTGTC
The DNA here is from genome assembly GCF_003573695.1 of Papaver somniferum. Lineage (NCBI taxonomy): Eukaryota > Viridiplantae > Streptophyta > Magnoliopsida > Ranunculales > Papaveraceae > Papaver > Papaver somniferum. The sequence goes on along the minus strand of NC_039360.1, from coordinate 146,479,773 downwards.
TTGATTTAGGCCGAGTACTACAGATTGATCTCTCGAATCTAAAGCACCCCCTTTGCAGCGGTGCATCTGTGTGAGGTTTAACATTTCGCTCGGTTCGAGGAGTCTCCTCCGTACGGTCGTCTCCTCAATTCCTTAAAAACCAGCAAATCGTTTTTCCCCCATCTACAATAGAACCCTAATCAATCTCACAGTGATTCAAGGTACATTCGTGCTCCTTACGTCTTCGATCCTAGCATGATACTACGCACTTGATTCCCTTAGCTGATCTCACCCTCAACTAAGAGTTGCTACAACCCAAAGTCGAAGACTTGATAAACAAATCTTTATCACACAGAAAAGTCTATTGAATAGATAAATCTGTCTCCCGCAGATATACCTACAAGTTTTTGTTCCATCCTTTGATAAATCAAGGTGAACAAGAACCAATTGATAACCCAGACTTATATTCCGGAAGAACAACCTAGAATTATCAATCACCTCACAAAAATCTTAATCGATTAACGAAACAAGATATTGTGGAATCACAAACGATGAGACGAAGGTGTTTGTGACTACTTTTCTTTCTTGCCTATCAGAGATATAAATCTCAAGCCAATCTTACGATTGTACTCAATCACGATAGAAACAACAAGATCAGATCACACAACTACAGAGAAAATAGTTGGGTCTGGCTTCACAATCCCAATGAAGTCTTTAAGTCGTTAACCTACATGGTTTCATGAAAAACCTAAGGTTAAAGGAGAATCGAGTCTATCTTATACAACTAGTATCACACATGAGGCGTGGGGATTAGGTTTCCCAGTTGCTAGAATTCTCTTTTATATAGATTTCAAATCAGGGTTTGCAATCTAAGTTACCTTCGTAACAAAGCATTCAATATTCATCGTTGGATGAAAACCTGATTAAATTCAAGCTAATATCTTTCAACCGTTAGATCGAACTTAGCTTGTTATACACATATGAAATGTAACTTCATTTAGGTTTGAGTAACCGTACCTAAACGTGTACACTTAGTCGGTTCAACAATAGTTAACCAATAGTTAGCCATATGAGCACTTTCATATCAACCTTATTCTTCTTTACCATAACTAGTTCAAATGACTCAAATGAACTAGTCAGAGAGTTGTTCAATTACTTAGATCTTATAGAAGTATACAAGACACAATCGAAGCAAAATCGGTTTTGATTCACTCGAATCAATTCATGAACATTATAGCCACGGTTTGCAAAGATTGCATTCCTTATTATATAAATATTTTAGTTCATGAACAAACCGATTTTAGAAAGTAACCTACCTAAGTATGCAAACGGGTACGCATACTTAAGTAACCGGATTGAGTTTGTTTTTCACTTCCAAACTCCAGCAGAAATTCACGTACGTGAAACTTCCGCCAGTATGTGTATGGGTACGCATACTCACCCGGATTTCTAATAACCGTCAGTACGCGTACGAGTACGCATACTTTGGGTTCCCGGTTTTGGACTTTTACACAAATGTGAGAACACACTTTGTTTATATCCAAAGATGGTTACTTGTTCTAACTCCCATTTCAATCATTGAAACTTTCTTAGAGGATGTTAAAATAGTTGTTATTCACATTTTTTTCTTCATTAAAGCGATTTTCAAGTTATTGAAATAATCAACATGACTTTCGTCATGAGTAAAGATGAACTTGGCTAAAGCGAAAGCTTACTAACACATATTTCGAGAAATAGATAAGCGAGATAAACTCGGCTCGAAATAGCAAATGTGTATAATTGAAGTCTATATAGCAATACGACTTTTGTATGAAATAGGAAATAGAGTAGATAGACTTTTGAGTGATAGATAAGTTCAAGTCTCCATATACCTTTTGTTGATGAAGTTCCACAAGTTCCCTTGAGTAATCCTTCGTCTTCAATCGATGAACGCCGTGGAGTCTAAGGCTCAACTACATTTTCTATCCTAATCCGAGACTTAGCTATAAGTAGACTAGAAATCAAGACTTATAGTTTTGACAACTAAACTTGACAAACAAGCTTGAGATAGCAACACTTTCGAGTTCGACCGAGCAATGCTCTAACAATCTCCCCCTTTTTCAATTTTAGTGACAAAACTTCAATACATATGAAATACAAAATAAATAAACTTTGTAGCTTCTCATCCAAATGCTTGATCTCTTTGGTTCTTCAACATTACTCGAAATACTCGTCACTTCCAAGTACTCCAATGATTCTAAAGGTATTCAATTCAGCATCATCGTTGTTGAAGATCCGTAGCTATAACAAGGAGAAAACAATAGCTCTCAATTATTGTTATACAGTGTCATAATATTATTACACAACATCAAAGTTCAATTATATCACAACTTCGAGAACAATACTATGGTGATATGTATCACTCCCCCTTAGTCAATACTTCATCTCACATGAAAACCACTCACCCTTACATAATGATCTGAAAACCATATGTACACTACACATTAATTCTCCCCCCTTTTGTCAATAAAATTGGCAAAGGTACGAAAATTAATGGGATCCTAATGAAATTTCCATAGAGATACTTAATGACCAAAAGAAAAGCACATATCAACTTTTTAGATGCAATCATATAGCCGAAACTAAATGCACTCATCAAGGAGTTTATAAAGATACAAGATAACCCATATAACATTTCACAGCCGCACTCCCCACAAAGATTTGGCAATTAAGCACAAGTTCAATTAAGAACTCTCCCCCATAAAATGTCATTCCAAACGGAACAACAAGGGCGACCTTACTTTTACAAGAAAAGAAGGATTTCTTTGGACACTAATAAATCTCATGAAACATGAATTTTGTATCCAAAGTACTCAATTAAATTAACCACGAGAGAACACATGATTAATTTAATCGGAAATGCTCACATAAGCAAGCTTACAGAGCCACACAATATTTATACAAAGATGCGGATTAGGGAAAGACCAATACTGCGGAATATCCAAAGATTCATTATATTTTTCATCACTATTTGCATAGAGACATACAATAGACTTCATATTTGTGAACAAAAGTTCATCCTATCTTCCATCAATATTTGCATAATGACATAATAGGCTTAACTTTTATATGTCAAAAGTTCATTCAATATTTTATCAATATTTGCATAAAGACATATGAAAGACTTAACTTTTGACAGTGTATGGGACAATCATAGTTCACGGACGCAAACACACATATCCCATAACAAGTTGCAAAATATAAAACCATAAAGATTAATACTGCAAAATCAATCTTTGTCCTTAGAAGGTAGAATCAATATTTTTCGCACGGATTTACACCAAGAATAGCTACCAAAGGCGTATAAAAATATTTTCTTAATAAAGAAGAACATACAAAGTCAATAACGACCATGCATCATAGTTCACATAAGATGATTTTGCACATTCAAGAATCTCATAATAATGCGTACTACTGCCCATTATTGAACTTCCTTCTCTGTGATTCGCCAATAACATTCTTGTAAAAACTACAAATGATCGTAGAAGAGTATTACTCCAAGAATCCAAGTGCCCAAGTCCAAAAGAAGTGGAACAAGTGCGACGAAACGGAGCACAACACTCAAAAACAAGAGACGGGACAAAGACCAATCTTAACTTATCCAAATTCAGGAATTCTCATCTCCATTTTGAAGAGAATTCAAAGAGGAAGAGAATTCAAAAACGAATGAGGTAATTCCCATTTCAGACGAAGAAGTTACGTCCAAAACAAGTTTACCGAATATCGACGTCTACGTTCAAGTATGCATACCAGAAAAAGTGGGGGTACAACAACTACACCCAATTTTTCGCTTAGCAATCTATATGTAAAAACTCCAATATACTTTCTAGAGAATCAATTAGACAATCAGACTCAATCTAGATAAAAAGTATATCAAAGAGTTTATATCTCAATCACTCGATTTGATCTTTACTCAAGCAAATAGAAATGTACGAGTCTTTATCAAAGAGAGATAACTTGGATGGTACCAAAGACCAATATCCAAGTGTCAATCAATTTAAATCAACAACCAAAAGGTCGGATATTCTAATGGATTGAACAATGCACAACCTGTGATATTTCAATTATATACCAAAATATAAGGCGGAAAAGAAATAACACAGACACCAGAATTTTGTTAACGAGGAAACCGCAAATGCAGAAAAACCGCGGGACCTAGTCCAGATTGAACAGACACTGTATTAAGCCGCTACAGACACTAGCCTACTCCAAACTAACTTCGGTCTGGACTGTAGTTGAACCCCAATCAATCTCACACTGATCCAAGGTACAGTTATGCTCCTACGTCTCTGATCCCATCAGGATGTTACGTACTTGATTCCCTTAGCTGATCTCACCCACAACTAAGAGTTGTTACGACCCAAAGTCGAAGACTTTAATAAACAAATATGTATCACACATAAAAGTCTACAGTAATAGATAAATCTGTCTCCCACGAATATACCTACTAGTTTTGTTCCATCTTTTGATAAATCAAGGTGAACAAGAACCAATTGATAAACCAGACTTATATTCCCGAAGAACAGCCGAGCATTATCAATCACCTCATAATAATCCTAATCGACGCATCGAAAAAAGATATTGTGGAATCACAAACGATGAGACGAAGTGTTTGTGATTAAAAAAGCGGGGGTCTAACAACACCACCCAATATTTCGCTCAACAATCTGTATGGACTAACTCCGAAATACTTTGCTAGAGAATCAACTAGTCAGTCGGACTCAATATAGATAAAAGTATCTCAAGGAGTTAATATCTCTCTCTTGATTTGATTTTTACTCAAGCTAAAAACAATAACGAGTCTTTATCAAATACAAGGAATAACTTGGACGGTACCAAAGACCAATGTCCAAGTGTTAATCAATGAAATCGACAACCACAAGGTCGGATCTCCAATCGATTAACCTTTAACGCACAACCTATATTATTTCAATTATAAAGATAAATAATATAATGCGGAAAATGAAATAACACAGACACCAGAAATTTTGTTAACGAGGAAACCGCAAATGCAGAAAACCCCCGGGAACTAGTCCAGATTGAATACACACTGTATTAAGCCGCTACAGACACTGTCCTACTCCAAGCTAACTTCGGACTGGACTATAGTTGAACCCCAATCAATCTCCCACTAATTCAAGGTACAGTTGTACTCCTACGTCTCTGATCCCATCAGGATACTACGCACTTGATTCCCTTAGCTAATCTCACCCACAACCAAGAGTTGTTGCAACCCAAAATCGCAGACTTGGTAATAAACAAATCTGTCTCACACAGAAAAGTCTATCAAAGGATAAACATGTCTCCCACAGAAAAACCCTAGGTTTTTATTCCGTCTTAAGATATGAAATCAAGGTGAACATGAACCAATTGATAATCCGGTCTTATATTCCCGAAGAATAGCCTAGATTAATCAATCACCTCTCAACAGTCTTACTTGAATACACAAGAGGACGTCGAGGAATCACAAACAGTGAGACGAAGATATTTGTGACTTCTTTATCTTGCCTATCGGAGAACTCTCACGATCTCAAGACAATCAAAGATTGTACTCGTACGATAGAAGATGCAAGATCAAATCACAGATAAAAGTAGTATCGGTCTGGATTCACAATCCCAATGAAGTATTTAAGTCGTTAACCTGGTTTTAGATAAGAAAACCAAAGGTTTTGCCTTAGTTACAAAGCAATCGATATTCACCGTTAGATGAAAACTTGATTTAGATTCAAGCTAATATTTCTCAACCGTTAGATTGAAAAATTAGCTTGTCACACACACTTGAGATATACGTTTACTGGGTTTGTGAAAACCGTGCCCAAACGTGTACGTGTATGTTGGTTCAACATAGTAACCCAAAAGGTCAACCATATGAGCATTTCATATTAACCTTGTTCTTCTTCACCATAACTAGTTCAATTGACTCAAATGAACTAGTTAGAGAGTTGTTCAATTGCTATGAGATCTTTTGTAACTACACAAGACACAATTGAAACAAAGATGATTCGATTCGATTGAATCGACTCATGAACTTTATAGCCACGGTTTGCATACTGCATTCCTTAGTAATTTAAGTTTCATGTTCAGAGAACATCTTTAGATCATAACCCAGTCAAGTACGCAAACAAGTTCGCGGACTTAAGACAGCCGACAGAGTTTTCCAAACTCAGCAGAAAATCTCGGCAAGGAGACTTCCGCCAGTTCGCGGACTAGGTTCGCGGACTGAGTTCACGGACTAAACACGCAAACGAGTTTTTGGAAAATCCCAGCAGAAATTCTCTGCAAGAGAACTTCCGTCAGTTCGCGGACTGAGTTCGCGGACTTGGCAAAGCCAATTCCTCCGGTTTCTCTCAATCAACAAAGTTCGCAAACTTCGGATTAAGGAATAGGACTTATGCACATATGTATTCCCACACAATGCTTATATCCATCATTGGTTATATAGACCTAAAATATCATTCCAACCATTGAAACATTTTTAGAGGATGTTATATAGTTGTTACACTATTTCTCGTCAAAGCGATTTTCAAAGTGATTGAAACATTATGACTTTCGTCATTAGGTGAAGATAAGCCCGATCAAAGCAAAACGCTTTACCAACACATGATTTCGATATATTGATAGGCGAAATATACTCGGCTCGAAATATCAAATGTGTATGATCCAGTCTATATAGCATACGACTTTTGTCTCATAAGAAGTAGGAGATAAAAGAGATAGACTTTTGAGTGATAGATAAGCTCAAAAAGTCTCCACATACCTTTTTTTTTTATGAAGTTCCACGGTTCCTTGAGTAGATCTTCGTCGTTGTATGATGAATCACCATGAAGTCCTTGAGCTCCACTACACTTTTCTATCCTAGTCCGAGACTTAGCTATGTAGACTAGAAATCAAGACTCATAGTTTTGATCACTAACATTGACAAGCATGTTTGAGATAGCAGCGCATGCGAGGTCGACCGAGCTATGCTCTAACAATCTCCCCCTTTGTCAATTTTAGTGACAAAACTATTAATACGTATTGAATACAAAAAAGATAAACTTTAGTGGCTCCTATTCCATAGTCTAATCTTCAATGTTCCCTGAAATCTTCGTCCTTCCAATTACTCCAATGATCCCAAAGGTTATAAGTTTAGCATCACTGTTGTTGAAGATCCGTAGCTATAACAATGAGAGAAATCGAGATTCTCGATCATTATTATACAGTGACATAGTCTTATTATGTAACATCAAAGTCCAATTGCATCACGACTTTAACAATAATACTACGGTGATATGTATCACTCCCCCTTAGTCAATACTCCATCTCACATGGAAACCACTCCCCCTTACACAATGATCCGAAAACCATATGTATACGTAGTAGAACTACACATTAATTCTCCCCCTTTTTGTCAATAAAATTGGCAAAGATACAAGAACGGGTTCCTAATGAAATTTCCGAGAAGAGACGTTTCATAGACTAAAAGAAGAAATACATACCAACTTAATTTAGATGCAATCATAAAGCCGAAGCTAAATGCATTCATCAAGGAGTCTTAAGATACAAGATAACCCCTATAAAATTCCACAGCTGCACACGCCGCAAGATTTTACCATTAAGCACAAGTTCAAAAGAACTCTCCCCCATTTGATGTCATTCCCGAGAGAACAACAAGAGCGACCTTAATTTCGAAACAAAAGTAGGATTTTTAATTGGACACCAAAAACCATAGGAAAATGATTTTCTATATCCAAAACTCAATCAAATTAATCACAAGTAAACCCATGATTAATTTAATTGGAATACGCAACTAAATCAAACCACAAAAGTGATCAATTTAATTGATTGTGCTCAACATAAGTAAACTTACGGAGCTACGACTAAGGTAATCATACGGAAATGACTAACTTAATCGTTCACATACTCAACATAGGAAAACCTTACGGAATATACGACTACAAAAACCAATAGAACATATTTAGTATAGCCGTTCATATACTCAACACAAGAACTTGTGGAATATATGAAAACTCAACTATACTAATTACAAGAGAACCCATAATTAATCTAATTGGAATACAAACAACCAAACTAATCACGAAGGTAATCAATTTAATTGTCAAAAGCTTTGCTCGACAAAAGAAGACTTTCGGAGCAAATAACTAAATAACCAACCAAGATGATTAATTTAGTTCATAATGCTCAACATATAGCATCTTATGGAACAACCAACAAAGCCAATAAGAATAATCGACTTAGTTGTATCGTGCTCAACATAAGACACACAATTGAGCCTTCACGGTAATACAAAAAGAATGGATCAATGAAGATCAATACCGTGGAATACATACAAGGATCTATTCTATCTTTCCATCACTATATGCATAATGACATAATAGACTTTATCCTTGTCACACAAAATATTTTATCCTATTTTTCATCAAATAAATGACTGCATAGGCATAACTTTTGTATTTGTCAAAAGTCCATTTGTTCTTTCATCAATACGAAAACCAATTCATGAACGACTTTACTTTTGACAACATATGGGACCTTCAAGTTCACGGACGCAAACAATACATATCCCATAAAAATATTGTAATATCACAAAATCATAAAGATTAATACTGCAATAATATCATCCTCCAAATATTTTTAGAATTTAAAACCAATAAACCTAAAAAATAAACATAAGAAGATGAAAACAAAAAATAGCTATGTGTAGTCACAATCTTCGCTATTGAAAACGCTAGTTATTCTTCCAACTACTCCAAAAAGAAGATATACTAGGCAACAATTCCTTTGAGAAATTCTTTATCATTCCCGAACTCCTTGTTATCGACAGCCAACGGGACATAAGGTTCACAGAGATAAGTGTCAATACCCACGAACTGTCTTGGCTGAAGAGGTCGAATTAGGGTCCTCTGAATTTCCAAAGATTTAGACACGAAAGTCTTTATTTCACAAATCTCCCTTCTTATTTCCTTTAACTCATCAAGAACATCGGAAAACTTTTGAGAGTTAGAAGGAACAATCTTGGGTTTTCTTGTATTCCTTCTTTTTCTTTTCAGGGACTTAGAAACAGGAGATTGCTCTTTTCCTTGATTGATGGCTTAATAATCATGTTGACATCCTTTCCATCTGATAACATAGTGCTTTGAGAACAGTTATGAAAAACTGGATTTATGTGATGGAATCACTTAACTCAACAAGTAGTCTTATAAAGGATGTCAAAATGGAAAAAGGAATGTAGGGTTCGAAACCTATTGACAGGTTCGCATACGCCCAACTCTAAAACCCTATAAAGAGTAGAATTGTCGATAATAACCCTTTCTTTTATTTGATAGACAAAAATAACAAATCTAAGAAAAGAAGGAAAAACTTTTCTGAAGCCTGGATCAACACTCAATCTTGTCTCTTTTCGATCAGGCACATGAGACAAGATTTTCCTAAAAACACAATCAAGTTGTGTTGCGATGAACAACGATTTGTCCATCTTTTTCCTCATGAGAGGAATCCTCTGATCTCTGTCTATCAAACTGATTTGACCATATTTTCTTTTCAAATTGTCTTATTCTATCTCTGGAAACCAACTTCTTAGACGAAGATAAGATCCTACATACCTCGGCGGTCTTCTGAGCAAGTTTCAGCTTTCTTGCTAATCGATCTGCTCTTCGTTGAAGTTTGCTTGCGTTCCTTATTTGGTGCTTGTATTTGTAACACCTTGATAGTTCATGTCCCTTCATCGAACAAAACGAACACGTCAATCTTGGATAGTATTCAGGCATCTGAGATGTGCAAGCATCAAGACATACTGTTGATCCTGAAACATCACTGATAGGGTTTCCAGTTACCGGATTCAGTGAATCTTCCAGCTTGATTGGGTTTCCTTCTTCTCCGAACCCATTGAGGTTGATATATGTATTGCTACAAGTATCAAAATCGATGTTTTCACAAAGAAGCCCTACACTAGATTTTCTATCTTCATTAGAATCATAGGTTTCAGATATTTCATCAAGTGTTACAGCTAGACCTTTGTTCCCAGTGTATTTTCTACGATTTGGGCATTCGTTAGCAAATTGGACAAAACCTTTACACTTAAAGCACTGAGGTATGTCCTCGTCATCAGCCTCGTCAGCATCCCTGTTTTTAGAGGTACGCGACCGTGAGGTTTGTCTGATGACTTAGGTTTGTCTCTTGAAAGCCGTTTACTTCTCTTCAACAGAAGATCCCTAAACTGTCTTGTGATCAAGGAGACTGATTTTTCAAGATCTTCATCCGAAAAATCATCCTCAGACTGATCATCCTCAGAGACATGAACACTTTTACCTTTGACAAGTAATTTGGTGTTCTTCTGTGCTTTAAAGGCAACATCCTTACCGACTTTGGATGTATGCGCATGGTCAAAGATCTTTATCTTTCCAACCAAAGTGTTTCTGGAAAGATTATCGAGGTTATTTCCCTCAACAATGGAATGCTTCTTAGACTCATATCTAGATGGCAGCGATCTGAGAATTTTCATCACAATGTCCTTTTCAGGAATAGTCTTACCCAATACAAAAGATGCATTAACAATTTCAGACACTTTGTGATTAAACTCATCAAATGATTCTTCATCTGCCATACGAAGGTTTTCCCAATCGGAATTAAGGTTTTGAATCCTAGCTTCCTTTTCACTGGAGTTACCTTCAAATACGCTTCTAACATATCCCAAGCATCTTTAGACCTAGTGCAGTTAGACACATGGTGTTGAAGACTTGGGGCAATAGCATGTATGGTAGCATTTAACCCTTCAGAATTCTACTTTGCAGCAACAATCTCGGCAGCATTATATTCACCAATATTCTTGGGAACGTTTACGTCCCCGGCTGCAACAACAGGCGCATCATAGCCATTGACAACATATACCCATGATTGAAAATCACGCGACTGGTTGAAGGCTCGCATAGAAATTTTCCACCATAAGTAATTAGAGCCATCGAAGACTGGTGGTACGTTAGTAGAGATAACACCTCTGTCCATAGAGTCAGATCGCTACAAACACATACTGATGAGGTCTTAGTGTGTTTGCCTGCTCTGATACCAATTGAAAAATCGGGGGTCTAACAACACCACCCAATATTTCGCTCAGCAATATGTATGGACTAACTCCGAAATACTTTGCTAGAGAATCAACTAGACAGACAGACGCAATCTAGATAAAAGTATCTCAAGGAGTTAATATCTCTCACTTTATTTGATTTTTACTCAAGCTAAAAAAAATAGCGAGTCTTTATCAAATACAAGGAATAACTTGGACGGTACCAAAGACCAATTTCCAAGTGTTAATCAATGAAATCGAAAACCACAAGGACGGATATCCAATCGATTAACCTTTAACGCACAAACTGTATTATTTCTATTATAAAGATAAACAATATAATGCGGAAAATGAAATAACACAGACACCAGAAATTTTGTTAACGAGGAAACCACAAATGCAGAAAAACCCCGGGACCTAGTCCAGATTGAATACACACTGTATTAAGCCGCTACAGACACTAGCCTACTCCAAGCTAACTTCGGACTGGACTATAGTTGAACCCCAATCAGTCTCCCACTAATTCAAGGTACAGCTGTACTCCTACGCCTTTGATCCCAGCAGGATACTACGCACTTGATTCCCTTAGCTAATCTCACCCACAACCAAGAGTTGCTGCAACCCAAAATCGCAGACTTGATAATAAACAAATTTGTCTCACACAGAAAAGTCTATCAAAGGATAAATCTGTCTCCCACAGAAAAACCCTAGGTTTTTGTTCCGTCTTAAGATATGAAATCAAGGTGAACAGGAACCAATTGATAATCGGTCTTATATTCCCGAAGAACAGCCTAGATTAATCAATCACCTCTCAACAGTCTTACTTGAATACACAAGAGGACGTCGAGGAATCATAAACAGTGAGACAAAGATATTTGTGACTTCTTTATCTTTCCTGTCGGAGAACTCTCACAATCTCAAGCCAATCAAAGATTGTACTCGTACGATAGATGATGCAAGATCAGATCACACAACTACGATAAAAGTAGTATCGGTCTGGCTTCACAATACCAATGAAGTCTTTAAGTCGTTAACCTGGTTTTAGAGAAGAAAACCAAAGGTTAGAGGGGAATCGACTCTAGCGAGCGCACTAGTATCACACAGACGTGTGGGGATTAGTTTTGCCCAATGCTAGATGTCTCCTATATATAGTCTTCAAATCAAGGTTTTGCCTTAGTTACAAAGCAATCGATATTCACCGTTAGATGAAAACTTGATTTAGATTCAAGCTAATATTTCTCAACCGTTAGATTGAAAACTTAGCTTGTCACACACACTTGAGATATACGTTTACTGGGTTTGTGAAAACCGTGCCCAAACGTGTACGTGTATGTTGGTTCAACATAGTAACCCAAAAGGTCAACCATATGAGCATTTCATATTAACCTTGTTCTTCTTCACCATAACTAGTTCAATTGACTCAAATGAACTAGTTAGAGAGTTGTTCAATTGCTATGAGATCTTTTGTAACTACACAAGACACAATTGAAACAAAGATGATTCGATTCGATTGAATCGGCTCATGAACTTTATAGCCACGGTTTGCATACTGCATTCCTTAGTAATTTAAGTTTCATGTTCGGAGCACATCTTTATATCATAACCCACTCAAGTACGCAAACAAGTTCGCGGACTTAAGACAGCCGACAGAGTTTTCCAAACTCAGCAGAAAATCTCGGCAAGGAGACTTCCGCCAGTTCGCGGACTAGGTTCGCGGACTAAACACGCAAACGAGTTTTTGGAAAATCCCAGCAGAAATTCTCGGCAAGAGAACTTCCGTCAGTTCGCGGACTTTGCAAAGCCAATTCGTCCGGTTTCTCTCAATCAAAAAAGTTCGCAATGCTTATATCCATCATTGGTTATATAGACCTAAACTCTCATTCCAACCATTGAAATATTCTTCGAGGACGTTATATAGTTGTTACACTATTTCTCGTCAAAGCGATTTTCAAAGTGATTGAAACATTATGACTTTCGTCATTAGGTGAAGATAAACCCGACCAAAGCGAAACGCTTTACCAACACATGATTTCGAGATATAGATAGGCGAGATATACTCGGCTCGAAATATCAAATGTGTATGATCCAGTCTATATAGCATACGACCTTTGTCTCCTAAGAAATAGGAGATAGAAGAGATATACTTTTGAGTGATGGATAACTTCAAGTCTCCACATACCTTTTTGTTGATGAAGTTCTACGGTTCCTTGAGTAGATCTTCGTCGTTGTATGATGAATCGCCATGAAGTCCTTGAGCTCAACTACACTTTTCTATCCTAGTCCGAGACTTAGCTATGTAGACTAGAAATCAAGACTCATAGTTTTGATCACTAACATTGACAAATATGCTTGAGATAGCAATGCATGCGAGGTCGACCGAGCTATGCTCTAACAGTGATTACTTTTCTATCTTGCCTATCGGAGATATAAATCTCAAGCCAATTATTACAATTGTACTCGTATGATAGAAGATGCAAGATCAGATCACACAACTACAAGAAAAGTAGTATCGGTCTGGCTTCACAATCCCAACGAAGTCTTTAAGTCATTAACCTGGTTTAGAAGAAGAAACCAAAGGTTAAAGGAAAATCGACTCTAGCTTATGCAACTAGTATCACACGTAAGGTGTGGGGATTAGGTTTCCCAGTTGCTAGAGTTCTCCCTTATATAGTCTTTCAAATCAGGGTTTGCAATCAATGTTAGCTTGGTAACAAAACATTCAATATTCACCGTTAGATGAAAAACTGATTAGATTCAAGCTAATATTTCTCAACCGTTGGATCGAAACCTTAGCTTGTTACACACAAATGAAATGTCAAATTTTGGGTTTATGTAACCGTTCCCAAACATTAACATTTGTTGGTTCAACAATAGTTAACCGAATGGTTAGCCATATGATCACTTTCATATCCACCATATTCTTCTTCACCATAACTAGTCCAAATGACTCAAATGAACTAGTTAGAGAGTTGTTCAATTGCTTAGATCTTATGTAAATACACAAGACACAATCGAAGCAAAAACGGTTTGATTCACTCGAATCAGTTCATGAACTTTATAACCACGGTTTGCAAAAGCATTCCTTAGTTTATATAAATATGAGTTCAAGAACAAAACGATTTTAGATATAACCTACTCAAGTTCGCGGATTGGGTTCGCGGACTTAAGCTCACGGAAGGAGTTCACAAACTCCAGCAGAAATTCTCGGGTCGAGAACTTCCGCCAGTTTGCGGACTGAGTTCGCGGACTTGGCTCACGCCACATTCCGTTTCTCTTGATCAACAAAGTTCGCAAACTTTGGTTCAAGGAATAAGGACTTATGCATATATGTGTTTCCACAATAATGCTTATATCCTACCAATGGTTGTGTAATCTAAATTCTCATTTCAATCATTGAAACATTCTCAGAGGATGTTATATACCTATTATTCACATACCATTTTTCGTCAGAGCAATTTCCAAAGTGATTGAAACATAACATGACATTCATCACTAGGTAAAGATGAATTTGGCTGAAGCAAAAGCTTACCAACACATATTTCGAAAAATAGATAGGCGAGTTAAACTTGTCTCGAAATAGCAAATGTGTATAATGAAAGTCTACATATCAAAACGACTTTTGTCTCAAGAAAGAGATAGAGTAAATAGACTTTTGAGTGACAGATAAGTTCAAGTCTCCACATACCTTTTAGTCGATGAAGTTCCATCAGTTCCTTGAGTAGTACTTCGTCTTGTATGATGATTGCCATGGAGTCTTGAGCTCAATTACACTTTCTATCCTAGTCCGAGACCTTTAGCTATAATAGGCTAGTAATCAAGACTCATAGTTTTGATCACTAACATTGATAAACATGCAACGCATGCGAGTTCGACCGAGCAATGCTCTAACAATCTCCCCCTTTGTCAATTTTAGTGACAAAATTATTAATACATATGGAATACAAAAAATAAATAAATTAACTTTTGTAGCTCCTATTCCACATGCCTAATCTTCAACATTACTCGAAACCTTCGTCACTTCCAAGTACTCCAATGATCCAAAGGTCGTAAGTTTAGCATCATCGTTGTTGAAAATCCGTAGCTATAACAACAAGAAAGCAATATTTTTCAATCATTGTAATACAGTGTCATAGTATCATTACGCAGCGTCAAAGTCCAATTTGTATCACAACTTAAACAATAATACTATGGTGATATGTATCACTTCCCCTTAGTCAATACTCCATCTCACATGTAAACCACCCCCCTTACATAATGATCCGAAAACCATATGTATTTGTAGTGTCAACTACATATTAATTCTCCCCCTTTTTGTCAATAAAATTGGCAAAGGTACAAGAACGGGATCCTAATGAAATTTTCGAAAGAGACATTTCTTGACCAAAAGAAAGCAAAAGTATATCATCTTATTTAGATGCAATCATAAAGCCGAAGCTAAATGCATTCATCAAGGAGTTTAAAGATACAAGATAACCCCTATAATATTCCACAGCTGCACTCTCCACACATATTTGGCAATTAAGCGCAAGTTCAAAAGAACTCTCCCCCATAAAATGTCATTCCCGAAAGAACAACAAGAGCGACCCTAATTTCGAAGGAAAAGAAGGATTTCTTTGGACATTACAAATCACATACAAGTATGAATTTGAATCCAAAATATTCAATTAAACTAACCACAAGAGAACCCATGATTAATTTAATCGACAATTGCTCAACATAAGTGAACTTATGGAGACTCAAAATATACAATTATATTAATCACAAGAGAACCCATAATTAATCTAATCGAAAAACACAACCAAACTAATCACAAAAGTAATCAATTTAATTGGTCATGCTCGACATAAGAAAACTTACGGAGCAACATCTAAATAACCAAACAAGATAGTTAATTTAGTTGAAAATGCTCGACATAAAGTACCTCACGGAACAACAACATAGCTAATCATAAGAATAATCAACTTGGTCGTTCAATGCTCAACATAAGACACTTTACGGAGCCTCACAGTAATATATAAAATATGGATCAGGGGAGATCAATACTGCGGAATACACAAGGACTCATTCTATTTTTCCATCACCATTTGCAGAATGACATACAATAGACATAATCCTTGAAAAAAAAGATTTTAACCTATCTTCCATAAATAATTGACAATATAGGCTTAACCTTTGTATTTGTCAAAAGTCTATTCATTCTTTTATCAATACATGCATATCGACATACGGAAGACTTTACTTTTGACAAGGTATGGGACAATCAAAGTTCACGGACGTAAACACACAAGTCCCATAATATTTCCATATTTAAAACCATAAAGATTAATACTGCAAAAATCATCTTCCAAACAAATTTATAATTTAAACCAATAAATCTAAAAACAAGAAGATGAAAACGTTGGACATAGCTATGTGTAATCACAATAATGGCTATTCCAAACTCTAGTTATTCTTTAAAACAAAACAAGAAAAAAGAATATTTACTAGGCAAACAAACTCCTATAGAGAACATGATCTGAAAAATACTAGATCCGGTTAGCAACCAGAGATTGAACATGGACTATCTCATCAGTTGCTTTCTTCAGTTCGTTTTTCAAAAACTCAAGATTCCTTGTTGCGATTCCGAGTTGTTCACGTATGACTTCAAAATCTTGAAGAAGATTTCCTACCAGTTGTGATGATATCTGAACTGGTAGTTTGTTTTCATGATCAATGGCATGAAGGCATGTTATGAAAACAGGATTCTCATGAAACTTGATAGTCTTCCCTTTATTGACTTCAACATCTTCGTTTCCTCCATTCATTGTGCACAAAAACCTTTGACCTTTCAGAACAGTGTAACACGGGATGACACCCAAGTATATAAATAATTTCCATGGAAAACCCTAGGAGAACTTGTACACGTTCGTGTGGGACAGAAGTTCGTGCACTGGTGGTCACGGCCTTAAGATGTGACCAAAAGGAAGAAGAATGAAGTTCGAGTGTCAAGACTAACAGTTGAGAACCAAATATTTGGAGGAAGTACTCGCAAAAAGGAATTTTTATCAAGGATGAAGGATCATGATTATCTACAAGAGAAAAACTGGAGCGAAACTCAACAGATTAAAGATCAACAACAAGAAAGGAAGAGAATACATACAACCTTGACAGCACTTCTCAAGACACACTTCTTGAGAACAATGAGTATCCTTCTTAAATTAAAAGAGGGATGTTGTAGTGAGCAGTCATGGTGTATTAAGATGAGCATTTTGCTCATCAATTTTGACTTCTTCTTTTTCTCTTTCATAAGGATTTAGAGACAAATCACAAGACTTAATTGAAGGAGATTTATTAAGAGATGAACTAGGAGTACCTGAGTCAATCGCTTTCCATGTTTTTTTGATGCCCCGTTTGAGTCTGTTTATACTTATCTTAAGTTCTGAGACTCAATTATTGATATGTAAGCAATCTGGAGCTGAACCCTTGGATTTGCGGCCTTCTTCAGGGAGTGACAAGAAACTTGACCTTTCCTTCTTTCTCCTATATCTTTTCCTCTTTTCGGAGTTATTTAAGAAGTCAGTTACTCTTCGGCCGTTTTTCCTTTTGCCATTTTTTGTTTCAAAGGCACGATTAAGAAAAAACTTATCATAGTAGTTTTCTTGATTGTCGAAAGTAACCTTTACTCCAACAACGTGAGAGACAGGTTTGATGACTTCTTTAGACATCCATGCAAGCATGTTGTGAAGTTTTTCATTCCTTAAACGAAAACGACATCTTCGCTCAGAATGTCCTTTATTTCCACAGTAATAGTAGTTAAAGGAATTATTTAACAGTTCTCGTGTGAGTAGATTTGGAAGAAGTAGAATCCTTGTTTTTAGCCACATTACAAGCTGTGAAAGTTTTTTCACATGAAGAATTATCAACAGCTTTAACAAAATTGATCTTACTAGTTTTTGGAGCGTATATTCCTTTATAGCCCAGACCACGTGTATCACGATGTTCTTTACATGCTCCAATCATAGAAGACAATTTTGTAGAGCTAGAATTGAATCTTCTCAGACTCTCTTCCAGTGATTTCACTTTATCAAGAGCAGCTGCAAGGTCAGTATCCAAGGATTTTTCTTTGGAAAGAAGACTGAGTTCTTTGTCATCAAAACATTTTTATTGAGAGTCATATCTTGCTTCAGCTTCTGCAAGTATTTCTTTCAACACAAAGAGATTTCGGAGAAGATTATCACATTCATACCTTTTTGTGCGTACATCTTCCTCACGACCTTTAACGATAGATTTTAGGATATTATATCCTCCATCATATCCTTTAAAGAGTTTTCTCAATTTTCTGTTTTCTTGACAAAGAGGAGTCATGTACTTACTCAAGCAAGTTGTTGACTTCTTTTCTTTCAAAGCATGGTCAAACAGCTTGATATATTGAGAGACTTCCTCATCGATACTTTGTCCTTCTACTGAATCACTGTCATCTGAAAGTTCATCCAACTTCTCATGAAGAGATTTTTCCCAGTCGAATGCATATTCAGTCAAGGAACAAGAGATATAGTTTTTCTCAGAAGTTTCAGGACTTTGAAGCTCACCCGAGAGTCTCCGAACTGATGTTGCGTTATCAGAGATAGTAATCTTGTCCTTAGAGTCAGATTGCCACAAACACAGACTTTTGAGGTCTTAAACGTGTTTGCCTGCTTTGATACCAATTGAAAAGGTGTGGGTACAACAACCACACCCAATATTTCACTTAGCAACCTGTATGGACAAACTCAAATATACTTTCTAGAGAATCAACTAGACAGTCAGACTCAATCTAGATAAAAAGTATATCAAAGAGTTTATATCTCAATCTCTCAATTTGATCTTTACTCAAGAAAATAGAAATCTGCGAGTCTTCATCAAAGAGAGATAACTTGGATGGTACCAAAGACCAATATCCAAGTGTCAATCAATTTAAATCAACAACCAAAAGGTCGGATATTCTAATTGATTGAACAATGCACAACCTGTGATATTTCAATTTTATAAAACAAAATATAACGCGGAAAAGAAATAACATAGACACCAGAAATTTTGTTAATGAGGAAACCGAAAATGCAGAAAAACCCTGGGACCTAGTCCAGATTTAACACACACTGTATTAAGCCGTTACAGACACTAGCCTACTCCAAACTAACTTCGGTATGGGATGTAGTTGAACCCCAATCAATCTCACACTGATCCAAGGTACAGTTATGCTCCTACGTCTCTGATCCCAGCAGGATGCTACGTACTTGATCCCTTAGCTGATCTCACCCATAACTAAGAGTTGCTACGACCCAAAGTCGAAGACTTTAATAAACAAATTTGTATCACACAGAAAAGTCTACGGTAATAGATAAATCCATCTCCCACGAATATACCTACGAGTTTTATTCCGTCTTTTGATAAATCAAGGTGAACAGGAACCAATTGATAAACCGGACTTATATTCCCGAAAAACATCCTAATATTATCAATCACCTCACAATAATCCTAATCGACACAATAGAAAAAAGATATTATGGAATTACAAACGATGAGACGAAGTGTTTGTGATTAATTTTCTATCTTGCCTATTGGAGATATAAATCTCAAGCCAACTATTACAATTGTACTCGTATGATAGAAGATGCAAGATCCGATCCCACAACTACAAGAAAAGTAGTATCGGTCTGGCTTCACAATCCCAATGAAGTCTTTAAGTCGTTAACCTGGTTTAGAAGAAGAAACCAAAGGTTAAAGGAGAATCGACTCTAGCTTATGCAACTAGTATCACACGTAAGGTGTGGGGATTAGGTTTCCCAGTTGCTAGAGTTCTCCCTTATATAGTCTTTTAAATCAGGGTTTGCAATCAATGTTAGCTTGGTAACAAAGCATTCAATATTCACCGTTAGATGAAAACCTGATTAGATTCAAGCTAATATTTCTCAACCGTTGGATCGAAACCTTAGCTTGTTACACACAAATGAAATGTCCAATTTTGGGTTTATGTAACCCTTCCCAAACATTTACATTTGTTGGTTCAACAATAGTTAACTGAATGGTTAGCCATATGATCACTTTCATATCCACCATATTCTTCTCCACCACAACTAGTCCAAATGACTCAAATGAACTAGTTAGAGAGTTGTTCAATTGCTTATATCTTATGTAACTACACAAAACACAATCGAAGCAAAAACGATTTGATTCACTCGAATCGGTTCATGAACTTTATAGCCACGGTTTGCAAAAGCATTCCTTAGTTTATATAAATATGAGTTCAAGAACAACCGATTTTAGATATAACCTACTCAAGTTCGCGGACTGGGTTCGCGGACTTAAGCTCACGGAAGGAGTTCACAAACTCCAGCAGAAATTCTTGGGTCGAGAACTTCCGCCAGTTCGTGGACTTGGCTCACGCCACATTTTGTTTCTCTTGATCAACAAAGTTCGCAAACTTTAGTTCAAGGAATAAGGACTTATGCATATATGTGTTTCCACAATAATGCTTATATCCTACCAATGGTTATGTAATCTAAACTCTCATTTCATTCATCGAAACATTCTCAGAGGACGTTATATAGCCGTTATTCACAAACCATTTTTCGTTAGAGCAATTTCCAAAGTGATGAAACATAACATGACATTCGTCACTAGGTAAAGATGAATTTGGCTAAAGCGAAAGCTTACCAACACATATTTTGAGAAATAGATAGGCGAGTTATTCTTGGATCGAAATAGCAAATGTGTATAATGAAAGTCTATATATCAAAACGACTTTTGTCTCAAGAAGGAGATAGAGTAAATAGACTTTTGAGGGACAAGATAAGTTCAAGTCTCCACATACCTTTTATTTGATGAAGTTCCACCAGTTCCTTGAGTAGTCCTTCGTCTTACATGATGATTTCCATGGAGTCTTGAGCTCAACTACACTTTCTATCCTAGTCCGAGACCTTTAGCTATAATAGGCTAGTAATCAAGACTTATAGTTTTGATCACTAACATTGACAAACATGCTTGAGATAGCAACGCATGCGAGTTCGACCGAGCAATGCTCTAACAATTCCGGTTTGCAAACGAATTTTCATTACCTGGAGCAGTATGCAAACGGGTATGCATACTAAAATCCCTGGATTTTGATTTTAAATGATGGTATGCATACCATGAAGCCCAAACATCCCGAACTACTATTTTCAAACCTAAACATTTAAGAACCATAAACACAAATCAAGTTAGGTAGAAATGAACTATAAGAAAGGTACATGGGATCATTATAAGTACTCTAAGCAAATAAAAACATAAATCTTTCTCAAGTAAATAGACATACCTTTTTAGAAAAATCCAATCGAATTCGACAGCCTTACCGAACATAATCTGTGTGCCCCATTTCTCGTGCTTCCCTCACTGTATACATAGCAGGGCATTCCTTGGTGAGGATGCACTAACAACACACTCAAGTTGTGTTGAGGTGAGCAATGTTTTGCTCACTACAAGTGACTTTTGGATTATCATGAAAGAGATCGCTTTTAGAACCTTTCACATCCAAATCCATCTTTCCAAAGAACTTTTTAAGTTCCAACATCATGGATACTGCCTTTTCCATAGTCATTGAATTTTCTGGGAGATCATTCCTTTTCACACTCAAAACATCATTGACTTTCTTTTGTATCCACTTCTGAGTGCGTTTAGGAACAATCAGAACCTTCTTCCCATGACTCTCTTCTAGAATTCTCGGATCAGAATTGGATTGACTATTCTTTTGCAAGTTAGTTTTTCTCCAATTGGGAGCATCGGATCTTGTCTTCGTCTTTACGAAGTTATCCTTTTGATAACTATTACGATTGTGAAAAAGATTCATATGACGTTTATAGGAAAACCTAGGTTTATCACAATACTGATTCCTTTGCCTAAAGGTTGGACAGTTACAACCTGTAACGTTAAGGGGATTAATCTTAACATATGATCTTGGTTTCACAACTTCTTGTGATGCCCAAACAAGAACATCATGAAGTTTCTCATTCCTTATACGGAAACGACATCTCCTTTCCAGGTGACCTTTATTTCTGCAATAATGACAAACATAAGGAATGTTCATACCTCGATCTGTGTGTGCTGACTTTGAAGGTTGATATACTTCGCTCTTTTGAACCTTAACAGTCGGTAAAGGTATTTCACTTTTGCCATCAGTGGAAACCTTTTGTTGAGAAGAATCACTAGCCTTGACAAATTTTTACCTCTTTTCTAGTACTTGGAGCATCTATTCCCTTATATCCCAATCCTCGTATATCACGATGATTTTTACTTGCTCCTAGAATAGTGGTTAATTTGCTTGAACTAGTATTGAACTTTTTCAAGTCATCTTCCAACATCTTGATTTTATCAAGAGAAACAGCTAAATCAGCCTCAAGGCATTTTTCTCGAGCGAGATACGCGCCTTCGCTGTCATCAAAACTTGCTTGCTGGGAATTAATCCTTGCTTCAATTTCTGCAAGTTTCTCTTCTAACAAGAAGTATTTTTGATAAGCACGATCACATCCAAGTGACTTTCTTGTTAGAGCATAGCTCGGTTGAACCCACCAAGCGTTGGTATGTCAAGTTTGGTTGTCATATTTTAGTGAGCCAAAACTCATTTAAAGAGTCACTTGATTATGTACTAGAGTCAACTTCGTATAGGTTAGCTTGAAATTATTAGGATATGAGACATTACAAGTATTGCGAAGACTTGAAGAAATGAAGAAGTAAGGATCTACGACGACAACATCATCCTTCCACTTGAGGTTAGTGATATTTGACTTGAACTATTTCATTCCCTAACGTATCTTTCAAGTTGTGCATACTGGAAACAAAACTGCGAAGCATATTTGAACTCTAGATAGACATAGTATTAAGGAATACAATATTAAACTTTGTATATAAGACATCAACATAATCTTTTGAATGCTATCGTGATTATGTATGGGTATAAGGTGAAGATTTCATCCTAGGAAATAATGTTTTACATTTGTTTAAAGGAACTAAATTCATGAACTTGTTTTGTGAATCGAAAGGGAAATCGCTAGGCTTTGTTGGTATTGTTATTCATTGCATATCTTTTAAACTACCAATCTATGTGATTAGTATAACCGCTCATGACTTGTTTATGTTCTTGGTAAAACGATTCACAAAGGCCTGACTTTTGTATTGGTATGACTTTTATTAGTGAAACCGATCTTAAGTAATCACCTGAAATAGTATGATCTTTAGTGTTATTGGAATGACCAACTCTAGGCAAAGGGGAACCGATCCTATGAAGAGGTGCAACCGATCACAAGAGGGGAATCGATCCTTGTATGAGGTGCAACAAGTTTTTAGTAGAAAGGGGAACCGATCCTATGAACATGTGCAACAAGTTTTTAGTGAAAGGGGAACCGATCCTATGGACATGTGTAGCAAATACAAATAGTTACCATAAGTAGGTGGGGAACCGATCCTAGTACCTAGTCAACCGAATTTTTGGAAATCTAGTGTGAGTATGCACAATACTCACATGGAGGTAGAACCGAAACTTGTTTTGGTAGAACCGTGAAACCCATGATTGTGATTGAGTGTTCTTAATCAGTCACATAATTCTTGGAAGTCAGATGAACCAATTCTAAACTTTTTTGGAAGTATGGCAAATCGGTTTCAACATTGTAAGTATGAAAGAGGACTTACAAAGTAAAGATGTCGACATACTTTGAACATGTGCAATAACACTTATCTTTAATTGTTCAAAGATATTCCTTAATAGCTAAAGGAAAAATCCCATGATCGAAAAATAAGTTGAGAATCTTTTATTTAAGGTTTTTAATTTTATTTTTGGAAAATGAAAATTAGTAATGTGCATTTACTAGTTGGAGATTTTTTAAGAGACTTTCGGTCATTAGTTGTACAAAGCATTTCCAGGAATTATGGAAACCGAATTTGGAATATATTGCATATCTTGAGAATATTTTCGGTTTTGGAAATTCCTTGGTGTCCAAACTTCCTTGGTCTATAAATATCAAAGTTTGCATTTCTATCAAACTAATCCTCGGAGCCAGCAAAACTACCTCAGTTGTGTTGTTACTGGTGGAGCCGCCTATTCGGAGAAGAAAGTAACCTAATTAGGCGAAATCTCTTACGGCCGCTCGGTTTAAAGACTTCTTTGGGATTGAGAAGCTCTATTAGTACCGTTGGTGGGAAACTAGATAATTGCGTTTATCTTTTGTTTTCGATTGATTTGATTGACTAACGGTGGTTGAACTTTGATTGCACCTAGTTTGTTTATGCTTGTGAATCTTCTTTTCTGATATAAGATTCACTCAAACTAGATCGAAGTTTCGACGGGGATCTTTAGACTGTTTGTAGATCTAAATACGTCTTGTGATAATCCATTGTTAACAGACTCCATTCTGTGTGTGATTGATCACAAGAAATTCAAGTTGATTACGTGCAGGTGTTTATTGAAGATCTAAGAAGATTTGAAGACAAAGAAAACTTTAAAGATTTCTGATTTGGGTTCATAATCTTTGGTGTGCACAATACTTGTTTCGGTAAAAGAGGATCCAACTATAATCGGTTTATCCTTGTGGTAGATTGGATTGATTAGCTGTATATATCGGCATCAATACAATTCTTTGTGATTCAAAGTATTGATTGCAAAATCTTAACAATTACTTTGGTAGTTGTTGATAAGATAGATCTAAGGACCTGACAAATGAGTTTATTGAGATAAACGGAAGAGCCTTTTGTCGAGCTCACATCACTTGGTTGAAAAGAGTTGATACCAAACAGATTTGTTGTTCCTTTACTGTTTGGAATACGAACCAAATGAATTTTTCCAAGTACGTGACTTATTACAAGTTGGAGGCGTGGGAATACAAACGGAACTAGGTGAACTATAGGTTTAGTTGCTTGATCTAAACTATACGAAGTTGGTTTGATTTTGTATAGCGGCTTAATCCTGAGAGTACTCAATTCTGGACAAGGTCCCGGGGTTTTTCTGCATTTGCGGTTTCCTCGTTAACAAAATCTTGTTGTGTCGTTTACTTTTATTTTCCGCAATTATAATTGTTGATATTATAACTTAAAGTAAATTACACAAACGTTAATTCCTATTTAATTGATAGTAATCCTATTGTGTTTGATTAAGTCTGAACCTCTTATCAAGTAAACATACTTCGTTGTTGCATTATCTCGATCTTGTATCCATAGACGATCACACGAAGTGTGAACCGATTAGTTGTATTGTCTCGACTCAGTCCATAGACAATCACTTTCGGAGAAAGCACTTATAGGTGGAAAAGTTTTAGATTGAGGTATATTTGGGTATCCTCGTTTTTTCAATTGGTATCAGAGCAGGCAAACACGTAAAGATCTAACAATCTGTGTTTGGTGCGATCCAACCTATAAGAAAATGAATCTAATGAGTGATTTAGTTAACGTGAGTCAATATGAAAAATCTGCGCTTGAGGATAACATCTTCTATGAATCTACTGAACAGGATGACACCTATAATGTAGACTCTGGTGATTGGCAAACTTGCCTTGAAAAGCAACTTGATGAGATTTCTGAGGATGGTGACTCAGAAATTGATCAAGATGTTGAAGATGATCTATCTGAATTTTCCTCACTACTAGGAGTTGTCTCCACAAAAGGACTTTCTTCCTTAGATGTAATTGGAATCCTTGCTCCTCACAGCAGAGAAAATAGGAAACTAAGAAAAGTATTCTCTGGCTTCTTCTATGGATTTCAGAATTCCATATATCTACTTAAAGACTACAAAAAAAGTCTACACTTAAAAACTCTTGAGTTTGATAATCTCAACATGAAACATTACTTGTTGAATAAGAAACTTGTTGAGTTAGAAGCAAAGATTAATTCTCAACAATCAACGAGTGACGAACAACATGAGTCGGATTTCTTCATAAAAAATCCTCTTGAGGATCAACTAGCTGAAGCTCTTGAAAGAATCAAGGACTTAGAAGAGGAAGCTGTAAGGGTAAGAAGACTCAATGATAGCACAATCAATTTATCTTCCATGTTGGATGCAGGGAGAAGTCATGGAGACAAACATGGATTAGGATATGATGGAATTGATACTTTGTCAATCAACAAGGAAGTAAAATTAGTAAAGGCTGTTAACCTTTCCACTTCAAAAATCCACCTGAACAAGCTTGTACGCCTGAGATAACCAAGTGCTCAATTGAGATTAAGACGGAAACCATCTCCGGAAGCAGTCAGAAGAGACTCCAACTAAGGATCAACATAGTAGCCGAACGTCTCATAAAGGTAAAACTAAAAACTTTATTCCTTTCAATAAGCATTGTTTTTATTATAGAGATAAAGGTCATATGCAAAGGGATTGTAAAATTCGAAAGATGCAAAACGCTCTATCATTTGTATCTAAAGAATTGAAAAGTATCATCTCCAAAAACCTCTCAGATCATCACTGTCCTGTGAGACAAACGAATTATTACAAAAATTCAAAATCATATCCTAAAAGAAACATTCCTAAAAGGAAAAATAATAGAAAAGGTAATACAATTATCAATGGGGATATGAGATCTGATGTTTCAAGATGGAAAGATGCAATGTCACTAGAAATGAAGAGCCTTCATTCAAAGTCCACTTACAAGTGGATACCAAAATCTGAGAAGGTTTCCAAAAGAAAGTCATCTAAAACAAATTCTAAGAAAAACAACCTTGTTGTAATCTTAGACAAAGATGACTACGAATTTCTAGTGCTTAGGCTCAAAAAAGATCTAGAGATATCCAGCGATATCAATGTGAAAGCATCTTTCAATGATTTACTACATTGTAGAAAAACAAAAAGGGAGTTAAACATGACTCTATGACGTCTCAAAACTTGCAATAGCTTGTTTGCATGTTTAGTGTAGGTTTTTGTTTCGGTTTTTGTGTAGAAAAGTTTTCCTATTTGAGTTGCAGTCTTGAAAAAGGAAAACAAGGGACTATTAATAGGTCCGATTATGCTCTTGTGGTATATCAATTATGTGATACAATGCTTTCTTCTTATGAAGATAGTGAGGAATACTTAACTGAAGAACAAAAAAACAATCTCATTATGACTGTTTTGCATCAAGATTGGTTCAAAGATAAGATTGAGGAAACAAAAGTTGATATTGCTGATATGAAGATTCAAGTTGAAAAACTTGAGAAATAAGAAGTGGTTGCAGACAAGTCTCTTGAGACATGCTTCAAAAATTTGAACACTGAAGAAACCTCAGTGAACAACGAGAGCACCACTAGAGATTAATTTATCTTCTGTAATACTTAATCCAGGAAAATATACATCAGTTTTTTATTTCTTTCAATAATTGTGTAAGGTCTATTTTATGAATAAAACTACTATTATGAATAAAATTATTTGATTTATAATTTTTCGTGTAATAGTTTTTGATTTACATAGCCAGTGCCTGAATGCTTTATCTTATTGCTATGTATGTTTATGGGATGTTTGATTTCGGTTTTACTACCTTGACATTCGATCTCATAATGTTTTGAACCCTTATGGTTTGGGTGACTTTTTGGTTTATGGTAGGCTCAGAAACCTACAATAATAATAATGCAAGTGCGCAATGTCTAACTAGGAGAACAATGGCAAGTACAGGTCGTTCCCACGAGGAGTGTGAAATACTTATACTAACTAATCCCAAGAATCAACAAATCAATAAGGTGATGTTTAACGATTTTTCAGGAATTCGGGACAAAATTAAATAATAAATAATTGTTAACAACAAACGGAATGAGAGCGGGTTATTAGGATTTTCGGTTTCCACCAAATAACTATGCAAACTCTACTAATCTTTAAAAATATATTCCATGCTTTTATTTTCAAATACTGTTTCTCCGCTATAGTTTTCTTCGCTTCATGGGTAGTGATTCTAAAGCATTACCTATCAATCCTTGCATACCACGTCTAGGGATTTAAACGAAGCACGAAATATCAATTCAAAAGCATAAATAATCAAGAAAATCACATAAAAGATTAAACACCAAGCTTTGTGAAGAAAAACTATTAATCAATCAAATCATTATTAAGCATATATCAATGTAGAGTTTTCACAATTAATTGGTTTCTACCTAAACCCTAACAAACAATCTAGCAAACCATGGAGAAAAGGAAATCAAAACAGCAAAACCCTCTTTTCTATAAACGGCAGTAGCCGTGCCTCCTGGTTTCTCAAAATAGTCACCCCCTTCTTATACACCTTCCTTTTCTTGTATTTCATTAATCAAAGTATCAAAATAAATTATTCTATGAAATATGTTACATGCAAGTTGATGTCGTCATCAGTATCTTTCTCCAAATAGTATTGCCACCTCGTTCTTCCAATGAAATAATAAACTCCCCTTATTTCCAAAATCTCCCAAATGAAGAAAGAGTTATTTTATTTCCAAAATAGTCACGTGTAAATATTCCTCAATTAATTCTTCACATGACAAATAAATTATCTTTCTCGGTGGAATATATTTGCAATAAAGTAAGAAAGATAAAATAGTTCCCATTTTCAGTTTCCATGTGTCAACCCCACTTTGATTTCAATTACTTTGCTGCGTTTCTGCCTCGCCTCTGAAACAATTCTATGCTGCTGATATATATGGAGATACCAGGCCAGCTACATTTTGTCATTTTTTTGTCATTGTGATTGCTGATATATGGAAATACCAGGCCAACCCATTTCATCATCGTGGTTGCTGATATATGGAAATAACATGCCAACTCGGCTGCTGATACATGGAAATACCAGGCCATCATAATAAGTGCCGCTGATATATGGAGATACCAGGCCAGCATAATAAGTGCTGCTGATATAGAAATACCAGGCCAGCATAATAAGTTGTTGATACATGGAAATACCAGGCCAGCATAATAAGTGCTGTTGATATATAGAAATACCAGACCAACATATTTCATCATTGTGGTTGCTGATTATGGAAGTACCAGGCCAACCACATTTTGCCATTTTCGTCGCAAACACCATTAATTCTCACATTTTGTTGTTTATTCGCTGGATGATCGAATTCACTTGTACTTTCTACAAAAGCACTAAAATAGTATTAGTAACTAAAATATTTTATCCTAGCTGATATAAATATGGGTATAAAATGTGGCATTTACATGCTTATCAACATCCCCACACTTATATTTTGCTAGTCCTCGAGCAAAACAGAGATATTATGCAATTTTTTTTTTTTTTTGCAAAAATATGGATAATAACCCACTCCCCCACACTTAGACATTACATTGTCCTCAATGTAACTGAGTCATCCAACGTAAAAATTAAGATGAGAAATGCAACAATAAAAAAAAAAGATAGAGTAGAGGGAACAAATCTGATGGGTTGACTCCCATGAAGCGAAATGTATTTGTTTCCCTACTTTCGGTAGCACGTTCTCAAACAAGATGAGGTTGGTACCCCAAAGTACGCTGCAAATCATATATATACAACCTGAAAAGTTGGGGATCAACCCAACTAATTAGTTTTGATGAAAAGATGATCCTGCAACAATGATGATTAGTACCCAGAGAGAAAAAACTGAACTCAGTCTTATACGGAACATTCACATAAGCTTTTAGAAAATCACGATCTGAGAAACAAGTGCTCAGCGGAACAATGATATCGTGACTAATTGGACCATTATCATCTACAGCGGTTTCATTATTAAGGGTCAAGGTCAGAGCTTTCTCAACTAATGGAACTAGTCGAAACTCGGGAAGAATTAAAGGTTCTAGCTTGGGCTTCCATTTATTAGTGTCTAGCAGCGGTGTGGAATCTAACAAAGCATTGACTTCACAAATAACGCTATCATCATCAAAACCATACCCAAAATGAGCTAAGCAAACCTCTAATGGATCTTCCGAGTGACTGGCTTGCGAGTGCATACTTTCTTTTCGCCCACAACACTTAAGGCTAAGGTACCTAAAAAAAAATCAAATAAAATGCGCAAAAAAAACCAAAAAAAATCTAAAAGAAAAACAAAATAAAATTATGTACAAAAAGATATCAGTCAGAGAGTATTTTGCAACCACTCCCCGGCAGCGACGCCAAAAACTAGGTAGGCTCAGAAACCTACAATAATAATACTGCAAGTGCACAATGTTTAACTAAGAGAACAATGACAAGTACAGGTCGTTCCCACGAGGAGTGTGAAATACTTCTACTAACTAATACCAAGAATCAACAAATCAATAAGGTGATGTTTAACGATTTTTCAGGAATTCGGGACAAAATGAAATAATAAATAATTTTTAACAATAAACGGAATGAGAGCGGGTTATTAGGATTTTCGGTTTCCACCAAATAACTATGCAAGCTCTACTAATCTTCAAAAATATATTCCATGCTTTTATTTTCAAATACTGTTTCTCCGCTATAGTTTTCTTCGCTTCATGGGTAGTGTTTTTAAAGCATTACCTATCAATCCTTGCATACCACGTCTAGGGATTTAAACGAAGCACGAAATATCAATTCAAAAGCATAAATAATCAAGAAAATCACATAAACGATTAAACACCAAGCTCTGTGAAGAAAAACTATTAATCAATCAAATCATTATTAAGCATATATCAACGTAGAGTTTTCACAATTAATTGGTTTCCACCTAAACCCTAAAAAATAATCTAGCAAATCATGGAGAAAAGGAAATCAAAACAGCAAAACCCTCTTCTCTATAAACGGCCGTAGCCGCGCCTCCTGGTTTCTCAAAATAGTCACCCCCTTCTTATACACCTTCCTTTTCTTTTATTTCATTAATCAAAGTATCAAAATAAATTATTCTATGAAATATCTTGCATGCAAGTTGATGTAGTTATCGGTATCTTTCCCCAAATAGTATTGCCACCTCGTTCTTCCAATGAAATAATAAACTCCCCTTATTTCCAAAATCTCCCAAATGAAGAAAGAGTTATTTTATTTCCAAAATAGTCACGTGTAAATATTCCTCAATTAATTCTTCACATGAAAAATATATTATCTTTCTCGGTGGAATATATTTGTAATAAAGTAAGAAAGATAAAATAGTTCCCATTTTCAGTTTCCATGTGCCAACCCCACTTTGATTTCAATTCCTTTGTTGCGTTTCTGCCTCTCCTCTGAAACAATTTTATGTTGCTGATATATATGGAGATACCAGGCCAGCTACATTTTGTCATTTTTTTGTCATTGTGGTTGCTGATATATGGAAATACCAGGCCAACCCATTTCATCATTGTGGTTGCTGATATATGGAAATACCAGGCCAACCCGGCTGCTGATACATGGAAATACCAGGCCAATATAATAAGTGTCGCTGATATATGGAGATACCAGGCCAACATAATAAGTGCTGCTGATATAGAAATACCAGGCCAGCATAGTAAATGCTGCTGATATATAGAAATACCAGGCCAACATAATAAGTTGCTGATACATGGAAATACCATGCCAGCATAATAAGTGCTGCTGATATATAGAAATACCAGGCCAGCATATTTCATCATTGTGGTTGCTGATATATGGAAGTACCGGGCCAACCACATTTTGCCATTTTCGTCGCAAACACCATTAAGTCTCACATTTTGTTGTTTATTTGCTGGATGATCGAATTCACTTGTACTTTCTACAAAAGTACTAAAATAGTATTAGTAACTAAAATATTTTATCCTAGCTAATATAAATATGGGTATAAAATGTAGCATTTACATGCTTATCAGTTTAGCAGGATTAAGTTCTAGCCCATGTTGGTAGGCTTTATCAAAGGATCATGAGGGGTACGCATACTCACCCAAATTTCCAACAACCGTCAATAAGCGTACAAGTACGCATACTTTGGCTTCCCGGTTTTGGACTTTTACACAAAAGTGAGGACACACTTTGTTTATATCCAAAGATGGTTACTTGTTCTAAACTTTCATTTCAATCATTGAAACTTTCTTAGAGGATGTTAAAATAGTTGTTATTCACAAACTATTTTCATCAAAGCGATTTTCAAGTTATTGAAATAATCAACATGACTTTCGTCACGAGTACAGATGAACTTGGCTAAAGCGAAAATTTACTAACACATATTTCAAGAAATAGATAAGCGAGATAAACTCGGCTCGAAATAACAAATGTGAATAATTGAAGTCTATAGAGCAATACGACTTTTGTCTCAAATAGGAGATATAGTAGATAGACTTTTGAGTGATAGATAAGTTCAGGTCTCCACATACCTTTTGTTGATGAAGTTCCACAAGTTCCCTTGAGTAGTTCTTCGTCTTCAATCGATGAACGCCATGGAGTCTAAGGCTCAACTACACTTTCTATCCTAATCCGAGACTTAACTATAAGTAGACTAGAAATCAAGACATATAGTTTTGACAACTAAACTTGACAAACAAGCTTGAGATAGCAACGCTTGCGAGTTCGACCAAGCAATGCTCTAACAAAACTAAATTAAAAAAACTTGAGTAGTAGAAGGTTAAGAAAATATCAAAGAAGTATAGTAGAAGAGAAATAAGAAATCAGTTAAACTCAATTGATTAGACAAGTTGAATTGAGAATTAGGGTTACCTTATATAGACATTTTTCCTCAAATTTTGAAAGAATAACCGTTGAGATCAGACGACAGAAAAGATAGAGCCGTTGAGAATGATGGATGGTTAGGATCGAGTGTGAGCGAAATGTAAACGTAAAAAGTCAAACAAATAAATTTTAGCAGACGGGTACTCAATTTTTGTGTAAAATCCGTTTCAACTGCCAAACAGATACTGAGTATCCGTAATTTCCATTCTCTAGAACCTGCATCAGATGTGATACACTTTTAAATATAACTAAGGGATATTTCTACACGAAAGACCATAGTGGTTGGATTTCGCTACATATAAAGGATAACGAAGGGAAATGACACACCATAGTGCTTGGGGATATCGCTACACGAAAGACCATAATGGTTGTATTTCGGTACAAATAAGGGATAACGAAGGAAAATAACAAACCACAGTGCTTGGCCTTTGGGAGTTTGACAAATTTTCCCAAACTTCCCCACAACTATTGGGGATTTTAAAAGACCTTTTCAAACTCCCCACGACTAGTGGTTCTTATACTAGTTCCACATTCCTTAAGATGAAATGGATTCGGCAATTACCGGGTTCGAAACCCTACCTCCACAGTGGGAGGGCACACGAGAACCATCAGACATCTCCTGATGGTTCTCAACTAAGGCTAACCCCTATGGGCTAGATATCTAGCTGCTAGATTGGCCATCCACGTCAGCATGGGAAACCACCGAAGTCCTATGGTGTTGCTAATCTAGCAGCTAGTCACTGAATAAAACAGCGCTGGGCGCTGAACCAAACCGCGTTTGACCAGTCAACTGGTTGACGACGCTGAACCAAACAACGCCTTAAAATCTCCATCACTTTTTCCATCACACGTCCCACTCTCTCTGGAAAATACGTCCCTTTGTTTCTCCACCAAAAGCATTGCATGCGTTTCTCTCTCTCTCTCCCCCCCTCTCTCCATCAATACGTCTCACTCTCTCTCTATATCATAACACGTTCCACTCTCTCTTTCCACCAAAAGCATTGCATTTCTCTCTCTCTACCAAAAATATTTTACCTAGCGCTGAATGGTTCAGCGTTTTGTCACTTTTTTAGCGCTGAATGATTCAGCGTTTCAATCTCGCTGCTAGTTGAACTGCGAGGAAATGTTAGGAGAGAGAAGTATCCATAAGTAGTGTTAACTTTTTTCCCACATTTTTTTCTTGATTTTTTCTTGATTTGACAAATCTAACAGTTCAATCTAGTCCGTTGGGGTTAGCCTAACGGGTGATTGGCCAGGGAAACTATTTTAAAGGACTCGACTAACCCCCCTGATAATCCCTAACCCTAGAATTAACACTCTCCTCCTCCTCACTCCAGCGGCAGCCTCCACGGCTTTTCCTTCTCCCCACCGTTACACCTCCAACTTCACACTCCCGAGAAGTATAATCGAAGCTGTTAAACATGATAATCAAGTTTCCCTCCTCTATCTCTGGTGGAGATTCTCTCTATCGCAGCAGATACTTCACTTCTGATTAATTTGTGGTTTTTCTTTGCAGAGATGTTTTAAGAGGTAAAACAATTGTAGATGTTTCTGACAAGGTGAGGAGAAAAAACCCTTTGGTTTTAATCGATTTTGTTTGTTTTCTGTAGATTTTGATTTTGGGGATTTTTTATTTCTGTGTGTAGGACAGAGTATGATGGACTGGTGATATGGTCCTTTAGGCCGATCTGTTGCTCGTAGTAACTGGGCTGAAGTTTATTATTCTAAAGGTGCAGAGTTGATTAATTCTATTCTTGACGCCTTTAGAAAAGAAGCTGA
Organism: Papaver somniferum; assembly: GCF_003573695.1. Lineage (NCBI taxonomy): Eukaryota > Viridiplantae > Streptophyta > Magnoliopsida > Ranunculales > Papaveraceae > Papaver > Papaver somniferum. Next base: position 146,445,366 of record NC_039360.1, on the reverse strand, counting down.
AAACAATAATGGTTCACAAGGTAAATCTTCTAACTCTATCTTGTTTAGATTCAATTATTTTAGTTCTACTTGGGTTGATTTTTTGGATTCAATGGCTGATTTTAATATCTATATGGCTTAACTTATTCAAGAGGTTAAACTTAGCAAGAGGTTCTGTTTTTTTTCTTCTTGAGTATGACTATAAAATCCCATTTGGATCATTCCATCACCTGGCATGGTTCTTTAGTAGTTGAGTTGCAAGCTGATGGGTATTCTTGTCTTTCTTTGTTTCTTTATTGCGCATATCATTTAGTAGCAATAATTGTTGAAGTAATAGTGGTTATTTGGCTTTAGTCTCTGAGGTTTTTGATGAATTTTAGTTTTTGGCAAATTACCTCAATAAGTACTTATAAGTGGTTGTATGTATAACTGTTATGTTTCGATCTCTTTGATGTAGTAGTACTTGGTGGGTGTAGGAGATGGTGGAGTTGTGATTTGTAATAGTAAGGAGCAGGTAATGGTGATGGTGGTGGTAATGATTTTTTTCAGCATGGAGTGGGTACTGGAGATGGTGGTGGTTGTGATTTGTAGGAATTTGGGGCTTGTACGTATGGGTTGGTACGATAATATGGACAGTTGTTCCACTGGAGACGGTTGTTTCTTGATGGACAATACGTGTTGGCGTATGAATGGTGTTTGGTTCTTGTGTGCTGGTTGGCTCTCCGCTCCGCGCGGCGAAGGGCAATCCCTATTACCTCTTCAGTCCCGTCCCATGTTTTCCTTCGGGAAACACTCGTTTGGTTCCTGTGGTGCCTACCTATCAAGAAGGTATCAATTTTGTCCCTCGCTTGTACTGCCTCTCGCCTGCTCTTGGGTGGCGCGAGATGGTTAGTGCGATAACTCTGATAATTGTTTTATGTATCAATTGTTTGTGCGCAAGGTTATACCAGGTAATGTTGAAACAAAATTGAAGCATGGTGTCTTCTTGTGGTTTTGTGTAAATTGATAGAGCGTTTGTGGTTATACCAGACATTTTGGTATTATTTTGGTGAAACTGTACTTTGTGAACATGATGCACGGAAATGATAACGAGGATATCAAATTGTCACTACCGATGAGGCATATTACTGTTATTTGGGTGAACTGTATAGGAGTCCTTTAAGTCCATGTTCCCAGAGCCAGTACTGTTCTTCTGTATTTGGCAACTCATATTTTCATTTGTTTGTTGTGTTCATGTTCTTACACCTAATATTGTTAGTACATTTGATAGGTTTGCTTTCACTTTGTATAAAGTTATGGTAGATTCTCATGCTTCGTTTAGTGGTAACAATGTCTATGGAGTTTCTGCTAGCAGATATGGAGAGCCTGATGATTGTATTTATAAGAACGGAGATTTGAAGAATGCTTTTTGTTGTAGCCTAACAATTAGTTGTTGTGCTCCAAAAAGCATAAATGTAATAAACATTCCTACTCCAACATGATTGTATGAAGGCTCTTCTATTGCATATGCCCCTCGTCTTATATATCATTAAGTCTGTGAAATTGGCGATAAGATGGTTTGTTTTTCATGGGGTTTCACTGTTGCAACTTTAATTGGTGACCGTAGGGACTCAGGATTCTATGGAGGATGTTTAGTGCAACTTCAGTTAAATTCACTGTTTCCAGTTGAAAATGATGATTGTTGTGTAGTATGCTAGGATTTCTGTACTTAGATGCTCATAATGTCTGTGTTCAGGTGGTAATCATTCTTGGCATCATAGAGGAGTTCAAGTACAGACTAAGATGGATTCAGTGGTAATTATTCTTGGTAGTCATTCAAGAAATCAACTTCCAAATGGGATTCAGTGGCTAACTTATAATGGTGACTGGATCTTAAACTAAGATGTACGCTGAACACGAAAGAAATTCAAGACAAGGAGCAACTGTTGCAGTTATTATGGCTTTCTTCTGATCTGTCGGATGAAGAAGGCATTGTTTTATTTGTCTTTCATGCAAGCAGCTCCAAGGTTTGTTATGAAGAAATTTTAATGGTTGAATACAGATCATACATGATTAGGCAGTCTTTTATTTGTCTGGAGCTGATAACGTCATCCTTGCTAATCCTCACATGATTAGTGATGCTGTTAATATTCCTTCTAGTCCTCAACCAGCTAACTATGCGAGCCAGGGAATGAGGTGGTGATTTCTGCCTCCATATTGTTTCAGCAACCAAATTCCATTTGCTTTTTCCTGGCAAATTTCAACAAGATGTGGAATTATGTTCAGTCTACTTGCAAGCATGATATGGTTCTGAATTATGAAGTTAGATGAGTTGATTGATTTGAAGTCTGTTTGGAATTAATTGATGCTAAATAGTAAATGCATAAGAAAAATGGTACAAATTTGGAGTTAATAGCTGCTTTTATAACTGTTACAGGTTTTATGTATACAATTTTGAATGTTCTTAATTTGCATAATTATGTTTGGTATTAGTAATGTATCCTATTTGGAAGCTTGAAAATCTTGTCTTGGAAAAGTTGTGGGAACGATTTTCTCAGGGAACTAGAAAGCTAGTATGAGTGTCCAAAATCTTTTTATTATGTATATCTTGGGCTGTTTCAGTTGAATTAGAAGTTGTTAGTTGCTTGGATAACTTCATAACTCACTTGTCTCACGGATAATATTTCTAGGAAAAGATGGATCTTAACCTGTTTGTATGGCAGTCATTACAATAAGAGAATTTTTTGGAAATTTCTTATGGGTAATCGGGAATTTGAATTTTGTTCTTAACCAGGATGAAATGAGGGGGGCTGGAGCAATGTAGTTAATATCGGATATCGGTTCATCTCGGCCGGGACCGATACACTGGTACGATTTTATATCGGGGATATTATCGTTGAAATATCGGTTCTAGATTTAGAGACTATAATTTTATATTAAACATTTCTCCACACATTTTCGGATAAGATATAATAGATAACATCAATTTTATCAAAAAAACAAAAGAGTAACTTTAGTAGACTTGCTTCGAGAGCTACATGCACCTCTACTACTACCTGGAAGACTTTCTTCGCGAAAATTACCCTTAAATTTTATAAAAAACGACCAATACCGTCTCATATCAGGAAATGTAGGAAAATTTCGTATCGACCGATACGACCGATACGGCCGATATTATCGGGCGAATATCGTATCCCTGATATCCTTCTTATCGTATTGTTCTGGGCCGATATCCGAAATATCCCTGATATATCGGCCGATATTGACTACACTGGGCTGGAGTATATAAAATGGATACAGACAAAGGGTTGACTCCGGGCTGTAAATGAGGCAGGTCTGGTTGATATTGGTTCGTCAGGGTTTCTTTTCCCGTGGTCAAATCATAGACATGACAAAGGATTGACAGGGCGTTGGCCAACCATGGTTGGATTGTTTCCTTGCGTGATGGTAACCTTAGCCCCGTTGCTGCTTCAGGCGGTGGTGAGACAATTCTTTGTACTAAACACTGTAGAAATGAAGGGGCCAAGGAAGGGGCCAAGCCTTGCATGTGTTTTGATCTTTGGCTTGAGGATAGATCTTGTATACTGGTATGACGTATGCTAACAAAATCCTGGTTAAAACAATCGCAGTTTAGCAAATCCCGTCCGAACTTTTTCCTAAGTGCCTTCTTAGCAGGCTCAAACTCCAACATATACAGTACCTCAACGACGAGCAAGATAAACTTAGTCTCTGAAACCACTGCAGTCGGCAAATCCCAGCGGCCCTTAACGACGAGTGAAATGGATCAAGTGAAACCTGGGAAAACATGGTTTTCTTCCTCTCTTCCTGGTTTGTTGGTATCAGAAACACAAATACTGCAGATAATGGATACTGGAGATCTTTGCTGATGTTTGGCTGCCGGGTCATTTGGAAGGAGAGATGCGACTGCGTTTTTCAGGATAAAGCTCTAAACCCCAACAATACAGTTGCAAGAATAAAGCATTACATGTCTCAATTAAGTTTGAATCATATTAGAGTGAATAGCTTAGAAGGAAATCCTATAACTAGCATAGGGAATCCTAACAATAGTTCTAGGAATGTCAATATCGTTAAAGTCTTTGTAGATGCTTCTTTCAATCACTTAACTAATGAGTGTGGCACTGGCATGGTTATTTGTGATTGTACAGGTGCAGTCACAGGTGTCAAAGGATCCTATGCAACTGGAGTAAGAGATTCAGAGACAGGGGAGTGCATGGCTGTAATGGAAGCTTTAAGCTGGATCAAAGAGAAGGGTTTCCAGAAGATTGACATTGTAGCTGATGCTGAAACTGTCGTGAAATCTATCACTACGGAAGAACTTTTCGTTAGCTGGGAAAATAGGAAAATCATTAGAAACATTAAGTCCATTTTATCTTCTTTTAATTTTTGCTCCATCACTCATGTTAAAAGAGATGGAAATTTTTTTGGCTGATCTCATTTCTAAGAAAACTAGAAGGGATAAGCAGTCAATGGAAGAGTTTTATAACTCTGCCCTTTGTATTGAAACTTTTTTAAAAAGGCATATTGAGCCTTCTCAATAAATAAAATTCCCAGTTATCTAAAAAAAAAACTCCAACATATACAGTACCTCAACGACGAGCAAGATAATCTTAGTCTCTGAAACCACTGCAGTCGGCAAATCCCAACGGCCTTAACGACGAGTGAAATGGATCAAGTGAAACCTGGGAAAACATGGTTTTCTTCCTCTCTTCCGAGTTTTACTATGCAAATCGGTTGTTTGAGAGTTCGTAACGATTCACCATTAATAACCCTTTTCTTTCTTCACCTCTCCCTGCATATCAGATTAAAGCTACCCAATGATCACTCCGTTCTTAATCATCTAGCAAAAATCTTTTGTGATCTTGCAAAAGTTTTTCTGATATTTTAATATGGATTAAAAGTTGAACAAAGAACGATATCAAGTTGGATTGAGTAAAGTTTGTTTAGAAAAATAATAGGCTTGATTTGGAATACAAGAAAAGAAAGATTTTAAATTCATCATCACCATGGAAAGTTGCATCTCCAATTGAAGGTTTGTTGCTTTGTTTATGCTTTTCAGGGTCAGCATCAGCTTCTGGTTAAGCTTCTCTATACCCGTCAGGAAGAATTATAGGTGAAAGTTAAGGAACAAATCTTCTTCCAGGATCCAAGCAGCCGCACCATTCTCATGGGAATTCCACCTTTGGTATGTCCCCCTCCACCATCTGATACACCCTATCCCCCAAGATCCGCTTCAATCACAATCGAAATCGAAATCGAAATCAACCTCAATCAATCAACCAAATTTTCGGGGAAGCTGAACCAGGAGAATTCAAGACAAAACAACCACAAAAAAATAACTAGTGAGACCAAAAAAACTTCTCCATCATCCAGTTCGTTTCAAAAATGGATATCTTCAACTAAAACTCAAAAATTGAATCCCCCAATAGAGGCCAAACTCATCAACCTTAACCAAAATCCATTACCTAGAAAGAAGTGCAAAAATAAAGATCCAGTTGAAGCTGCAAACAACGACTCAATGACCGAAATCAAACCGGTTCAGTACTGTTCTGCTGCAAGGATCTCAATGACTGGACAATAGCCTTATCAATGCATAACTGCAGTGATGAACTCTCTGACTTTTCAGACAAAGTTATTAACTGCAAAATCACCACAACAGATCGTTACTTGAGTTTTTCTACATCAACTCGATTCCAAACTGCTTCGAGTCATGGCTCCTGGCGGTTTTTTTTTGAAGCATGTATATATTAAAAAGGAACTAATTAGAGATTACACGGGGGAAAGTAATTCCCATAGAGTCACTTAACAGAATTTGGTTAAGAAAAGGCGGGTTTGTTTGATCCTATACCTTTGTCGAATAGTTTCCTTCTTCGCTTTTATATGCTGCAAAGTTTGTTATACCATCTGCTGCTTGGTTTCCTTCTCTATAATTGTGTTGAATGTGGCAACAAGGTATGTGGCGCATTCTTTGTTTGACTTCTGCAATCATTTGTGATATACACCAAGGAGCTTCCGCTGACGTTCTGATAAAGTGCATGAGATTCTCCGAGTCCGTTTCAATTGTCACTCTTGGCCATTGTCTTTCTATCGCTATTCTGGTTGCTATTACGGTTGCCCATGTCTCTGCCGTTAGCGCAGCAGTTAAACCTAGAGGTTGTGCAAGAGCCATAATGGTTTGTGCATTCGAGTCCCTGCAAATGAATCCCGCTCCTTCCATAATTTGATGGCCTCTATGGTAGGCCAGGGAATGTATAAGAAACAAGAGCAAAGGATAAGGAGAGACAGAAAGGCCTACATGTTATACCTGCAAGTGCACAGGGTCTGTTGTAGTGAGTGTGCAAGGCAGGGTCATTTCCACAGGGACTAGGGTGTGTAAGTTGAAGTTTTATAGGCTATTTCTCTAAGCAGTGAACTAACTAAACAAGGATATGAAAACTAACAGAATTAAACAAGACACTAACAGGACATGAAACAACAAATATTGAACACACTAAATAGTGATGGATCTTTGGATGAAAGTGAGTTTTGGAAACTAGGGCTTGGATTCCCCTCTTCACCTAAGCTAAGTCCTCCAACTATGTTCTTATCCCTTGTTAGTTATCAGTGAGCTTCTAGGCTCACTGATTAACTAGATGACGGTTGCGGTTCAAAGCCGGCTGGCTGTTCATCTAAGGGTTGGTCTAGAAAGATTACTAAGAACACTAAGATGAATCTAATCCTAGTAGTAGTTGGGGCTCTCACACTGCAACTACCCGCAAAGAAGCTTGCTTAGTGTTTTAACAACCTAAAAGGATATTCAATCCTAGATAGTTCAAGCACAACAAGATAAGAGCATGGATGGGACAAATACAATTGAAATTTACAAAGTAATTTAAACTAAGAACTAACCATTGAGGCACTGGCTATTCCAGTCCTCTTGGGTGAAGCACTGGCTAGCCCAGGCATATCTTCAACACAACACCCACAACATCTATTTATAGTTACAAGCACTCAATTAGGGTTACAATAATTTCCCCCAAATCAGAGAAATTAGGGTTACTGATTTACCTAATTTGATGGAATGATAACTACTCCATGCGTCGACCCATTCTTCTTCTGACTCTCCTGCTCCTCTCCATGCCTTCCAATTGCGTTTCTAACTCGACCTATTCTATTGATTTCTTACCTAGGGTTTCAGAGAGAAATCAGGGAAGAAATCGAGAGAATAGATGGCTATAAGTTTAGGGGAATGATGGGTTTCGGTGAGGGATAGCCATGGTGGCTTTTGGTGGTTGAGGCAGTGGAGTTGGCGGAGTTGGTGGTGAAGGTGAGGCTGTTGCAGACGGAGTTGAGAAGATGGAGGTGGAGTCGATGGAATTAGGGATAGGGGCGTGTTTGGTTCTGCGGGTATAGGTGTTAGGTGTTTGGGTGTTGAGCGGTTGCATCAAGTCTCGATGATTCGCGAAGCTGAGCCGCAGGATGCGGAAATGATAGATTGATCTAACAGCTACAAGTGAAGAGGCTGGTATCGACCGTCGGATGCCTGATACAACGAAACTGACGGCTCAAGATGGAGTTAGGTGTTGTAGTGTTAGACAGGAGCTTCAGACTTTGATGTACTGGCGATGATGCGACCATTGGATTCAGATGTGATCCAATCTGACGGCTGACGAAGGAGACGGGTATGGATATTGGAAATGGGTTTGGGTAAGGGTTTTGGGCCTTGGGTATGCCAAGCCCATATCTTCTTTAAGAACAATTCTTCCTTGTTAAGCCCATTTCTAGCCTTTTGGTCTTGTGCACAACATTCCTCGCGACTTCCTTGCGTGATTCCTATCGGCTTCCACCACTTTTCTGCTCTTTTCGCTCCGTAATTCCATCCAAACTTTATTTAGAACCTAAAAATACAAAATTAATTAATAAAAATATTTATTCTTGAAAACAATGAAAATACAGAATATGGGATAAAATGTAGAATTAATGCACATAAGATGAGTTAAATGCCAAGAAAAATATATAGAAATATGCACTTTTTAGCACTCATCACTCTAGCAGCCCCATCTGTGTTTATTTTTATCCAACCCGAATCTGGAATAGACCATCCAACTTGAATGATTGTAGTTGTTCTTGTGATGGTTGTTGCAATCCTCGGAGTTGGATCTCCAGGTAGCACTGGTGGGGAGATTTTTCTTGCCCATTCAAATTCTTGTTGTTGTGCTAGAGTTGTCCTCAGGATGTTTTCATGGTGAGATTGGGATTGGTTGAAGACAAATTCATTTCTGGTTGTCCATAGTGCCCAGAAAAGAAAACAGAAACATGTGATGGTGGTTTTATCCGTAGAAGCTTGTAATAGATGCAATATAGTTATTTGAGGATTTGAGGATTTAAGGTGATAGGTTGGTTGTTATGTTGAATATGGTTTGTTGGTATGTGGTTTAAGAGGTTGGTCCATGCCGCAATTGCCATAGGACATTGAATAAGCATGTGTGTCACCGTTTCTGGGTCGGAGTTGCATCTGGGGCACATGTTTGAATTGGTGAGGTTGATGTGGTGTAATAAAGAGAAGGTTGGTAATCCTTCGTTGATAGCTTTCCAGAAGAAAAACTGAATTTTTATAGGGCATGGTAAGATCCATAGAAATTTGGTGGGTGAGAGGGGGGTTATGGTTGTATGGTTATCTTGTTGGGATAACAGTTGTATCCAGAAGCAGTGGTATATTTAACGGATTTCGAATGTGGCCAGATAATTTTATCTGGGCTGTTGTCCAGGGGGAGGTGGAGATTGATAATATGTTGTATTGCATCAGGTGGTAGGTTGTGTAGTTGATCATGTCTCCAATTATAAGTAATATGGTCAATTATATCAGCCACAGTTTGGATAGAATAACAATGGGATGTATCAAGGTTAAGAAAGTGAGGTATCCAATTAGCTTGTATGGGGGTGTCGAAACCATTTCCTATGCGATGAAATATCTGTTGTTTTACAAAAGGTATAAGGGATGCCATTTGCTTCCATTGTGGGCTGGCAGTAGAAGGAAAAGTGAGTGTACCTTGAAAAATTTGTTGATGTTGGAGGTACTTCTCTTTGTATATACCGGTGCAGATGGAATGCGGTTGATCGTGAATATTCCATAGTCTTTTCATGAGTAAAGCTTTATTGTGATGGAAACTCTTCCTGATGTCGGGGCCTCCTTTTGCTATCAATGTGTGGAGTTTGCTCCATCCCAAAGGATGGAGTTTTCTAACAGAGGAATCATGCCCCCAGAAAAAATTCCTTGTAATCCGGTCGATTTTTTTGCGGACATGAGTGGGGAAAAGTTGTGTTTGCATAAGGTGGTTGTAGGTTGGAGTTAAGGAGGTTTTAATGAGCACCAACCTTCCGGCAGGTGTAAGGCATTTTGTCATCCATCCTTTAGCTTTACGAGCTAGCCTTTGAAGCAAAGGTTCGAAGATGTGGCGGGATGTTCTCCCATGTTTGAATTGGATTCCGAGATATATAGGAGTGGTTGAAGAGGTTGTCATGTTGTAAAATTAGTGTAGAGTATTTATATCTTATGGCAGTAATCTCGGATGGTGGATGATTGTTGATTTGGATGTGTTGATTGATTGTCGTGTCGATGATCCATAAGATTGAAGTATCTTTTGTAGGTGGGTGTTACTCTGGTGGGAGGATCTGTAGGTGATTAGGATATCATCTGCATACATAAGATGTAATATGGGCGGTGCTTTTTGTGATATTCTGAGACCTGAAACTAGCTGTTTGGCTTCCAATTTGGCAAGATTTGTTGATAGAATGGAACAATGGTAATTAATTCGATAGGGTCGAAAGGCACGAAGGTAACAACAAGTGGAGTAATGATGGGTCAAACAAAATCTGTTTTTGGTCGGCCAGGAAAAGTGAAAGCGGAATGATAATATTCTGCACAAAGGTTAACAGAAGTTGGGAAATCTTGTCTCTAATGTTTAATAGATAAATGTAGGTATATTTTGATTTTGGGTCCCAGCTTTGTGACCATAGTTGCATTTGGGTCCTAAAAAGTTCAATATTAGAGTTTGGGTCCCAGGACCGTAGTCGACTGTTTTGACCGTTACAAAATCACTAATTAACAGGTGTGTATTGGATCATGATTTATCTAGATAAAATTAGATACTAGTTTTACCAGAATCTAGTGGATTTATACTGTTTCTTAAAGAATCTTTAAGATTCTTATAGATATAAAAATTCTGGATTATAATGGATTGCCTTAGAAATAGTTAGATTTTAAAAAACTGAAGTATATTATCAATTAGTAAGTTTATTTGAAACAACCAAGGTCATCATGATTCCCTTAAAAAAATATATCCAAAAGTTGAGGTGGTGGGTGGAGGTGGTGGTGGGCGGTGGTGGTTGGTGTGTGTAGTGTGGTGGTGGCGGTGATGGTTGGTGTGTGTGGAGTGGTGGTGGGCGGTGGAGGTGGTGGTTGGTGTGTGTGGTGTGATGTGGTGTGGTGGTGGGCGGTGGAGGTGGTGGTTGGTGTGTGTGGTGTGGTGTGGTGGTGGGTGGTGGTGTAGTGGTGGGCGGTAGGTGGTGGTGGTTGTGGTGTGGTGTGGTGTGGTGGTGGGCGGTGGTGGTTGGTGTGTTGGTGGGCGGTGGAGGTGGAGGTGGTGGTGGTGGGTGGTGTGTGTGGTGTGGTTGTCTGGTGTTGGTTGGTGGTGTGTGGTGGTGGTGGTTTGTAACGGTGGTGGTGGAAAAACATAACATGTTGTGATAAAAAAAAAATTGTCCATAAGAATCCATGAAACTCTTGTGGTTTGGGTTAAGATTGATATGAGATAATAACATACATATTTTGCCTACAAATATCCATAAGAATCCATATATATCTTGTTCCTTAACTATCCTAAGAAATCTTAAATAAATTGAATACCTAGGATATTTGTGGAATCTAAAACAATCCTGATTGAATACCATGGATATTTAATGATTTCTTAAATATCCTAATTGAATACCTAGGAGTTTTTAGGATTGTTAAATATCCAAATAAATCCCAATCCAATACACCCCTGTAAAATGCACATTTTGTTATAGGGCTATGACCCATGGATGTGTGGTCCATTAGAGTACTATGGTTTTCCCTTTATTTGTATAAATAGAACACTAAACCTATGTAACGGGGTTCCCTTCTCTGGTTAATAAAAAGTCATTCTCTCTCTTTTCTCTCTCTATTATTCTTACTCCAATACGTTGTCATCACGAGCCCTTCCCTGCAACAAGATTTTCATTTTTGGATTGCACGAGTATTTGAACGGATTTACGGTATCCTAAACTTTTTTTCTTTTCATTTTTTTAATTGTTTCTGACACGATTTGATGAATGAGAAATTGTTTGCTGCTGTGATCTAGTGTCTTGTGTGTATTGATGTGATTATGTGTATAAAATGAGAAACTAAAATTAATTGTAGATTTGATTATTGATTCATGATTGTTTTTGTTTGTTCTTTCCTTTATTCAAGATTATTATTATTATTATAATAGTGGTACCATTCTCTTTATATATATATATGTTATTGATGGTGTGCTATGTGTGAACGATTATTATGCCTTGATTGATGTATGTGCTTAACGATGATTGATTGGTCTCATGTCTTATGCACTGTTTGTAGTTTTAAGTCAAAATGTTTTTGTTCTTCTTTTTGAACAGTGATTAGTCCTAGAGCGTCGGTTGGTCTATATGCCATAATATATGTATTTTTTTTTAAAATCACATGCCATAGCCATGAGTTTTTGTCTGTTCCGATCTCAATTTTGTCCATATGTGTCGATGAATACTGGTTGTATAGTCTTTTTATGCCTTGTATGCGTCATGTGAATTTTGTTTAATTAAAATTGTATTGATTGTAGCGTACACTTTTGGTTTCCATGTCGGTTTTCTTTTTCTTTTGTCCGTTTGTAAACATTTTACTATATTATGATCCATAACTGAATGTTTAAAATGATATCTATGTGCTGTATTTTTATTCTATTGTTATTAATTGTGTTCACTGATTTTTTTGGAAAGTAGTAATAATATAATTAATTTGTTTTTAGTGCCATGCTAACTTATGAATTTGTATTTAATAATATAATTAATGTCCTTTAATTTTGGAAAGTAGTAATAATATAATTAATTTGTTTTTAGTGTCATGCATAACTTATGAATTTGTATTTAATATTATAATTAATGTCCTTTAATTTTGAAAAATAGTAATAATATATCTTTTCTTTTTTTTTGTGAATTTTTGACTTTGTTGATATCATAATGGGTGGCGGTTGACTGAGTCACCAATAAAAACCATAAAGAGATTTGGTTTCCCAATCCATAAAGAAACTTGGTTTTTGGGAATATAATATCGGAATGGGTCATACTAGTGTCCTTTAATCTTGTATTATGTAGATGAGCAAGATGGAATATATCCGACAAGAGTTTAGACTGTTGGATATAGATGGACTGATTATCACCATTGGATGGCTGATGTGAAGATCGCTTTTGTAGCAAAAGAATGCACCCGCACCATCACACCCTCTACTGACAAAGATGTTGCCCCAACAACTGAAAAAGAAAAGGCTGAAGCCCTCCGATATTTGAAGGCACATATTGACACTAATCTCCTTTGGGGATACCAACACATAATGTGTCATAAAGAACTGTGGGATGCACTAGCAAGCCGTTTCGGGAGCATTGAGGATTGCCTTCTCCCACAATTGAATGAACAGTGGAATGACATCCCGTTTCTTGATTATGTGAAGGTAGGTGATTTCCAAAGAGATGTGCTTAAGCTACAAGCACACCTCAGTTTATGTGGGATAAAACTTACAGATAAAGATATGATTCAAAAGACATTGTCTACTTTTCCTTGGTCATCTGTTATTCTAGCCAACCAATACCGCATAGAAGTTGATAACAAGAGAATAACAACTTTCAGCAAGTTGATCAACTTATTGCGGGTGGCCGAAAGGCACAATGAAGTTCTAGCAATCAACAATGCTAGAGCCCTCGGGAAGAAGAAAATTCCCGAGGCTAACTATAGCAAGGATAACAAGGGAAAACACCCCAAAGAAAATAAGGTTAAAAATGATGATTCATATTCTCATGCTCCATACTCACATGGGGATAATAACCCACGTGGAAGAGGACAAAAAGGTCATCGTGGAAGGGGCCATGGGCGTGGAGGCCATTCAAATACCTGGTCTAGAGATGTTACTTCTGTACCTCGTGGTAGGGGAAACACTGTTGAAAAAACACATAAGAACTCCTTGTCTAAGAGGGTCGAGAATGACAATGCACCTTGTTACAAGTGTGGAATCTCCAGACATTGGTACCAGCAATGCAAAGCTAGTGCCAAAGTAGTAGCCAGCTACAAAAAGTACCGGGAATCTATAGATCAAGAAGCTCATTGTGTGGAATAACATGATCATGCCCCAGATCTCAACTTCACCATTTCAGACTTCCAGGGCAACAAGAACCTTGCACTTATGGAAACACATGACTTTGATTGATTGTTATTTTTATTTATTTAGTTTTAGTTAGCAGACTTTGGTTTAAATATTTCTTTTGATGACTTAAACTATGTTAGGTAGTCTTAAATTATCGTTTCTTGTTGATGGATCAATGGTTTTTAATTTTTATGGGTACTTATTATGCTTTGGATTTAATTTTTACTGTGATAATCTATTGCATGATTGTATTATGTGACTGAAGTCTCTGAAGTCCGATTTACTAGTAGGAATGTCATCCTCAGAAGAGATTGAGTGCCTAGCTGATAGTGGCACCACACTCACTATTTTAAGAAATAGACAATTATTTGTTGACTTAATTCCTTATGAATCCTCTGTGACTACGATGATTGGATCATCACAAGTGATCATTGGGCGAGGTAATGCTCAATTTTTGTTGCCCAATGGTACAATGATTAAAGTCACGGAAGCTCTATATGCACCAAGAGCTAACCGTACCTTGTTGAGCTTCAAAGATATCCGTACAAATGGTTATCACTTGGAAACTCACTGTGAAAATGGAATTGAATATATAAATATTATCTCTAATACATGTGGAAGAAAACACATTTTAGAGAAATTAATGAGTCACTCTAGTGGTTTGTACACTACTACTATTCGGATTATCGAATCACATATTGTTACCAATGATGAACTGTTGAACAGTGATTTATACAAGCTTTGGCACGACCGCTTGGGGCACCCAGGCCGTGATATGATGATCCGTGCTTAAAAGAACTCACACGGACATCCTTTCTTTCGAGAGATAAGTAAAATGAGACAAAAGACTGTTACAATGCAAAGTAACAACGTCTACCAGTCACTGCCATTTAAAGCAACTGATATGCAACCTCTCTCTCATTCCACTTCGTGGACTTTGTCAAAAGCACACCACTCATTTTGCAAAGCTTGTTCTTTAGAAAAGACAGGAGCGAGACCATCCTATGCTAAAGATACAAAACAAGACATTCCATTTTTACAAAGAGTACAAGGTGATATTTGTGGACATATACATCCAGAATGCGGACCATTCAGGTATTTTATGGTTCTGGTTGATGCTTCGACCCGTTGGTCACACGTCACATTATTGTCCATAAAAAATGCTGCCTTCGCAAAGCTCCTAACACAAGTTATACGTTTGAGGGCTCACCACCCTGATTCCCCAATCAAGTCTATCAAACTTGATAATGCTGGAGAATTTACATCTAAAGGATTTGATGATTTCTGTATGTCAATCGGAATTGACGTAGAGCACCCCGTACCCCATGTACACACTCAAAATGGTCTCGCAGAAGCTACCATCAAAAAGTGACGGATGATAGCTAGGGCATTGGTTATGCGTTCCAACCTGCCCATTACTGCTTGGGGGTACGCCGTATTGCATGCAAAATTACTTATTCGCTTTAGACCCACTAGTAACCAACCATTTTCTGCGTACCAGTTGGTAACTGGATATGGGCCTGATATTTCACATTTACGCATTTTTGGTTGTGCTGTATACGTGCCTATTACGCCCCCATATCGTACTAAGATGGGTCCCCAAAGACGATTAAGTATTTATGTTGGATATGAATCCCCAACAATTATCCGCTATTGGGAACCTTTAACAGGCGATCTCTTTACCGCTATATTTGCGGACTGCCACTTTGATGAGACAACCTTCACATCGTTAGGGGGAGGTATGGAAAAGGATTTCATAAGGGAACGACAGGAATTGTCGTGGTGTGTCCCCACTTTGTCTCATCTTGATCCCTGCACCTCACAATGTGAAAGTGAAGTGCAAAGAATTATTGATCTTCAGAATGTGGCAAACTCAATGCATGATGCATTCACTGATATTGCTAAAGTGACGAGATCACACATACCAGCTGCAAACGTGCCTGCAAGGTTAGAAATCCCTAATACGGGAAAAGGCACCTTATATAGAGGTGTCAAACCTACACTTGGTGGAAGTGTAGCTGAGGTCGTGGCCTCCCAAAGGAAGAGTGGAATACCACCTGGTTCGATGGATACTCACCCAAGGAAGAAAAGAGTGAGTAAGGCACAACCCGATCCATTTATCATCAATACAGATAATCCCTCTCATGAAATTGTCTCTGACTACAGTTATGTCCATGAATCAATACTGGAGGACGCTCCGATGTTTGAAATGATTTCAGAAAACAAAGAAATCTCTATGGATTATGAGAGTGCATATGTGTTGATGGAAATATACTCCACACAGATTGATGATGTATTTGCATACAATGTTGCTCAAGAGATCATTGAGCACGATGACATCGAACCACACTCTATTGCAGAATGTCAAAAAAGAGCAGACTAGCTTAAATGGGAAGTTGCAATCCATGAAGAATTAAATTCACTAGCAAAGAGTCGGGTATTTGGTGCGGTAGTGCTAACCCCACTTGGTGTAAAGCTCGTAGCACATAAATGGGTATTTGTGAGAAAGTGTAATGATAAAAATGAAGTCCCGAGGTATAAGGCTCGCCTTGTGGCGCAAGGTTTCTCACAACGCCCTGGAATTGATTATGAGGAAACATACTCTCCCGTAATGGACGTCATAACGTTCCGCTACTTAGTTAGCTTGGTAGTTTCAGAAGGACTTGAAATGCAGCTTATGGATGTGGTTACAACATATCTATATGGGGATCTAGATTCATAGATATACATGAAAGTGCCTGATGGCCTTCTATTGACCGAATCAAGTAACTCTAAACCACGGAGTGCGTTTTCGATTAAGTTGAAACGCTCACTTTATGGATTAAAGCAATCCGGGCGGATGTGGTATACCCGTCTAACTGATTATTTGATTGGGAAGGGATATACAAATAACGAGTTATGCCCCTGCGTATTTATAAAGAAAACGAGTTCCGGATTTGCAATTATAGTTGTTTATGATATGAACATAATAGGTACTCTTGACGAAATAAGAGAAACCACAAGCTATCTGAAATCTGAATTTGAGATGAAAGATCTTGGAAAAACTCGGTTTTGTCTAAGACTTGAGCTAGAACACCAAGCATGTGGAATACTGATCCACCAGTCTGCATATGTCCATAAGATACTCAGGAAATTCAATATGGACAAGGTGCACCCTGCTAGCACTCATATGATTGGTCGAAGTTTATATGTACAAAAGGATCCATTTCGTCCCAAGGAAGATGACGAAGAGGTATTGGGAGCTGAAATTCCATACCTAAGTGCAATAGGCGCATTATTGTACTTAGCGAAATGTACTCGACCTGATACATCATTCTCAGTGAACTTGTTAGCTAGATATAGCTCAACGCCAACGCAACGTCATTGGAATGGTATAAAGAATGTTTTCAGATACCTGAAAGGAACCATTGACATGGGTTTATTCTATCCCTATGAAGAAGTAAGAAAGACCGCTAGTGGAAATGCAACTCCCTACACTGAAACCCCAAATAATGTTTTGGTTGGTTTTGCTGATGCTGGGTACCTCTCCGACCCACATAAATGTCGGTCATAAACTGATTATGTTTTCACCATTGGAAACACAACGATATCTTGGAGATCGACTAAGCAGACTCTTGTAGCTACCTCCACGAACCACTCTGAGATCATTGCCTTACACGAGGCGGTTCGTGAGTGTGTATGGTTAAGGTCTATTATTACAGACATTCGAGGGACATGTGGTATGAGTTCTACCACTGATGAGCCAACTTCCATTTATGAGGATAATGCATCTTGCATCGAAAAGATGAAGCATGAAGCAAGGGTAAATTAAGGGTGATAATACGAAACATATATCACCAAAGTTCTTTTACAATCAACAACAATAGTCTCTTCTGAAAATTCAAGTCAATCAAGTAAAATATGATGAGAATGTGGCAGACCTATTTACTAAGTCACTGCCTAAATCGACTTTTGAAAAGTACGTCAAAAGTATCGGACTAAGAAAATTGTCTGAACTCCCTTGATTGCAATCAGGGGGAAATGGCGACATCAGTGGGAGTATCCAATGATATGATGCCGACATCAGGGGGAGGTTTGTTGAACTCTTTTTCCCTTTATCGAGTTTATTTTGTCCCAATGGGTTTTATTACTCGGCAAGGTTTTTAATGAGACAACAACAACACCATGGTTATGACTCCCCGATTGAGATTATCTTTTTTCCACAGGGTTTTTATATTTTAGGTTTTTCTGAAGAGAGGTGTCCAGCTTTATCAATACGTTGTACTCTTTTTCCTTCGTCAAGGTTTTGTCCCACTGGGTTTTTTTTGTCAAGGTTTTAATGAGGCAAAACATTTGAAGTTCCGCTTTTGAATCGCACAAGGGGGAGTGTTATAGGGCCTATGGCCCATGGATGTGCGGTCCATTAGAGTACTAGGGTTTTCCCTTTATTTGTATAAATAGAACACTAAACCTATGTAATGGGGTTCCCTTCTCTGGTTAATAAAAAGTCCTTCTCTCTCTTTTCTCTCTCTATTATTCTTACTCCAATACATTTTGCTTTATTTACTAATTATACCATGTTAACTTCTAGTGGTTAGGTTGGAAACGTTTAGGAGATTGGAGGAGAATTGTGAAAACGTCCCGAGTTAATCAATATTAACTTTTGATACGAGGTAAATGACATCAATATGCAGAGTCGCTTGATCCAGTCTCGCACTTAGGGGCTATATATATATATATGTATGTATATATAGACACATAATTTCTACAATTTCATGTTGCTTTGATGGATGAAAATAATTGATCAGTTGAATGATATTGCAAGGTATGATCTATTTGATGGTTGTCTTGCTCTGTTGCTGAAGAGGTACATTAATACCTTCTCTTTGTTCCTGGTCTTGATAATAACACCTGAAAAACTAGTTGGAGAGGAGCTCCTAACAATGGGTCATGGTGATGAATGGCTAAGAGGGATAAGTTTTAATGTTGTGTGTCAATGTAGAATGAATGAGCTGTAATCCAACTCGAAATCACATGGAAGGAGTTGTGTACAAAGTTTAAGAAAATCAGCAACTAAGATATCTCCATTAACAACAAGACGCGGAACATGTGTTTGTGAAAAGTTCCCAATGAATCTGCGCCACCAGTCATCTCTCACACATCCTTACCGTTGATTCTTAAACTTATCCAAAAAATGAATTAAAATTGATATCATTTTTGTAACGATCATGACGGTCAACCACGGTCGTGGGACCCAAACTCTAATATTGAACTTTTTAGGATCCAAATGCAACCCTGGTCACAAAATTGGGACCTAAAATCAAAATATCCCATAAATGTATGGAAGTTTTTAGTTTAGGTTTAGGGAGGTTTAAATGCTTTAATTATTATGTTTTTGTTTTAGGTCTAAATTCCTTTCTGTTTAGGAATAATTTGGGTAGATGTGTTGTGTGTTGTTTTAGTCTAGCTTTAGCTCTAGTATTTTCGTTCCTGTTTTTTCATCTTATGTTTTTAATCAAGTATGTTAGAAGTACTAAGAAAGTTTAGGTCATGGGAATCATCATTAACAAGAGTTTCATATGCAAGCTTTATATCAACAATGACAAAAGGTGCTCACAGAAAGTGGGGAGAGAGCCATACACCATATCACAACAACAACAACTACCAATCCACTAATCACTCGGATGCACAATCATCATCAACACCAATATATCACTTCATGGTTCAGGCTCTCAAGTATCCTTCAAAATTTAAGTTATTCTTGTGGATAGTCATTAGAGCAACTGCAATGGTACGACTAAACCAAAGACCAAAAACCAAAAAATAGTCAAAAATTTGGGTTTAGTCCATTGTAGTACGCTACGGTAGTCGAGTAAAATTTGGTCGAGCACACATTATACCCCTGTCCCGTTCAAACTCACATTAAATGTTTGCCTCTCATCAGGCTCACATTATACCTTCGCCCCATTTTACACTTGCCTCTCATCAGGCTCACATTATACCTTCGCCCCACTCATCAGGCTCACATTATACCTTCGCCCCACCATCATACGGATTTTATACTTACGCCTCGCTATAAACGGACATTATACCTGCGCTCGGTATCAGGCACACTTTTAATATCCGCTCGACTGTATTTGGTTTTGGTCTTGGTCCCAGACCAAATATACTCTGAGATTTGGTTTTAGTCCGGGTTTTTCTCTTTAGTCCGATCGACTGTGTCTGCTTTGTGGACCATATTTATAGTTTTACTCGCCCACGGTGGTTGCTCTTAGATAAGGTTTCATAACCTTCCCACTCTAGATCTACCACCATCACACAATCAACAACTAGTGGGCTAGCTGTAACTGTTGTGTTCTACACCAACTGTACATTCAAATAATGGGATCAAGAAAAAACCAAGATTGTGAGGAAACTATGCAGGTAACAAGGATCAAAACAGGAATCCAAAATTTCAGGAACCTCCACACTATCAAGGGGATAAGGTCTAATCGAACAAGACGGTCAGAAGTTAATGTTTATAATTGAGAATTAGTTATGCTAATGTTTATTTACCCGATTGTAAAGACTGAGAATGCTACATTTCTAAACTGTGTAACCATTGACTATTCGAGCGTATAAATAAAATTCTCCTTTTCAAAATAATAAAAAGAAAAATTGAAACCTATAATACCCAAATGATCGTAGTAAATAAATCTCTCTAAAAAAAAAACCTAATGAAACTCAACGAGGAGCAAAACGGATCAAGTGTAAACTTAATCCTTAAACGAGTGCAATCCACTAACCAAATCTAAAAGTTATACTTAATTGTTTTAATCTCAACTTCGTTAAGTTAATGTAGTTAATAAAATCAAATTCCTTCGTCTCAAAACTTCAACTCGAAAGTTTTTCAAACAATTGATCATTGACTTTCTCTTTTCTTTGAGCATATCGCCAAAATGGATACGAAGAAATGAAACATGACAAGCGTCACAAATCACCAACTTAGTAAACAAACGGACCAAAGATTCCAAAAGCTGACATAATAAACCTCCAAACTAAACCAGCAACCTCAAATTGGTTGAGAAAAATTAATGTGCTCCACCAAATCTCCAAGCAAGCATGCAGTTTTGACTATGTGCACTTAGTCAAACCTCCAACATAAAACTAACAAGATTCAGATAGAAATGTAATTAACTACGGAGAAAACTTCATGATATTCACACTTTCTGTATTGTGCATATCCTTTATTCAACCTTGCCAAAATGTGTATGATTATGCAACTGTTCCAAACTAGACATAGACAATCATCCTTACTGGAACACAAAGACCCAAAACACACTCAATTATCTTATAAACTTAGGCAGCTTCACAAGATACCAAGAAATATCCAAGATGTTGATGTGCTCACCCACTGTTTTCTTACTCTTAGGCAACCGTAATGAGTTACTAAGTAACTATCCAAGACAATAGTGTTATCTTCTTATGTTAAGCTAAGAACCAAACAATGATAAAACTAAATTGTTCCTGAATTGACTTCCTAATAAAATTTTTGACCTCATCTACTACTGCCTTTGTTACTATTGAAACTGCAATCTCAATATTAAAATAAATGACCAAGGGATCACACTTCTCCACCCAAACCAAAAAATAAACCTCTCAAATCATCATAAATGCTATAACATAATTGTCTTTACCAACAACTCCGAACTGATCACGAATTACTATAAAAACATCTGGAGCACCGATGAAGGAATATCTTCTTCAATAAAAACACCAAAACTATTTCCTCATAAGTGAAATAAACTTAGCAACCAAAATTTGATCGTTATCCAGAAGTGTTTTTTTCTTCAAAATAACAGTAGATAATATAAGGTTCACGAGATAGCACACCAAAATTTCAGCCCAAAATGATCTAAAAACTAAAATTAGATATCATGCGTTGTGTATTTTCCAAGTTGAAAAATCGGGGTTCTAACAACCACACCCAATATTTCGTTCGACAATCTGTATGGACTAAATCCAATATAATTCCAAGAGAATCAACTAGACAGTCAAACTCAATCAAGGAAAAATCATCCAAGAGTCATATCTCAATTTCCCAATACAATCTGCAATCAAAAAGATAGAAATTTGTGGTTGGTTCGGAAACCTACAATAAAATACTGCAAGTGCACAGTGTCTAACTAGTAGAACAATGGCAAGTACAGGTCGTTCCCACGAGGAGTGTGAAAATACTACTTCTAACTAATACCAAGACCAAATAATCAAATAGATAATGTTTAATGAGTTTTCAGAAATTCGAAACAAAATGAAACAATAAATAATTTTAACGAAAAACAGAATGATAGAAGGTTGTTAGGATTTTCGGTTTCCACCAATTAATTATGCAAACTCTACTAATATTTAAAAATCTATTCCATGCATTTTCAAATATTGTTTCTCCGCTCTAGTCTTATTCGCTTCATGAGTAGTGATTCTAAAGAATTACCTATCTATCCTTGCATACCACGTCTAGGGATTTAACCGAAGCACGAAATATCAATTCAAAAGCATAAATAATCAAGAAAATCACATGAACAATTAAATACCAATCAATAAGAAGAAAAACTATTAATCAATCAAATCATTATTAGCATATAATTGTAGAGTTTACGCAATCAAATTGGTTTCCACTTAAACCCTAACAATCAATTTAGCTAGATATGACTTTCTTAAAAAAACCACAAATAAATCAAATAAAATTTCTAGTTAATCAGAAACAGAATCAAAAACAAAACTTCAAACCCTAGCCTTCACGGCTCTGCAGCCGCAACCCCCTTTTCGTCTCCCAAAACCGCCTCCACGTCCCATTCACTTGTTAACTTCTGGTATGGTGAGTAGTATGAGCGTTGCTGATATATAAAGATTACCAGGACAGCCTTAAATTATCATTGTGGTCGCCAATATATGGAAACATCAGGCCAACCCCATTTCATCATCGTGGTTGTTGATGCATGGAAATACCAGGCCAACCTATTTCATTATCATGGCTGCTGATATATAGAAATACCAGGCCAGCATAATAAGTGCTGCTGATATATAGAAATACCAGGCCAGCATAATCGATCATTGTGGTTGCTGATATATGGAAGTACCAGGCCAACCACATTTTTCCATTTTCGTTGCAAACACCATTAAGTCTCACATTTTGCTGTTTTTTTCGCTGGATGATCGAATTCACTTGTACTTTATGCTTATCAACACCCCCACACTTATATTTTGCTAGTCCTCGAGCAAAACAGAAAACTGACCGCTACACAACTGGTCATATAATAAGAGACAGAGAGAGACCCGCTACACAGCTGGTCATAATTAGTTTTTTTTTTTTTGAAGACCCGCTACACAACTGGTCATAAAATGCAAGAAAAAAGAAAAGACCCGCTACACAGCTGGTCTTAACCCGAATAATCATAATAATTTTTTTTATATAGACCCGCTACACAGTTGATTATTATTATTATTATTATTTTTAATTTATTTATTTTATTTATTTTTTTTGGAGACCCGCTACACAGCTGGTCATAAAATGCAAGGAAATTCCTGAAAAAGAAAAGTAAAACGTTAACCACTCCCCCACACTTAAACATTACATTGTCTTCAATGTAATTGAGTCATCCAAGGTAGAAATTAAGGTGGGAAATTCTAAAATACGATATGCAGAAATTACACAAATAAAAATAAAAGATAGAGTGAAGGGAACAATTCTGATGGGTTGAATCCTATGAAGCGAAAGATATTTGTTTCCCTTCTCTCAGTAGCACGTAATCTCGAACAAGATGAGGTTGGTACCCCAAAGTAATGTGCCAATCATATATATAAAGCCTGAAGAGTTGTGGATCACCCCAACTAATCTGATTAGTCGAAAACATGAACCTACAGTAAGAAAGATTAGTACCCAGAGAGATAAAACTGAATTCAATCTTATTTAAAACATAATTCGAACCTTGAATATGAAGTAAATCACGTTCGCAGATGATTACTAAAGATTGTCTAAAGAATTGAACAGTTGTTGGACTCCCTAAATCTGGTTCTAAGTCGGCGGAAATTACTTCCACGACTGATATTGGTTCAAATGCACAGGTATCGATATGTTCAACATTCACATAAGATTTTAGAAAATCACTAGGAGGATCCGAAGAACAAGGGCTCAACGAAACAATGATATCATGATTAATTGACCCATTATCATTTACAATGGTTTCATTATTAAGGGTCAAGGTCAGAGCTTTCTCAACTAATGGAACTAATCGAGACTGGGTAAAGACTAGAGGTTCTAGTTTGGGCTTCCATTTACTAGTGTCTAGCAGCGGTGTGGAGTCTAACAAAGCATTGACTTCACAAATAACACTATCATCATCAAAACCATACCCAAAATGAGCTAAGCAAACCTCTAATGGATATTCCAAGTCGCTTTTGCAAAAGATTTGCGAGTGCATATTTTCTTTTCGCCCGCTCCTCTTCAGACTAAGGTACCTGGAAAATATTCAAAGAAACTGCGTAAAAAGAACTAAAAAAAATCTAAAAGAAAAAAAAAGAATAAATTATATACAAAAATAAAAATAAGCTATATACAAAAATTGATATCAATCAGAGTGTATTATGCAGCCACTCCCCGGCAGCGGCGCCAAAAATTTGGTTGGTTCGGAAACCTACAATAAAATATTGCAAGTGCATAGTGTTTAACTAGTAGAACAATGGAAAATACAGGTCGTTCCCACGAGGAGTGTGAAAATACTACTTTTAACTAATACCAAGACCAAATATTCAAATAGATAATGTTTAATGAGTTTTCAGAAATTCGAAACAAAATGAAACAATAAATAATTTTAACGAAAAACAGAATGATAGAAGGTTGTTAGGATTTTCGGTTTCCACCAATTAATTATGCAAACTCTACTAATCTTTAAAAATCTATTCCATGCATTTTCAGATATTGTTTCTCTGCTCTAGTTTTCTTCGCTTCATGAGTAGTGATTCTAAAGCATTACCTATCTATCCTTGCATACCAAGTCTAGGGATTTAACCGAAGCACGAAATATCAATTCAAAAGCATAAATAATCAAGAAAATCACATGAACAATTAAATACCAAGCAATAAGAAGAAAAACTATTAATCAATCAAATCATTATTAGCATATAATTGTAGAGTTTGTGCAATCAAATTGGTTTCCACTTAAACCGTAACAATCAATTTAGCTAGACATGGCTTTCTTAAAAAAACCACAAATAAATCAAATAAAATTTCTAGCTAATCAGAAACGGAATCAAAAACAAAACTTCAAACCCTAGCCTTCACGGCTCTGCAGCCGCAACCCCCTTTTCGTCTCCCAAAACCGCCTCCACGTCCCATTCACTTGTTAACTTCTGGTGCGGTGAGTAGTATGAGCGTTGCTGATATATAAAGATTACCAGGCCAGCCTCAAATTATCATTGTGGTCGCAGATATATGGAAACATCAGGCCAACCCCATTTCATCATCGTGGTTGTTGATACATGGAAATACCAGGCCAACCTATTTCATTATCGTGGCTGCTGATATATAGAAATACCAGGCCAGCATAATAAGTGCTGCTGATATATAGAAATACCAGGCCAGCATAATCGATCATTGTGGTTGCTGATATATGGAAGTACCAGGCCAACCACATTTTGGCATTTTCGTTGCAAACACCATTAAGTCTCACATTTTTCTGTTTTTCGCTGGATGATCGAATTCACTTGTACTTTATGCTTATAAATTTGTGAGGCTGATTGATACGAGAAATAACTTGAACGGTATCAAAAACCAATGTTCAAGTGTCAATCAATTTCAATCAACAACTAAAGGTTGGATTTACCAATTGATTGAACTATGCACAACCTATGATATTTCAATTATATAAAAAAATATACTGCGGAAAATAAATAACACAGACACCAGAAGTTTTGTTAACGAGGAAACCGCAAATGCAGAAAAACCCCGGGACCTAGTCCAGATTTGAACACCACACTGTATTATGCCTCTACAGACACTATCCTACTACAAATTAACTTCAGACTGGAATGTAGTTGAGACCTAACCAAGTCTCACACCGATTAAGGTACAGTCGCGTTCCTTACGCCTCTGAATCCCAACATGACTCTACGCACTTGATTCCCTTAGCTGATCTCACCCACAACTAAGAGTTGCTACGACCCAAAGTCGAAGACTTTATAAACAAATCTGTCTCCCACATAAAAGTCTATTCTGATAGATAAATCTGACTCCCACAGAAATACCTACGAAGTTTTTGTTCTGTCTTTTGATAAATCAAGGTGAACATGAAATAATCAGGTTTTATATTCCCGAAGAACAGCTTAGAAGTATCAATCACCTCATAATAACTTAACTATATGGTAGTAGAACAAGTTATTGTGGAATCACAAAGAATGAGACGAAGAGCTTTGTGATTACTTTTCAATTGTTTATTTCTCATAGAAGTATACAAGACATAACTGAAACAAAATCGGATTGATTCAAGAGAATAAATTCATGAACATTAAGCCACGGTTTGCAAAGATTGCATTCCTTATTTTATATATGTATTTGTTCATGAGTATGAAATCATATTTAGCCGATTCTAGAACTTAAACCAAATTAGTTTGCAAACGGGTACGCAAACTTAAGTTCCGGATTTTGGTCATGTCCGACAGTTCGCAAACGGGTATGCATACTGTCGTCCCGAACCTAACTCAGGTAGAACACTGGTATGCATACTTGGTTCCCAGACTTTAACAATTAAAACTGTTCGCATACTGGTATGCATACTGTGCTATATCCAGACAATGATTAATTGTTCCAAACCCCCATTTCAATAATTGAAATATCCTTAGAAGACGACAATAACTGTCTCACACAAACTATTAGCTTATAAGTAATTTTCAAGTGATTGAATTGTAGCGCCCCACAAGCTAGCAGCTAACTAATCCAAGAGATTAACTACATAATGAGGCACTAAGGATATAAAACATCTATTTAAACATTAAGAAAGAAGTTCGAAACAACGATTAACCCAAAACTAAACCCTCTCTGAAATAAATACAATAACTTCTCTCAGATGTTACATATATAATAGTGATTTGATTTGCAAACAGAATATACAACAAAATAAACACAGCAGAAGCTAACCAACTAACGAACTCAACTCCTCGAAGCCTCCAAGACTTGAACGATCATTGCCACGTGCAAATCTTAATCGGTCTCTGAAACTGAAAGTGTGAATGAGGTGATCACATCATCCCTAAAAGGGGTGCCCAGTAGAAATAACAACTAACTTTCAAGCAATCACTAATATTATTTAAAGGTTTTGTTAGAAACCGATAAAACGCGGAAAATAGATAAAGCATATAAAGATAATAAGTAGTACGGAAATATAAAGTTCCACCAACCAATCATTCGGCACACATTCACAACAAAAATAATAGTTGAGCGACGTATTCATGCGGAGTAGTAAGGCGTGACTCTTGCGGATTCATTAATGATCATTAAAGCACCCTGAGGTTTGCGGCCCCGTAGTCAGATAAGATTGGTACCTTACCAATACCTCAATGTACGCGCACTCTACATAACAAGTATCCAAAGAGATCTAATGGATGTAACGTTACAGCCGGCGGAAAAACCTGTTCATGGAGAGCCCAAGCCGCCCACGTTTAGGTCCAACAATCAGACATAAGATTCTCAACATCATTCACTCCAAATACCGAAACATGATATATAGCTTTTGGAAGTAATTTAAAAGAACAGTAAACATATATGCATACATAATAGTTCCCCCATGAAAAATAATCCATATGCTGCTTTTACGCCTCCTATGGTAATATTGGACACCTCAGTAATCACTTAAGGAAACCCTCCGGGCCTATTTAATACTAGATGCATTTACGCCCCTACACAAGTGCTTAAAAACTAGATATAAAGAGATGTGAAGGAACTCGTTCCATACACCAATCAAAAGGTTTCTTCCTTTCATGCTAACATAAAGTAAAGATTGTAAAGACTTTTCAGTCAATGGAAAGAAGAAAATTTGGAAAATAAGTAAATACTCCCAAAACACAAATATCAGTTGTTTCTGAAGATCCAATCCCATCCCAAAATGTAAAAGAAAACTAGTTTATATTACACAAATATATTACATGCATACACATATCATATAATAACAAAGATATGCATGAATTCCACAAAAGATAGATTTGCAATACAATAATGAATACAAGAGAGTTCGTTATCAATTCCCACCTCTTTTTATGACAAGCCCCGCCTACCTCGAGATCCATAATCCACTGGTTCAATCCTTTGAATCGATCGTTGTTAATAAAGACTAACTGTTAATCACACAAGCACTCTAAGAGATTATCCAAAAGACTCACACAAGGCTCATAACATAATCTCATACAATTCTCTAGTTGTAAGTTAACTGAACTATCTAATGGTTTTAAGCCCATTTATGGTTCTACACCTTTTCATTATCAATCTTTAACATAGTTAAGTTTTACTAATTCAATTAGATTGGTTCTATAGTCCATCAGATATCTCTTACGAATATCTACAATTTTGTAGAAGGAACCAAAGGTCAATTCGGACCATAAAGGGTCCAGAACGTCTAATTAAGAAAGACTGATACTAAGCCCAAACCCATGACCCGCGGGATTACTCCGGCCCGACCCAACAAATCGGCCCGCTAACAAAAGGTCTGGTCCATCTGAGTCAAATAACGGTCACTAACAGTCAAACTGACGGTCACAGGTTAACAAACAGTCAACCTCTAAGTCTAGGTCAAAGGTCAGGTCAACGGAGAACATATCAAGGTCAGGTCAACTGGTCCAGGTCAAGTCAAAGGGTTAACTCGGTCAAGGTCCACTGGGTTAAACATGAATCGGTAAGTCAACTCAGTCAACAAGACTGATTCGGGTAAGTCAGGTTCACATCTGACTCAGCTAAACAGAATATCCAGACATCTGACTGAACAGAAAAGCTCAAGGCCAATGCCTTTGCACAGGCCAAACTTCAAAAGCACAAATAAGATGCGACACAAACACATGCCTAGACCAAAAGATGCATTTCTAACTCTCTTTACAAAAATACAAACTAAATTATTTCTTCCTTGATTCAGACTCCCAACTTCCATTCAACACTCAACCTAAAGCTCCACCACTACCATAGCTACTTTATACAATAACTATAACTCCATCTCTTTACCATTCTCAATCACAACAATCAAATCCAAACTTCATAGTAACATCAATTCCACCTGTAACACATACAACAACATCAACATCTTTCAATTCAATCTCACAACCACCAAGCCATTATCCACCCATTCTCAGATTACTACCACCTCTAATTCCACAAAATGCAACCACTTAAACCATCCAACAATCTTGATTTATCTCAAGCTGCAATGACACCGCTTCAGCCAACCTGTAATAACCACTCCATGTGCAAAATCCTAAACCTCCATCTATAACCTCATTCTCTACTCAACAACTCCCATCTTCATCATTCCCATGTCACAAAGACCTAATTCTAAATCACCACCAGCAACCTAAATTCACCAACACCCCCAGACTTGGTTCACCTGCAATACATTTCATCTACATCAACTTAACCCAGTACTAGATCACTCCATACACACTTCCAAAATCCTGTAACCCATTAACCCTTGCTACTTTGCAACTCCAGACATCTTCTCATCTGCCTCTATATACCCAAAATTACTTAATAACATAACTCTAATGTCACTGAGATTCTCATTCAACACTTGAGACTTGATTTCACCTTCAATCTCAATCTAATTCAATTACTACCAAAAACCCTAATTTCTGCAACCCTAATTCAAGAATCTTACAATCAAACCTAAAGAATCACCTATCCTTGATTCCAAATAAAACCCAATTCTAATTCAATCAAAACAACCAAAACAATTTCATAAAAAGAATCATCAAAACAGAAACCCTAAATTACCTTTCTTATTGATTAAACATCTGAAAAGCTTCACATCAACAAAATAACATCATAAATTTCTCCTTCACTTCATCATCTTCGAAACCCATCCTTTAATTCTTCTTAATCATCACCTAATCGAACTCCAATTGATTTCTCGGAAACCCCAACGAATATGAATCAACATTATATAACAGCATCATCACTAAAAACCATTCCATGATATTCTCCGTCTCCTTCCGGTCACCAAACCTCCGTTAAATCTCTCACAAACTCGCAGAAGAAGAAGAACAGGGGAAGAAGGAAAGAGAAGAAGAAAAGAAGAGAATGAGCTCTTCTCAAACCGGCTGGGGATAAGGCCAACTAA
Organism: Papaver somniferum; assembly: GCF_003573695.1. Classification (NCBI taxonomy): domain Eukaryota; kingdom Viridiplantae; phylum Streptophyta; class Magnoliopsida; order Ranunculales; family Papaveraceae; genus Papaver; species Papaver somniferum. Next base: position 146,415,635 of record NC_039360.1, on the reverse strand, counting down.
ACTTACTGAGATACCCGACGCTCAGGATAAGGGCTGCCCTGGTTGGTCTACTGGAAAAAGGACAACTTTTCCCTTCATACTAATTTGTTAATATCCGTTTCGTCCGGTTCGTCCGGTTCGATTGACACGTTCGAGTAGTCCACTCCGTGTAAATTTTCGAGATCTATCCAATAGTACTAGTTTCGTATCTAAATTATTGTTAGATTAATTTTTATTAATTAAAATCTAAGTTAACTAATTGAGTCATTAGCGGTTAATTCGTCTCTTGATTATCTCTAGACTAGTCAAATAACGTTGACGTGCTTACGGGTCCTTACACGAATAATCAATACGAAACATTCCGAGTCTACATCAAATGACTGTCTCACACAAATCATGTAAGATGTTCCAAAAAAATCTTCACATGATCATCTTTTGACTTATTATTTAGTTTCGAACAAATAAATTGTTTCCAACTAAATTCGTCAAGAATAAGATGAATGTAGCTAAAACAAAAAGCTTCCGACACATATTTAGAGAAATATATAAGCGAGTTAAACTCAGCTCGAAATATCAAATGTGTATAATGTAAAAGTCTATATAGCTATACGACTTAGTTTCAATAGGAGATAAAATAGAATAAAATAGACTTTTGAGTGATAGATAAGTTTTGATCTCCACATACCTTTTGTTGATGAAGTTCCTCCAAGCTCTCCTCAGTAGATCTTCGTCTTCAATCGATGAACGCCGTGAATTCTAAAGCTCAACTACACATTTTATCCTAGTCCGAGACATAGCTATAAGTAGACTAGAAATCAAGAATTATAGTTTTGATCACCTAAAATTGACAAACAAGCTTGAGATAGCAACGCTTGCGAGTTCGATCGAGAAGTGCTCTAACACAAGTAGTACGCAATTACCAAAAATTGTAAAGATCCCAAATTATTACTTTGTTCCTCGTAAACGGGTATTTACCTCCAAACTCAAAACGTATCCGCAAAATTAAAAGGTCAATCCGTTTATCAAAATATTTTTTGCACGTCAAACAATTTGATGATTACTCAAAGGTACACCATCAAAATTATCTGTCAAAAACCATCGAAACAAGAAATAACAACTTACCCAGCTTCTTTCTCATAAAAATAAGAGAGATGCCCTAAAAATATGTGTGGAAGTTGCTAAATGTATCATGTACACGTCGTACAATAATACCAAAACTCGTGGTCATGTGATCTCCAAAGATACACGCTCTTCAAAGCTACAACGTTCACTGAAAACAAACTTATAAGTTTTACCAAGCAAGTACTTAAAATCAACATAACGAAATAACCCTCTTAGCCATATATATATGCTCAAGAAATATATGCCTAAACTTGTGTTTTAGGGTGAAAACAATGTACACTATTTTGTTAGGGTTCGAAAATAAAAATCGTACAAGACGAACCTAAAGTAAGAGATGGTCGTTCGCATCTTGCTTTTTTCACAAAGAGAAAAGATGGGTTGATCTTAATAGACGGAACAAAGAAAGTTGGGGAATCACCGTGTGATGGTTTTCTGAGTGTGTAGTTGTCGAACTATATTATGAAAGATGAGCCTCAAAATATGAGACTATTCAGAGATATCGTATGAAAATATATGAAGCCATCTATTTATGGTCATAATGAGTACACATTGATCCCTCGTAAATAATGGAGGTTGTGGAGGAATGTACAAGTGGAGATCACAGAGATAGTAGTGAAGTCAATGCCCGCTATATTAGGGAAGACTGTATGACCACTACTTTACCGCTACTTGTTGTTTTCTCATCATGGGATGTTTCCACGCCGCAGGTTATGTAAACCACCAGACCAGTACCTTATGAAATCCCCCATGTGCTATATTTTGATATCTTGTAGAAAATAGTGGAGTCACATACCACCTCTTTGTTTGGCTAGGTCATAGCTATGATGTGCTTCGACAAAGTGTTCAACTATGAGTAGGCTGGTTAGCATCAAATTTTATTTTAGTGATATTAAGTCTTTGAGCACTTGTATTTTAGTGAGTCTAAGAATAAATTATATCATCATGGCTTAAGCATTAACCTCCGACGATGATATGACGAACATCTAAGTAAGTCTATATGAATAACCAATGATAGTGTTTTGTACAATCTCGGCTTATACACTCTTATGTAGAATATTCATAACTCACGGTTCCAAGGAGATAACTTATAATTGAAACACACATGAATAACAAAGAGATGGTCACTGCATCAACTTATAAATACCGCAATACACTAGTATTAGTAATATGATAGCATAATAATATCGTGCTAATGGTAAGCCAGTGCCCTGGCATGACTTGGTTCTGGGGAAGTCCCAACACCGTGAATGTTGTAATATGCAGCACTGGCACACGCCAGCACCACAAAGATATCCTAGACTCGGCGCTGCGAAAATATCCTTGGCGTTGGTAAAAGCCCCAGCGCCATGAGAATTTGTTTTGGAGGTAGGCTTTCCCCATCGTCGTGATAAACAACCTTGGCGTTGGGGCTTCCCAGTGCTATAACATATTAGGTGCTAGCCTTAGCTTCTCGACATGCCTGGGATTTCCAGTCATTGCGTAAGGATCGATGTTGGCGCTTGATCAGCACCATTTTGGAAACTTTCTCAATAGTCTTCGTCGAATTTCTAAGGGTAAACATGCACTTCTCGTTCGTACAAAGATGTTGCTTTCATTGCGAAAATAGTAGAAGATTAATATTCTTTAGATAATTATATGACATGGTATATATAGAAAACAAGTTCAAGGAATTAAGCTGCGAAAGTTCTACAACTTGAGACAGGTTTAATATTGCTCTGCACCAGCGGATATCCTTCTAGTGGCCTATTCATTCAACAATAACATAGTAACTCATTCTAAATGTATATTCTATATAATCAAAGAATTTCGGGAAGAGTTACATCAAGCACCAATAATTCTTCTGAAATTCCAATAATTTGAAGGATTCTTATACGGAAAGTTAGTACTAAGTAGTACTGATTATATAACAAATATTTCAACCGAGTGAAACCCTAATATCGTACAGATGCATATATGTCTTAGAAGGTTAAAAAATCATTGTTGAGTATATGCAGTTATTAATAAAATATGTATTCCTAATTATCTTGCGGAATATGATATAGAAGTACATACTCTGAAACTCTGATTAGGGTTTCAAGTAAGCATGTGAGAAGATTGTCTTGGAATCACATAGAAGAATATACATAATGGTAATGGCTGTCGTAAGTGCAATCAAATTAAATCACTTATTTACACACAATTAATTAGTAATATAATGGAAGCAAGAATCCTTCCCACGAAGAGCAGTGAGTTTTAGTTGTCCTATATGTCACAAAGGGGGGTGGGTGGGGGTGGGGGTTATTGTTTTAGATTTTAAACAAACTAAATAATCAAAGCAAATAAAGTTGAGTTGTAAGTAATAGAGAGAGATATGATCGAGGAATCCTTCTTCGTTATTAAGCTGTCAATGAGTTATTATACTCTTCTACTAGTCGTTAATCATAGATTATCAACAACCGTGGAATAATAGCTAGATCAGTGTTATCCCCTAAATTCCTTATATCACTGGATATGGAAGTTCCCGACTACCAGATTCTATTCGTCTAAACTACCTAGTAGTAGATCACTCAAGGTCTAATTTGGTCAAACACTTTATCTTTTGTGAACTTAGGTTGATCCTAGAATCAAACACATAAGCTTGGTATGCTTTGTAGTGTTGTCTTTACACGTGATTGCTCCACAGAATCCATCTGCAAGGTTTCATGTTTTCTACTTGTTTAAAGGGTCGTTCGGAAATTACGAATCTCACTAACCTTTATTAGATTTAGATTTATTAACAAACTGGATTAGTTGGCCACCTAAACAATTTATCAGTCAAACATAAACATTCATATTAGCAAAGACAATCGATAATCATATGAAGAAATCAAATAAATTCATATACTAAATAAAATCTTTATTTAGAACTTAAAATTCATCCTCAATCAATAGATGTTTAGATACTCATGGATGGGGAAATATCCATCAATGCTTACACAACAATAGTGTTTGTTGTGTCACGCAACGGTCGAGATACATCCATTTTTCTAATTAGCGGCTAGGATACTACCTCCCCTCATCTAAACTTAATTGATCCAACGGTTAATGTTTTCTGTCCCAATTAATTCCTTCTCTGCATAGACTTTGCTTTTCTCATTTGTTCTCTTTCCATCTTCTTCCATAACGCTGCAGATTCTCAAATGCACGAAAGTTTCTTAACGAAGCACTAGCAAATTAAAATTCTTCGGCGCTAAAGATCGATCCAGTTTCCGTGTACGAAGGAAAACGGGTCCTTTATGCATTCAAACTGTGCTCCATTTATAAAGTCTTTCATTATTCGAATGCAACCTCATCGCACCTCTTCGAATAGGTATGTTCCTGTTCTGATTTCTTAGTTAATTTATCATTTTCTTTTATATTGATTCCCCTTCTCCAATTTCATTTCGTTAGATCTCAGACCTCTTTCTGTTTCTCGGGTGATGGATTTCAGAATTCCGTGGGTTACAGGAGTCAAAGGAGCGCCATAGAATATGACCTAAACATTTCTGGATTTACGATTTTCTGTGACAGTGGGAATTGATCTGCCAATCAGTAAGTATGGACATCAAAGGATATTGAATCTTATGGAAAAGGAAGAGATTTACACAGACTAATTTACTGTACTGCTAATGTTGTCGAGGTAATAATATCATTGGTATCTTCTAAATCTACCTTATGGTTTCTTTAAAAAAAGTTGGTTGTGGGTTTGAAGAATCTTATGTTGTTCTTCGGATTATAGGTTTCGCTACTTTAATTTCCTTCACTATCTTACTGCAACTAATTTTGTCGAGGTATTTAAAATAAATAAATGAGAAATTTGGAAAAATGCCCCCAATATGAGATACAATGTTGGAAATCTGCCCCAACGTTAAAAATAGTTGGAAAAATGTCCATTCCGTTGAATTTTGAAGGATGTATTTGTCTTTTTATTCACGTGCGTGGACTCACACATGTGACTTAACTGAATTTTTGACGGAATGGACATTTTTCCAAGTTTTTAAATGATGAGGCAGATTTCCAACATTGTACCTCCTATTGAGACATTTTCCCAAATTTCCCTGAACAAATTGATAGGGTTATTTCAGTTTCCTCCATATAATTAAAGAAACCGTTTTCAATTGTTGATGAGTGGAATCATCAACTCTAACAGGTATGAAACACTTTTTGCTTATATTCAAATCCCAAAATTTGATTTAAGATGTTAATCGGTTTTGTTTTTTAACTTTGTTGTTTTGGATTTACACTGCTTTTAGGGCCCACCAAGTTCTGGAAAGTATATAGCTTTTTCGTTGGAAAGCTTCCAAAAAGAACTTGGTAATGAAAATTTTGCATTAATAAATTTCAAATGTAAATTAGTATATGCAGTGTCAGAATCTGTGAACTATTCTCCAGAATCGAACACTCAAATATGTGTTTGGTCGATATGTATATATTATCCTTTTCATTCTATCATCACCCACGTCTCTTTCATAGATGTTTCTCTTTGATTTAAAGGTAAAAGGTATTCTCATACTCATATCATCGATGATTCACTTTAGCATTGACTGGATATCATAGAGACATTAGTGTCTTATCTCTTAAATAGAAAGAAAAGATAAACTTGAATAAAAGCACAGTTTAGAATTCTAAAGAATTTCAAAGACATATTTATTTTTACGTGAATATAGTTGTATACATAATTTCGTCGATGAAAACTTTATCTTTCTTATTTCAGTAATCATTTGATTTCCTTTACATTTAGGGAGTGCTGGGTTGTTTCTCGGGAAACTTTGAAACTACATATGAGCATTTAGTTCTTACAGTTGTTTTTATTTGTGTCTCACGTTAGTGACCTGAAAAAGACTACAGAAATTTTGGTATAGAAATTTGAGAGTATGTGCAAGCTGATTAAGGAAGTTAGTGGTGATAGGGTTGCAAAAGCTATAGTATCTGACAATATTTTAGATTCTCTTAGTTGTTTGGTCTTTTAAGGGTATGGTTAGACTGCTAACATGAAGAAAATCCTGACAACAGAAGCTTTGGTAGATTCAAACATGGCTGGATACATGTGAAGCAAGAAAATTATGGAGACCAACTCAGAGAAGTCGATTATGGAGGAACTCCAAAAGAGAGTTGATGCTGATAAGAATGATAAGTGTAGGATTTGGATTTGTTATTTTTTAATATTTCTCTAGCTTCCACCTTGAGGAGCCTAACACTTTAGAAATGAGATTCACAGGATAGATACGGATTGAACATTGATGAAGAGGTTGGAGATGCTGAGATGGACACTGATATGCCACAAAGTTATTAACCAACTAGATGCAAGATGGGAAAAACAAGCAGTAAAGAAAGATTACCTTGCGATTCAGCAACAGTAAGGATTACGAAACATAATCTTTTATCTTCTTCTGAGTTTAATTAATTTGTTTCTCTTTTTCTGAGCTTAATTATTTTTCTTGGGTGTAATTTGTTTTTTGCTCATATGGTTCATATACATACAGGCCCTCATAAGCACGTATTAAGGTTTCTTTCTTGAGGAACATCAAATTCTAATCCAATGCCTCTGTCGTTGCCTGATTTGGGCTTTCTCATTACAGCGAGAAAGGTAATATATATTTTCTTTCCTACAAATCACAGTATATTATCACACACTTTAGGAACGTTTACATGAAATATGGAGACTAGCCAAAAACAAGGAATTGCACTATAAATGGCACCTACGTGGTCATGGTTTGGAATTCTCTGGCTGAAATGTTGTTTCTATGAAAAATAGAATCTGATACAAAAAATTGGGCATAGTTAAGCTTTATTCTAAAATGGATTCTGTTTCATCTCGGTCACTTATCTTTTCTTAATTTTTGTTTTGTACTTGCTTCTGTGAAAACCATTGTCGAAGATACACTAAATCTAAGTTCCATGCGCGGTATAAATAAAATAGACTCAGAAATGGATTCTTGGTTTTGATTGAACAACTAAACTAACAAATTCTGCCTGTGGTGGTGCTTAATGTTGAAGACTATGAAGACTTGGAGCCTAATTTTGAAACATATATCTCACAGTAAATCATATTTCGCATATAGTATGGATGTAGCGTTGTATCCACTTAGGGTGGAAGTAACTTATTCTCTGCAATATTGGATTATAGATATAGTAGGCGTGTTAATTTTGGACCAACATTCAACAACTTCATAGAACTGGTGCGCATCCATGCTGGATACGTGAACTCACCACTAATGATCCTAGGTACGTGTTCTTTACCCTTCTTTACTTCACACTAATGATCTTAACCACAGGACGATTTATCGTGTTAGGGGGTAAGCAAATGGAGATTAGCATCTGGGGTTCAACAACTGCACAACAGTTAGGGAGTGATCCAATTAGTCGAGACTCCAAAGAAGGTCCTGCAGCAGTTGCTGTTTGCTCCACTTTTGTGAAGAACTACCAAGGTTACATTTTATCTTTGTTTCTTTGTTCGCATATTCATTTTGTTTTCTTTACGTGCTTATCCATTATCAAGGCACTCTATGTTAGTTACTCTTTTTGCATATATACCTTTCGTTTTTTAAAGTTTTTATCAAGACCACTATGAATAACTTTTAATGCCACTGATGTAGAGAAACTCAACCTCTCCTCCACCAATGCCACCTGGAGTTTCTGAATCCGAGAAATGTAAGTTGGATCCTTTTTGTTGTATATATTTTAGCTTAGAATAGTTCGCAAAGTTCTCGAGTAGATGTGCATATATAAATACGAATACTCCGGTTCGTCCAGTAACTGTGTTCATCGTAGGAATACCAATCATGTGTTGCGTTAGATGTAAACTTACAAATTCCAAAATATTGAAAATTCTGACGTACTATATTGTTACCGGTTCCAGTAGTACGGACAAGTAAATATGATTTGTTTTCGGATGTTAAAAGTAAGATACATTACAGTAAGGTCGAAATTGCTTCTACATTGCTAACATCTTCTCACATGGCTCGATCTACAGGTTAATCCAGTTGAAAGACTACATAGGTGAATCTTGATAGCATCGTCGATAGCTACCACACATCCTTGCTATACAGAAAACCAGTACGCAACTGTTCCAAGTTGGAGGATCAACCATTATAGTTTAGTTGATTCAGTAGACGGATAGAACCGTTACAATGTCAGGAAATTGTAACTAATGTCAGGAAATTGTAACCGTTACAGCAAAGAGATTATGGTCCAAAAGTTCTGTTTTTAATAACTTATGTGGGTTTTTGTGTGGGTGAGAATTTAGGATTGACATCTACTTTTGTTATTTTGGTTGGGATCATTTTCATGCTAGAGTTGCTAGGCTGAAAATTTGGTCAATTTTTTTTTTTTTGCCAATTAGAATGTCTGCTAATTATAAAACATTACACAATTTCTAGCAGCTGTCAATATCAGACTAGTATACATGACAGATTATATTCATTTTAAGTAGGAATGCTTAGATAGTATCTGGCACGTCCAATAAAATTTGGTAGGAGTTTGATTTGTCTTTACAGACCAACTCAACTAATTAGCAAATTTACTCTTAGGCTAACGCTTTTTCACTAAAATTAAGACATGAAGGGCACCATTCATTTTAGCCCACGTATAAAAATAATTTCCCATTGTGAAAGTTTTCCTTCTTTCGCCCGTATAAGTATGTATACTTTTCCCCCCTTATATTTGTTACCTTCATGAATAAGAGAAGTGTCTGTTTCTTTGTTTCTTTCTCAAAATAGCAATAGCGTTACATTAAGTGAAAAATACTATAACCTCCTATTATGTGGGTTCAATATATAAAAGCCCCACAAAATGGATCCTTCATTATCAACTCCATTCTTTCACATTTTGATATTTCTATGTCCAGAACTTTAGAATTCAGGGCTTAACAATAAGAATATTATCCATAATAATTCTAATAATACCAAGACTGCCCTTTAGTATTTATAGGTCTAATTTAGTTTTCAGTTTCATTTTCGTTTTCACTTTCTCTCACTTTCTCTCTCTCATTTTCTTTTGCTCTCTCCTGGAAGAAAAATCCAGCCGAGAAGAAACAAATTCTCATAGAAATTTTCCGAGAAAAATGGTTTCAAAACCTAGATCTGATCTTTACAAACACAGATCTTGATTATCTAAACCTAATTCAATATCATCATCACTTGTTCTTGGAAGATTCGGTGAAAATCAAAGGAAAACGAATTCATAATCATCATCAGCAACAAATGAATCTGAAGATTCACCTACAAAATCAAATCAAACAGATAAGCATACTCATCTTTAACATTTCAATCGAATTATTTGATTAAATTCTAAGATTTCGAATTTTTATTTTCTGAAAAATCATTTGGGAAACTTTAATAGTTCCATTTCAGTTCAAATATGTTAAAGAAATCATAAATAGAGTTAGATCTGTTATATTCTTACCTCAATTTTACTTTTGAGAGAAAATTTCCAAAGAAATTTCAAAGAGCAATTTCTAGGGTTCTTGAACAAAATTGGATCTATCTTTTAATCTCTCACCTCGATCAAAAATCGGTTTTCAGATTCGAATATGTGAATCATTATTCGTTTTACCCATCTATTTGATATGAATTTCGTTTACTTTAATTTTCGAACTGATTTCAGCTCATCTTTAATGGATTTTGTTCTTGGCTGATTGTTTTAAGTTCAACCTATATTTGTTACTTTCAGTACCTTGTCTTGAAGATGAAATCTTAATCGATGAAGATAACTGGAAGCATACAGTTGAATCTAAACAACTTCAACAACTATTTCAATAGAAAATCAGTGAAATAAGATAAGTTTCTTTGATTTTTTTTATGGTTTGAATGAATCATATTGAAATTGAATATACTTTATGATTTGAGTTTAGTGTTCTTTTGTTCAGAACTGGATTAGTATTTCAATGTGATTGAGTTTCTCATTTTGATGATTATTCACAACATGTGTAACTTTCGTCTACACATCCAAATTGCATGTGTAACTTGCGTCTACACATCTGAATTACATGTGCAACTCTCAATTACACTATTCAGATGCTATGTAACTCCTAGTTACACTAGTCATATACATATGTAACTCCTATTTACACAAGTCAAGTGCATGTAAAACTGGTTATAGATTGTTGTGTGTATTGTTATTTTTAATCTCATAAAAGCTTATTGCTTTTTGTTTTCTCCAGGTTGCCAATAACTCAATAAAATTGACTACTTATTTGTGGTATTTTTGTAGGATGGTCTTCCTGGAATCGGAGTTGGTGCCGAAATGATGAAATGAGGACTAGGAAGTGGAATTCATAATTGAGCAATTGTGGAATTTCAGAATGGAACTGAGGACCAAGTGAAGAAGATTGTTGACAGACTGACGGTGCTGAAATTGCATCTATAAATGTTGTTGGTGAGTGGCTGCGCTGATAAATGTTGTGAATACGCTATTACATTTGATATTTCTATGGATTAGAAGTATTTAAATGTATTTGGGAATGTTTTTTGTACAGAGGTTATGGTAAGTCCTCCATTTGTGTTCCTTACCTCGGCTAAAATGTCATTGTATCATGAGATTCAAGTGGCTGCTTGCTGGGTGAAGAAAGGAGGTGCTTTCACTGGTGAAGTTAGGTATGCCTGTGTTCAGCCTTTGTGCATTTGATTAATCAGTTTACAAACCTGATCATCATCTCATATTTGATAAAATTTATCCATCCATCCATCACTACTAGCCATATGCATGTGTAACTCCTAGTTACACTAGTTATATGCATGTGTAACTGAAAGTTACACAAGTCAGATGTTTGTGTATCTCCTAATTACACATGTTATATGCATGTGTAACTCTTAGTTACACAAGTCAACTGGTGTAAGCTTACACGATGATGTGTCTCTATATGATTCTTGGTTCATTTATGGTAAATGTATGCTGAAAAATATTGAATAGTGCTGGCTATAACTTTGATTGCTTTATTTGGTTTTGAATTATTTTTTTGTAGTGGATTGACTACCAAAAAAACTACACAGAGCTTGCTCAATAGTATCAGAAGTACAAGGATCAAGGTTTGTGTTTCGATTTTTAAATGCTAGTACCTTTGGTTTATTTCGTCTGAAGCTTATATAAGTAATCCATTGGACTTGACTAATAGAATAGCTTTGGCAATTGATATCATGAGATATATTGACATATTTAAACTGAACCAAGAATGTTTTTCATGTGAAACCAATCCATTGAATATGCAGTTAAAATACTGTTTGCTTGTATTATAATTTTCGGGATTTTTGGTTGAATTAGATGCTTTGAATTGCATAGGATATAAGAATGATTTAACATATTATTATTGTCCATCTTTTTTGGTTATTAATGATATTACGGTAAATTAGGATGTATACTAGTTGAAACATATTTTATTTGTTTTACATTTAAAGCTTTTGGTGACTACTTGTTGAATATGACCTTTACTGCTTGTGTCTGTATAGTTTTTGAAGAAGATGATGGTGGTAGTTATGCTAATTTCAGAGAGGATGTGTTGGTTATATTTCAGGTTACACTAGTCATTTCATGTATATTTCAGCTTTTTCACATGTCATTTCATGTATAACTTCTATTTACACTAGCCAGATGCATCTTCAATTTGTCTTCTCTTTTATTTTTGTTGTTCTCTTAAATATTGAATAATATTTGTTTGCATTATTGTTTTGGCATTGGTTCATATGTCTTTTCATTGTAACTGTTATCGACATTAAGCACTCTTATGGACTATTTTTTGTTGTTATCCTAAATATTGAACAATATTCTTTTGCATTTTTCTTTTTACACTGGTTCATGTTTGTTTGTTGTTATATTTCAAGTTTCCGATAAATTCATAAAAACTAATTGCTTATTTGTGGTATTGGTCTCGCTGGAATTGGAGTTGACGCTGAATACACAAGTCAGATGCATGTGTAACTCTCAATTACACTAGATAGATGCATATGTAACTCTCAGTTACACTAGACAGATGCGTATGTAACTTCTAGTTACACATGCTAAGAAATTATTATAAATGAATATTAAAGTAATACATGTATTTTCTGTATGCGTTCTTTTTGATGTCTATTTTTTTGATGTGTAACTTTGCATTACACATGTCATAAGGATGTGTAACTTCTGGATACACATGCCATATGCATGTGTAACTTCTGTTTACACGTTCACACTATACTTTAATAATTTTGGGCCTAGATTTAATAATTTTGGACTCAAATTTAAATTTTATTTAATTTGGGGCTTGACAATATATAAAAGCGCATGGATGTCTTTTAATAACTCGGGGCCTAGATTTAAACTTCTTTTAATTATGGGTTACCCATGGGTCGGGCCTTAGCCTAAAAACCCCCTTAATTTATGCCACTGCGAAATATCCTGTGACGCTAGTGATATACATATAAGAAAAGTAAAGAGATATCGTTACGATTGGAGAACCGCTCTGAAACCCTAGCGTTCGCTCCGTGTGTAGTTTCTCCTCTCTAAGACTTACAATTTCGTGCTCTCCCTCTACATAGCCTAATACCCATTTATACAGGTTTACATTGCTTGGCCCTCAAGAATCTAAGTCGGTTAAGGAACCCGACCCTAAGCTATGAAAGAAAAACCTAAAAGATGGTTCATGAATTTTGGCCTTCATGGTACACGTACCAGGTATGCATACCATTTTTTAGAAAAGTGTCCAGGAACTTTATGTTATGTGTACCAGGTATGCATACCCCTATGTTCACGAAATTCCTGAGCTACGATGATACACGTACCCTGTATACGTACCCTCATGTCTTCGGTATTCAATAGACTTGTTTTGGCATAACTTCTTCTCCTGAACTCGGAATGACCTCATTATTTTTGCATTATCTTTATAATTGAATTATATTAAAGACGGTGATAAGAAATCCTGAATTTGAATGAGTTAAACTTGGTATTTGGCCCGTGTCTTGATTTTGAGCATCTTTGCTCCATTTCGTCGCACTTCTTCCACTTCTCTTCGACTTGGGCACTTGGATCCATTCTTAGATGTTTTTAGAACTTTGTAGATCCTTTTGGATGATTCACCTAATTGATACAAATAAGAGAAAATAAGAGTAATAAAAATAATACATGCAAAACAAGTATGGAATGGACACTTAAATCATATAAATTATGCACTTATCAAATTCCCCCACACTTAGCTTTTGCTAGTCCTCGAGAAACTAAACTATACTATACAACAACTCCCTTTCGTTGAGACTATGGTTACACTTAGCTAATGCAACATGTTTTTAAACCCCTAGGTGTCCCTACTGAACGAGTTATAGTCTCGTGAGGGTTTACAAGAGGTACACCCACAAAACCTACTCCAATATATAGCCTTGGAAGAACCACTAAGGATAAACACAAAGAAAAAAGCCAAATAATTAGCCTGTGTAAGTTCTTTAGCTGCAAACATCCCACATACATTCCAATCATTACATATAAGGAATTACTTATGTGTGACATTCAACCTGATTGCATAATCTACTCAAATAGTCATTAAATACTTGTTGCAATGTTTCTAAACATTTTTGTCGCAACACTTGTGTACTGAAATCACATGGATAGATAAGAGAATGGAAATAGAAAAGTGAAGTGTGCTAATGTTGACTAAGGTGAACGATGTTACCCGCAATACTTGTAAGAATGTCATCAAAGGATTTTTATATATATATATTTAGCGCAATAGTTGAGGTAAACACCCATTTAACTCGACAACATGATTAGATACTCTAAGCGCATGTTTCTTTTCAGCAAATATGTGATAGTTCCCATGGATCCTGCGTTCCATGCTTGTTCGGAGACAGGGAAAACACATACATACTGCTCTTCAAGTGTCGAGAACCTCATCGAGTCTTTTTGACTTGCCAAATAATGATGATAGGTTTCACGCATTTCAGCGAATACATGATTAGTTCCCATGAATCCTGCATCACGCTTGCTTAAGCGGCAGAGACATGGAGAACGTTCTCTTTGTATTGTTAATAAATGTCGATGTATGAAGATGAGCCTTATATAATATATTTTTATTTTATTTTTTGGCTCAGTCTTCTGAGTGTAGGAGGAAATTGTCTATGGAGCTTTTATAAACTCAACCAATGATTATATTCTTGCTACAATATCATGGCAGTACCGGGATCCCACCAAATCACTTAGAGAGACATATAACTGTAAAAATAAAAAGAAAGTGATTCAATAATCATAGATTACGAGAACTAATTTTCCAAAGAATACCATGCGATTTCTAGAACCTGAGTTTCGCATTCAATTATGAACATATAATTAAGGATTGTAGAACGATAAAGTGAGAATCAAGCTATAATCATAATGACTGTTTCAACCTAAAAAGGTTTAGTGCCATCCTAAATAGCTCATAATAAACTTTAAAAGATGAAGTCTCAAGTAGCCAAGAATTCAAAGAGTTATATATGCATATAATATGATACTAAAACATGCATTAAGAGCTTGACGACATGCATACCGTCCTGGATTCAAGAACTATAATATTTACGCCGGTACGTGTACTGGATGCGTGCTGCCCTGTATCCAGAATTTCAGTAATTCTGAAAGATCTCTTAAATACTCCCTCACACTTAAATTTTACATTGTCCTCAATGTAATTGACTCATCCAAGTTAAAATTAAGATGTGAAATTTTAATATGATATGTAAAAACTTAACAAAAAGTAAAAGATAAGAGATAGAAATGCAAAACCGATGGGTTGCCTCCCATTTAGCGCTTAGTTTAATGTCCTCAGCCCGACTTGGCACTTCAGTTATGCTACTCCTCCAGAGGGAGAAAATCACTAGCTTCAATCTCATCGACATCCAATGTAGTAAAGTTCTCGTAGTATGGCTTTAATATATGGCCGTTTATTTTGAAATTTTTTCCAGTTTTGGGACTAGATATTTCAACTGCACCATGAGGGAAAACATTAGGACTAGAGATTTCAACTGCACCATGAGGGAAAACATTAGTAACAATAAACGGTCCAACCCATCGGGACCTTAGCTTTCCTAGAAATAATTTAAGACGTGAACCGAACAATAACAATTTTTTCCCCACAAAAAAACATTTCCGAGAAATCATCTTGTCATGGAAAAACTTCGTCTTTTAATTCCTTGCAAATACGGAACTCTCGTAAGCATCATTACGTATCTCGTCTAGCTTATTAAGTTGTAACTTCCTTTGTTTCCCCGCATTGTTATAATCCATGTTGCACATCTTTATCGCCCAATATGCCTTATGCTCAAGTTCAACCGGAAGATGACAAGCTTTGCCATAAATTAACCGATATAGAGACATATCAATCGGTGTTTTGTATGCCGTTCTATACGCCCAAAGCGCATAATTAAGCATATAGCTCCAATATTTCTGTGTAGTGTTTACGGTTTTCTCAAGAATGGATTTAATCTCACGGTTCGAGATTTCAGCTTGCCCACTAGTTTGTGGGTGATACGGCGTGCCGACCTTGTGTTTTATGATATACTTCTTGAGTAGAGCATGAAAGGATTTCAGAAAGTGTGACCCCCCATTGCTGATAACCACTCTTGGTGTACCTGTCTAGCGAAAATATATTCATTCACAAACTCACAAATAACTTGAGAATCATTAGTAGGGGTGGCTTTATCTTCCACCCATTTCGAAACATAATCCACAACAAGAAGTATATAAAATTTTCCATTAGAATTGACAAAAGGACCATAAAATCAATTCCCCACACATCAAATACTTCTATTACAAGAATTGATGTGAGTGGCATTTGATTTCGAGCACCTAGGTTTTCCATTCTTTGACATCTATCACAAGATTTACAAAAAATATATGCATCCTCAAATTATGTAGGCCAATAAAGACCACTTTCAAGGACTTTGAAAGCGGTACATTTGGAACCAAAGTGACCGCCATATGGATAATTATGACAAAAAGTAAGAATATATTGATATTAAGGATTAGGTACGCACCTGCGGATGATTTGACCGGAACCGTATTTCCACAAGTATGGATCATCCCACACATACTGCTTGGCTATTTTCTTAAGCTTAAGTTTTTGATAACTAGACATTGTACTATGTACTTGTCTCGTAACCAAGTAATTCACTATATCCGTGTACCAATGTGTTGAATCTTCAATCGAGAAAAGTTGTTCGTCTGGAATACGATCTAGTAAAGGAAGTTCTTCTTCGGAAACAACAAATCTACTAAGGTGATCCGCAACAGTATTTTCAACACCTATTTTATCCTTAATTTCACAATCAAATTCTTTCAGTAGTATTACCATCGTATAAGTCTTAGCTTAGCTCTTTTCTTCTTTACTAAGTACCTAAGTGTTGCGTGATCGGAATATACAATCACTTTTGTACCCACCAAGTATGATCTAAAATTTTCTAGTGCAAACACTATAGCCAAAAATTCTTTCTCGGTGGTAGAATAGTTGATTTGCGCATCATTTAGGGTCCGAGATGCATAATAAATCACATGAGACAGCTTGTCTACTCTTTGACCCAAAACGGATCCAACTGCAAACTCCAATCCGGTGACTTGATAATTGGTGAAGTTGTCAACAATACTTTCCATCTATCAAAGGCATCCTTGCACTCCTTGCTGAAGTAAAAAATAACCTCCCTTTGCAATAATTTGCACACCAGCAATGAGATTTTGGAGAAATATTTAAGCCGCTTATAAAAACCTGCATGACCAAGAAATGAGCGAATTTCCCTCACCGAAGTGGGGTATTATAAGTTTCTTATTAAATTTGTCTTTGCTTTGTCAATTTCGAACCCTCAAGAGGACACAATGTGACCGAGCACTATTCCATATCCACAAAATGGCATTTCTCTCAATTAAGAACAAGGTTAGTGTCTATGCATCTTTTTAGCACAGATTCAAGATTTTGTAAACAAATATCAAATGAATTGCCATAAACACTAAAATCATCCGTAAATACCTCAATGATGCGTTCCACTTAGTCAGAAAATATACATACATCTCTGAAAAGTGGCAGTTGCATTGCAAAGACCAAATGACATCGGTCTATAGGCAAACGTACCAGAAGGACAAGTAAAAGTAGTCTTCTCTTGATCCTCCGGTACAATAACAATCCGATTGTACCCCAAATAACCATCCAAAAAGCAATAGTGTTAATTTCCCGCTAACATTTCTAACATCTGATCAGTGAAAATCAAAGAAAAGTGATCCTTTCGGGTTGCGGTATTAAGCTATCTATAGTCTGTGCACACTCTCCATCCAGTTTGAACTCTTGTAGGAACAAGTTCGTCATCTTGATTTTTAACAACAGTGACACCTGGTTTCTTAGGTATCACATGTACCAGACTAACCCATTTGTTGTCAGAAGTTGGGTAATCACCCCTACACTTAGCAATTTGAGGATCTCTTTCTTCACGACCTCCATCATTCGGGGTGTGTGTGGGGGTGGGGGTGGGGTGGGGGTGTGTGTGTGTGTGTGTTAATACTACACTGAGCATCACGTACTGGCTTAAAATCATCTTCCATCAGGATTCTATGCATGTACATGAATGGACTAATGCCTTTGATATCGGCAGTTGTCCAACCAATAGTCGTTTTCTGCTCTTTCAAAACCCTAAGAAGACGTTCTTCTTGTATTTGGGTGAGGTTCTTTGAAATAATCACCAGAAGTTCTTCTTTATCACCCAAGTACGTGTACTTTAAGTGATCCAAAATCGGCTTCAATTCTATTTTAGGTGCTTGCACAATAGAAGGTAACAGAACCTCATTAGTTACGGGTAAAAAAAAGAAGAGATATTACCCATTTCGGCTTCTTGTAGTGCCGTTAAAGCACCAAACATCTCCACTATTTCTTTGGATAAGTCAACGTCCAGGTTCGGGTGTCCATGAACGTCTAAATTAATGCTATTATGTAACAGAACTACAAGTTCATCTTCACCGTTCAAATTAAACATTTGTTGCGCTAATAAACCAATAACATCAATAGAGAAAGCAGAATGAACATCACTAGGATAGCGCATGGTTTCAAAGATATTGAACCATATGACTTCCTTATCAAATTCCATAGTGAGTGTACCACTATCGACATCAATCTTCATCCTTGCAGTTTTCATAAACGGTCTCCCGAGAAGTAACGAAGTAGATGCACTATTTTTTCCATCCTGCATATCCACGATATAGAAATCAACCGGAAAGATTAACTCATTCACTTGAACTAACACGACTTCGACGACTCCCTTAGTGAAAAAGCGGGGGTATAACAACCACACCCAATATTTCGATTAGAAATCTGTATGGACTAACTCCAATATACTTTCCAGAGAATCAACTAAACAGTCAGACTCAATCTAGAAAAAGTATATCGAGGAGTTAATATCTCTCTCACTTGATTTGATCTTTACTCAAGCAAATAGAAATCTGCGAGTCTTTATCAAATACAAGGATAATAACTTGGATGGTACCAAAGACCAATATCCAAGTGTCAATCAATTTAAATCAACAACCAAAGGTTGGATACTCTAATTGATTGATCTTAACGCACAACCTGTGATATTTCAATTATACAATGAAATATAATGCAGAATAGAAATAACACAGACACCAGAAATTTTGTTAATGAGGAAACCGCAAATGCAGAAAAACCCCGGGACCTAGTCCAGATTGAACACCACACTGTATTAAGCCGCTACAAACACTAGCCTACTACAAACTAACTTCGATTTGGACTGTAGTTGAACCCTAATCAATTTCACACTGATTCAAGGTACAGTTGCGCTCCTTACGTCTCTGATCCCAACAGGATACTACGCACTTGATTCCCTTAGCAGATCTCACCCACAACCAAGAGTTGCCACGACCAAAGTCGAAGACTTTAATAAAAAAAAATTGTATCACACAGAAAAGTCTATGATAGGTAAATTTGTCTCTCACAGATAGACCTAAGAGTTTTTGTTCCGTCTTTTTATAAATCAAGGTGAACAGGAACTAACTGATAATCCGGACTTATATTCTCGAAGAGCAGCCTAGTATTATCAATCACCTCACAACAATCTTAATCGTATGGTAGCGAAACAAGATGTTGCGGAATCACAAACGATGAGACGAAGATGTTTGGGATTTCTTTTTATCTTGCCCTATCGGAGATATAATCTCAAGTCAATTATTCAATTGAACTCGGATGATATAAGATGGCAAGATAAGATCGCCCAACTACAAGAGAAGTAGTTTCGTCTGGCTTCACAATCCCAATGAAGTCTTTCAGTCGTTAACCTACAGGGTCTCGGGAAGAAACCTAAGGTTAAAGGAGAATCGACTCTAGCAAACCAACTAGTATCACACAAGAGGTGTGGGGATTAGTTTTTCCAATTGCTAGATGTCTCCTTTATATAGTTTTCAAATCAGGGTTTGCAATCCAAATTACCTTGGTAAAAAAGCATTCAATATTCATCGTTAGATGAAAAACCTGATTTCTCCAAGCTAATATCTTTCAACCGTTAGATCGAAACTTAGCTTGTCATACACAAATGAAATGTGTTTCATTTAGGTTTGAGTAACCGTACCAAAACGTATACACTTGGTTGGTTCACAAATAGTTAACCTAGGTTAGCCATATGAGTACTTTCATATCAACCATATTCATCTTTCTCATAACTAGTTCAAATGACTCATAAGAACTAGTTGATAGAGTTGTTCAATTGCTTAGGTCTTTATTCATGGACACAATTGAAAAATATAGCCATGGTTTGCAAAGATTGCATTCCTTATTGATTTATTGTTTTAAGTTCATGAACTTCCGATTTGAGAAATAACTAGCCTGGGTACACGTACGGGTACGTGTTTACCTTAGCTACCGGATTTGAGTTTGGAAACTCAGCAGAAATTTTCGGTTCGAAAACTTCCGTGAGTACGCGTACGGGTATGCGTACCTAAGGTGACTGGTTTTCCAGTTTGTAAACTACAAACTCCAGGAGAATTTTTCGTATAGAAAACTTCCGCCAGTACGCGTACCCAACCTGTATCCTTTACCAATGTCGCATGCACAAGTGCACACAATTGGTTTTCGGCACATGGACTTATACACTAACGTGCGAACACACTATATATGCTTATATCCATAGTTGGTTACATAATCTCAACCCTACATTTCAATAATTGAAACATTCTTCTATAATGTTATAACAATTGTTATTCACGACTATCATCATCAAAGCTATTTTCAAGATTGAAACGCCATCATTACTTTCGTCACAGATAAAGATGAAAAGTGGTTAAAACAAAAGCTTACCAACACGTATTTTAAGAAAAAGATAGGCGAGTAAACTCGGCTCGAAATAGCAAATGTGTATGTATGAAAACTATCATACTTATACGACTTTGTCTCAAAATTAGGAGATAGAGAGATAGAATTTTGAGTGGTAGATAAGTTCAATTCTCCACATACCTTTTAGTCGGATGAAGTTCCACTAGTTCCTCCAGTAGTTCTTCGTCTTCGTAAGATAATCCCCATAGAGTCTGGAGCTCAACTACACTAATCTGTCCTAAACCGAGACTTAGCTATAAGTAGTCTAGAAATCAAGATTTATAGTTTTGACACCTAAACTTGACAAACATACTTGAGATAGAAACGCATGCGAGTTCGACCGAGCAGTGCTCTAACATTCTCCCCCTTTGTTAATTTTAGTGGCAAAACTATCAATACATATAGATTACAAAATAAATAAAACTTTGTAGCTTCTCGTTCACATGCTTGATCTCCTTGGTGCTTCAACATCAATCGAAAACTTCGTCTTTTCCAAGTACTCCCATGATTCCATAGATGTTCAATTCAGCATCATAGTTGTTGAAGTTCCGTAGCCATAACAATGAGAAAATAAAAGCTCTCGATCATTGTTATACAATGTCATAGTATTATTACACAGTATCAAAGTTCTTATATCACAACTTCGACAACAATAATATGGTGATATGTATCACTCCCCCTTAGTCAATACTTCGTCTCAACACGAAAACCACTCCCCCTTACATAATGATCCGAAAACCGTATATATTTGTAGTGTGAACTACATATTAATTCTCCCCCTTTTTGTCAATAAAATTGGAAAAGGTACGAAAACGGGATCCTAATGAAATTTTCATGGAGACACTTCAAGACCAAAGAAAAGCACATATCAACTTGTTTTGATGCAATCATATATCCGAAGCTAGATGCATTCATCACGGAGTTTATAAAGATACAAGATAACTCCTGAATATTCCAAAGCCGCACTCCCCACAAAGACATGGAAATTAAGCGCAAGTTCAAAGGAACTCTCCCCCATTTGATGTCATTCCCGAAAGAACAACAAGAGCGACCTTACTTTTACAAGAAAAGAAGGATTTCTTTGGACACCAAAAACCACAAAATGATTTTGTATCCAAAAAAATTCTCAATTAAACTAATCGCAAGAGAACCCATGATTAATTTAATCGGAATACACAACCAAAATTATCACAAACGAATCTATGATTAGTTTAGTTGGAAATGCTCACACAAGAAGACTTATGGAGCCTCACAGTATATACATAAAATATGGATCAGGGAAAGATCAATACTACAGAATATACAAGGATTCATTCTATCTTCATCACTATTTGCATAACGACATACGATAGACATAATGCTTGTAAACAAAAGATTTTAACCTATCTTCCATCAATGAATTGACATAATAGGCTTAACTTTTGTTTGTCAAAGAGTTCATCGATCTTGTATCAATATATGCATATCAACATATAATCGAGATAACTTTTGAAAATGTATGGGACAATAATAGTTCACGGACGCAAACACACATATCCCATAACATATTGCAATATATAAAACCATAAATATTAATACTGCAAAAATCATCTTCCAAACCAACTTTAGAATTTAACCAAATAAATCTAAAAACATGAAGATGAAAACATTAGGCATAGCTTTGTGTACTCACAATAATGGCTATTCCAAACCCTAGTTGTCATTCTTAAACAAAAACAAGAATAAAAATTCTCTTAAGAATTTTCCTAGACAAAAATAAAGAACATAAGACAAAATCTACTGAAACAGATCACAAGCTACATTAGAGTTCACGTACGGCAGCTTCACGGACTTCGAGCTTGTGATTCATGTTAACAACTGCGTCTTCGGAGAAGATATCCTCATTGAGAAGTTCTTTAACATGTGACTTTATGAGACCAAGTTCGGTAGAAACCTTCTTCACCTCAATTCTCATCATATCAAGATCCTTCATAGTCTCAACGAGTTGTTGTTTTGCTTTCTCAAAGTATTTAAGAAAGTCATGAACCACTTCAGCAGAAACCATATCCTCATTCTCAACATCTTGATGAGAGTAAGCAATATAAGATGAAGCATTAGGAGTGCCGTCTTCTACAAGAGTTCTTTTCTTCCTGCCTTTTGTTTCTAAACCAAAAACCTTTCTCAAGGAATCCTTTAGCAAAATCACCATAATGAGATGAAAAAGAAGACATCCTTGACTACCCAAAAGAAGAGTTTGCGTACGTGACTTATGTAACTCGGTAGCTTGGATACTTAAAGGTTAAAATAGGAAGAAAATATAGGGTTTCCTTAATTGGTTCGTGTCGGTTACACGGGTAACCAGTACGAGTATAATTTCCACCCAAAAGAACCACAGGGGTCGTATGTACAATATGAAGAACCTTTAGTGCCTCAAAAGAAATTATGTCTCATAGAGAACCTATTTTTGAGAACACAAGAAGCAAATGGTTTAAACCAAAAAAAATAATCAAAGAGAGTAACTTTTGAAGAACAACAAATACTTATGTAAACATGTTTGTAAGGATACTCTTGCTAAAGATGATAAGAACATAGCTTGAGAATCTAAAACACATTTACAACAAGTATACCTGAACTTTTTTTTTTTTTGCTTAACAATATGAATTATATTAAACCAAAGACTTACAAAATTACAAGAATGTTACTTAAAGACATAACAAAAAGAAATAATAAAAGACAAGCTTCAATTATTGGAGTTACACAGATTGTATTCAACCAAACCTGTAATATGGTTTATTCTCTACCTCCATGTTGGATAAGAATGGTGGTCTACTTGTGAAAATAATTGATTCTCCTCTTGCCATATCTGAACCTTTCTTGGACATCAAATCTGCAGAGAAGTTCACTTCCCTGTAGCTGTGGATAAAGATTATTTGCTTCAAAGTTTCAGAAATCTTACTCCATCTTGTGATTGCAAACCATGGAATATTTCCTGTAGTGAAAGCTGTAATCACAACTTTTGAGTCTATTCTTAATATGACTTCCAGTTTTCCATTGTTGATAGCCCATTCACCAGCACATAGTAAAGCAAACACTTCTGCAAAAAAGTTTGTTGCCACTCCAAGCCTTCCTGCCTTAGCCACAATACATTCTCCAACTGAGTTTCTTCCAAAAAAACCCGTACCCTGAGTTACCAGGGTTTCCTTTGGATGCACCATCACAACAGAGAAGTATTTGAGAATTCACTGGGAGATGAAAATATATTTCTTGAATTTTAGTTGACACAGTTCTTCTACAAGGTATGTTAAACATCTTTTGAATCTGTAAGTCATAACATGAATTCCACATTCTTCCTTTCATTCTAACTTCATTCTCATGTGTAAGTTTCATAATTCTAGTTTTGAGAACTTGGATATTGAATCTTCCATTATCATATACACATTTCTTTCTCATAAACCAGAGTTCTCTCAATGTGATGAAAGCAGAGGTCATCCATATTTCTTTATCTGCGGGACTTTTTTGTTTTGCATAGTTAAAAATATCCTCAAGTGAGCTTCGATTCTTAAAGCAGAACATGTCACCTAACCATTTCCATATAATTTCACTATATTTACATCTCCATAGAATATGTTCTAGGTTTTCTTCAGAATTTCTACAAAAAGGACATCTTGATGCAAGGCTAAAGTTTCTCTTTTTCATATTGTCATCAGTAGAGAATATATTCCTTTTTAGTTTCCATACATTACTAGAAATATATGGATGTATAGAATGGTTCCATACCTTTTGAGTCCATTGCAGTTTTGGATATTTTCTTCTTATAGATTCCACTGCAGAAGCTACTGTGAAAGCACCATTGATGGTTTTGCTCCAAATTCTTCTATCTTCTTTATTATCAACAACTGGCAGCTCACTAGTATTGAACATTTCCAACATTTCAGATGGAATTACCCACTCACCTTCTAGTAAAATTTTAGATACTTTCATATCTGGAAATTGAAGCATAAAAGAATTTTCAAGGAACAATTCTATTAGAGCTTTATCTTTAATCCATTTTTCTTTCCATACTGAAATGTTGTCTCCCTTCCCAGCTAGCCATCTTGCATGATTTAAAACATCATTTTCCACCCATTTCATACCTGACCATATAGAAGATTTTCTATAAAACTGAATCCAATCACCATCTTTGTCCTGATACTTGGCTTTAAAATATCTTGACATTTCATCATCTCCATTTAGAATTTTCCAGTACAGCTTCATGAGAAGAGATTTATTAAGAATCTCCAACCTTCTCAATCCTAGACCCCCTTCATCAATAGGAGAACACATTGAATCCCATTTTATTGTAATAGCTTTTCTTGAAGAAGGGTCACCAGTCCATAGGAAGTTTCTGATAATTCTTTCACATTCCTTTATTATTGTTCTTGGCCATTTATAGACCGCCATTGAATAAATGAGAAAACTACATAATACAAATTTAACCAAAATCAGTCTTTCTTGAAATGAGAGTAATCTACCTTTCCACCCTGACAAACTTTCTTGCATCATTTCAACTATATTCCACAAATTGGATGATTTTATTCTTCCAGGTTCCAACATAACTCCCAAATACTTATCTGGAAAACTTGAGAGGGGCATGTTGCAAAGTCCAGCAATTTCTTGTTTTCTTGTATCATTTGTTCCACCAATACAACATGTGCTTTTTTCCAAGCTAATAACTTGACCTGAAGCAGCTTGATATTCTTGTAAAGTCTTTAAAAGTTTTCTCACATTTCTCTTATCATCATTACAGAATATAAAGATATCATCTGCAAAAAATATGTGAGAAGGATGAACATTTTTTCTTGTAATCATTGGCTGAAGTTGACTTGTCTGCACCATTTTTGTGATTGTTCTGCTTAACAGATCTTCAACAATTACAAAAAGTAATGGAGACAAGGGATCACCTTGTCTCAACCCTCTACTAACTTGAAAATACCCTACAGGACCACCATTTAATAAAACAGATATCCTAGTTGATTTTAGAAGAGTATGGAGCCATCTTGTAATATTACTTGAAAACCCAAACTTTTGCATAACTTGAAACATGATTCCCAGCTCAGAGAGTCATATGCCTGAGT
This sequence comes from Papaver somniferum, assembly GCF_003573695.1. Lineage (NCBI taxonomy): Eukaryota > Viridiplantae > Streptophyta > Magnoliopsida > Ranunculales > Papaveraceae > Papaver > Papaver somniferum. The sequence goes on along the minus strand of NC_039360.1, from coordinate 146,390,156 downwards.
GATGTCTAACTTCAAACCCAAATTACCTCCTCTTCTCTTGTATTTCAAGTCATTTACTAATTCAGATGCTAAAGCAATTTTTTCTTGGATATTCCTCCCTTTAATGAAAGCACCCTGTTGAGGAGATACCACTTTTTTAATGACTTCAGTTAATCTTTTAGTAATAATTTTTGTGATCACTTTAAAACTGAAATTCATCAACCCAATTGGTCTGAATTGATTAGCTCTTTTAGCATTCTTAACCTTTGAAAGAAGCAATAAGAAATTTGCATTTAAACCATTTGGAATAAAACCTCTGCTCCACCAAAATTGTATTGCTCTTATGAAATATGAACCAATTATCTCCCATGCTTCCCTATAGAACCATCCAGCAAATCCATCTGGACCAGGGGCACTATCTGCATTTAGCTCAAAAACTTCTTCTCTAATTTCATCTGCCTTTGGAGTAGCTTCAAGCATATAGTTTTCTTCTTCAGACACCATATTAGGAATATCTTGAAAAATGTTAGATGCAAAAGAAGTTTCCTGAAATGTGAATTTATCTTCAAAATGTTTGACTAAAATGTCAGCTATTTCCTCTTGATTGGTAGTAATGCCCCCTTCAAGTTTTTCCAACTCCACAATTGAATTTTGAGTTTGTCTTATCTTTATATTAACATGGAATGGAAGAATCTTGTGTTTGAAGCTCCTTCTTTTAGCCATTTTACTCTTGATTTTTGCTGGATAGTATCCCTTTGCTGCTCAAGTAAGATCTCATGTTTTTCTCTTAAAGTCACAAGATTATTGAGCAGATGTAAATTCAAAGGATCTCTGTCAGATAATAAAGTTGCTTTCATAACATGTTCCTCAACTTGTTGAAGATTTTTTGTAACATTTCCAAAAGTATTCCAATTCCATATTTGCAAATCCTTTTTGAGTCTTTTTAGTTTACTCATATATATAAAACCAGGATTACCTAAAATATCTGAATTCCAAGACTCCATGATTATTTGTTTAAATGAAGCATGAGTTTTCCATACCTTTAATGCTCTGAATGGAACATTTTTTGGTTTAGGGATGGCAACACCGGATCCATACAAAACTCCATGATCTGAAATGCCCCTTGCACCAACTTTGTAACCCCAACTTGGATATAACTTAAGCCATTTGTCATTAAATGTAGCTCTCTCCAGATTGCAGACTATTCTTCTTCTTCCAGCTCTGTTATTACACCAAGAGAACTCCAATCAAGTTTTTGGTGCATGAATCAGACCACAGTTACTTAAGCAATTATTAAACTCCAACATTGAAATTCTTAAAGGTTTCAGGCCACCAATCTTTTCTTCCTGGCAATTTACAACATTAAAATCTCCAATTGCCATCCATGGTTTATTCAAAGAATTAATTTCCTCCAATTTCTTCCACAATGCTCTTCTATCTACAGTTAAGGATGTTGCATGAACTCCAGTAATCAAAGAATCTCCAACTGAAATAGTAATCTCTTGACTAGTGCAGGAAATTATTGAAGGAGGATTTATTGAAGCACTCTAAAGAACCCAAATATTGCCTTTTTTTAAATCAGAAGAATTATGAAATATCTCATAGTGCATACCAGTTAGTTTCAATTTTTTGATGAATTCAGATGAATATCTAACTTTTGGTTCTGCTAGAATTATAATTGTAGGACTAAAAGAATGAACTAAACTTCAAAAGTATACCTGAACATATCTCTCTTAACCAGGTTTTTTGTAAGAGATCATCCAACCTTGTGATTAAGTGGCACAAGTATGAGCTTTTAGCTCATCAAATGAACATTGTTTTTAGTTAAACCCTTTTCTTCTGTTACCAGGAAGAATATTGTTATGATGTGAAAAGTTATCATTAAATTTACTATCATCATAATAAGATACATAGTAAGGATTCTTACCTGATGAAGAACGTCTAGATGGAGCTAACATCTTGTTGATGATTTCCTTATATCCTTCAACAATCAATTTTAGATTGTCATCCATCTGTTCATATCTGCATTCTTCACTTGATGCATGATTCACATCAGTTTTAGCATTATCTCCAGTACTGACATGAGAGAGAACATGAGTTCTTCTTGAATGATATTTGTCAAGAGGTCTACTATGCTTTTGTGCATTTGAGGAATTCATTGAACTGACTTTCCTGGTGGGAAACACAGGATGTGTACTGAAACCAATTGGTTTAGACATACGAATATCAGTTACACCTTTAAGAATTAAGTCTAAGGTGTGTTGAAGTTGAACCCACGATTTATTTTTCAACTTGGGTTTCCTCTTTTACACTATACGCTCTTTTGAATCACGAAGAAGGCACATTTTCTGATCACGAGAGTGATTAGAGATTGCAGACTTAACATCATTGTTTAGAGATTTCTCTCTTTCAACTGATGTGTGAATCTCTTGCTCATCAGGTTGAGTGAGGAGAGAATCAAGAATTACTTCTGAAACTGGATCTCTTTCAGTTTGAATAGAAGTAGACGGTATAACAGTCTTTCCTGAACATTCTTGAATGGAGAGTTTACTCAAGAGATGTTCAATTTCTAACGCATCCTTTTTAAGTTTAGCCTCAAGTAAGATACGAGTTAATCGAACTTCAGGTTTTTCTTTAAGAGAAGCCTTTTCACTAGAGTCACAGTCTGTTGCTACACCGAGAAGAACATTGACATGTTTTTTTAACTATTTGAATCTTTCAGCTTGAATTCTAACAAGGTTTAGAAGTAGTTTACTCTCTCAAGTTGTTTCCTCTTGAATAGTGAAGTTAGATTCATCATGATAACACATGTCAATGTTAGTCTGTTTCATTTGAACACTGGGTTCGTCTATTCCCGAGATTGAAACATCTTTCTCTTTAATAGACCTATTAGAAACATAATCTTTATTTCTGGTGACGCGTTCATCGGAGATAACACCTTTGTCCATAGAGTCAGATCGTTACAAACACAGACTTTTGAGGTCTTAAACGTGTTTGCCTGCTCTGATACCAATTGAAAAAGCGGGGGTATAACAACTACACCCAATATTTCGATTAGCAGTCTGTATGGACTAACTCCAATATACTTTCTAGAGAATCAACTAGACAATCAAACTCAATCTAGAGAAAAGTATATCGAGGAGTTATTATCTCTCTCACTTGATTTGAACTTTACTCAAGCAAATAGAAATCTGCGAGTCTTTATCAAATACAAGGATAATAACTTGGATGGTACCAAAGACCAATATCCAAGTGTCAATCAATTAAAATCAACAACCAAAGGTTGGATACTCTAATTGATTGATCTTAATGCACAACCTGTGATATTTCAATTATATAATGAAATATAATGCGGAATAGAAATAACACAGACACCAGAAATTTTGTTAATGAGGAAACTGCAAATGCAGAAAAACCCCGGGACCTAGTCCAAGTTGAACACCACACTGTATTAAGCAGCTACAGATACTAGCCTACTACAAACTAACTTCGGTCTGGACTGTAGTTGAACCCTAATCAATATCACACTGATTCAAGGTACAGTTCGCTCCTTACATCTTTGATCCCAGCAGGATACTACGCACTCGATTCCCTTAGCTGATCTCACCCACAACCAAGAGTTGCTACGACCCAAAGTCGAAGACTTTAATAAACAAATCTGTATCACACAGAAAAGTCTATGATAGGTAAATCTGTCTCCCACAGATAGACTTAAGAGTTTTGTTCTGTTTTTTGATAAATCAAGGTGATCAGGAACTAATTGATAATCCGGACTTATATTCCCAAAGAACAACCTAGTATTATCAATCACCTCACAACAATCTTAATCGTATGACAACGAAACAAGATGTTGCGGAATCACAAACGATGAGACAAAGATGTTTGTGATTTCTTTTTATCTTGTCCCATCGGAGTTATAATCTCAAGTCAATAACTCAATTGAACTCGGACGATAGAAGATGGCAAGATCAGATCGCTCAACTACAAGAGAAATAGTTTCGTCTGGCTTCACAATCCCAATGAAGTCTTTCAGTCGTTAACCTACAAGGTCTCGGGAAGAAACCTAAGGTTAAAGGAGAATAGACTCTAGCAAACCAACTAGTATCACACATGAGGTGTGGGGATTAGTTTTTTGGTAGGCTTCTAAAAGGTCTTACAAATTATAACCGCAAGTGCACGGTGTCGAAAGTGGCAAATGTGCAAGTACGGGTCGAACCAAAGAGACTTGGGTGTGTATTGAAGTGAAGAAACAAGTGACAGTAAACCAAAGAAGCAGTGAATGACAGTGGCAAAGGAACAAAGAAAAATCAGTGGCAATGAATAAGAAAAACTTAACCAAAACAGAACATGGGAGAGAAATTGTGGATGGGAATGAAGTGTATGGAGATGGATGAGAATTCTCCTTCACCTAGCTAGTTCACCTTGGTTACATCCCTGTCACGTGGCTAGTTAACTACCTAAAGTCCTTGGATAACCCCTAGCATTGCCTATCTGATTAAAGCATAGGCAATCACAGGTCATTTAGGGTCTAGGTCTCTAACTAATATGGCTTTGTGAATCCCTTAGATTATCACTAACTCCTAGCATTAATGGTCTGTTTAAAGCACCACTAATCACAAGCCAGTGAACCTTTGGAATGTTACTAACCTAAATGTTTTGAGCTCAACAGGGTCTAACCCAAATGGCTAACCAACAAAGTTCAGTTGTATTCTCTAAGATTTAAACAGGGAAATTACAGGATCATGTGAAGAAACATTACATACATAGAACTTAACACAAACATAACATGAAAAATACATTCACATGATGAAACTGATATTTAATTGAAGAAACTAACATTTAAACAAAACCTAAGAACTAAATAGTGAAGCATAAGTTGAAATTGGAAAACAAAGAAATCTAAAACTAAACCTAATTGACACACTGGCTAGTCCAGGCATACCTAATAACAACACCCAAAGCTTCAATTTATACATGCGAGCTCAAAAAAATCAAAATCCCCAAAAATTAGGGTTTCACCAAAAACGAAATTCACTCACCTAACTCTCTGATTTCATCTCAATAGTCTCGACCCATGCTTCCTTCTCTTCTTCTCCTGCTTTTCCCATGCTCTAATTGCAACTCTATTCCAACCTAATCTACCAATTTCACCTCTAGGGTTTCTGATATCGGTGAGGCGTGAAATTGATAGATTAGAAGGCTATAAAGTAGGTGAAAGTGGTAGTAATGATGGGGTTTAGGGTTGGTAGGAGCCATGATGGCTTTGGTGGTGGATGTGGTGGTGGCAGACGGAGCAGGTGGTGGTGATGGCGTCACTGTGCACAGAAGGGGGGAGAAGAGGATGGGTTCGATATTTTTGGAGTAGGGGGTGTTTGGTTGGGATGGTATAAGGTTAGGTTGTTCGAGTGTGAGGCGGGTACAACAAATCTTGATGTCTTGCGAAGCTGAGCCGTGTGATAATATCTTCTGGGACGGATCTAACGGCGAGATGGAGACAGATCATGAGCGACCGTTGGATGCCTGATACAACGAAACTGACGGCTCAAGATGGAGTTAGGTGCTGTAGTGTTAGACAGGAGCTTCAGACTTTGATGTAATGGCGATGCTGCGACCGTAGGATGCTGAGATGATCCAATCTGACGGCTAGAAAGGGAAACAGGTATGGATATAGGAAATGGACTTGGGTGAGGGTTTTGGGCATTGGGTATGCCAAGACCATATCTTCTTTAAGAACAATTCTTCCTCTTCAAGCCCACTTCTAGCCTTTTGGTCTTGTGCACAACATTCTTCGCGGCTTCCTTGTGTGATTCCTCTTGGCTTCCACCACTTTTCTGCTCTTTTTGCTCCGCAATTCATCCAAACTTTATTTATTACCTAAAAATGCAAAATTAATTAATAAAAATATTTATTCTTGAAAACAAAGAAAATACAGAATATGGGATAAAATGTAGAATTAATGCACAAAAGATGAGTTAAATGCCAAGAAAAATATATATAAATATGCACTTTTTAGCACTCATCAAATACCCCCAACCCTGAATTTTACTTGTCCTCAAGTAAAACAAAACTAAGGAAATCCTACCTATACCACTGTCGCTGGTCTCTCGAATGCATTTAGCGTATGCACTAAGCCTTTTAAACCACTAAGTGTCCCTAGTGGACGAGTGAAGTCTCGTGAAGGTTTGCTTAGAACGTACCTACAAAGTTCTAGGTCAAAATATAAGCTCAGATTCCATGAAATGTGACATGTGCAAGTCAGTTTAAGCTCACAGCAAAATGGAGATGTCAATCTAGCTATCTAAGGCACAATCCTAGCACTGATAACAAATAAAGACATGTGATAAGAGTGTAAAGTGTATCTACACATGTGTAAAGAAAGATCGGATGTTATGACTACTAATCACCAAGAGATAGTTTCTCAGGCTAAGAACCAAGGTCGAAATCTAGCTAGCTGTCCGGACTTTACGAAAATTGTGAATGAGTTGGAGGTATTTCACAATTACTCGCGTTGTACATCAATGGCATACACCCTCCTTGCTTATTACAATGAAACAACAAAATGACTCTTTACATGACTCTTATTTACATTGACTACTCTCTTTTATTTTTGGAACAAGAGAGGATAGAATTGATATATACTTGATTTTTTTTTTTTTTTTTTTTTTTTTTTTTGATTTTTTGATTTTTTTTGATTTTTTTTTTTTGTGAATGGAATTTACAACATGGTAACTCTTTTGATACATAGAGAGAAAGGAATAAAAATTACATGACACTTAGCAAGAGGTAGCCCTTTTTGATGCACCCAGTTAAATTCGATGGTTGTTTTCTTAATGTAACCTCCACCTTCTATCCCAACCAACCAAAGAACAAGCTAGTCAAGTTTCGTTCAGTATTCTAAAGTGATTGGCAACTAAAACTTCCGATAGAACACCTCAAGGATGAGGCTATACATGTATTGGTAGATCGTGCGCGTGCAAGTTTCTTATCACTATGTGAATTGTGCTAGAATCAGGGTGCCTAAATATCTAGACTAAGACTCCTAAAAATACATATTTGCACAAGAGTCAACATTTCAAGGTAAATGAGCTCCATTTTTGTTTTTTAATTTTTTTTTTTTTTTTTTTTTTTTTTCAAAAAGGAAGAGTTCAATTTTTCGATTATAGCATGATATCGTGGTACCTACTTTTCACCCCTAAACCTAAACTAAACATTGTCCTCAATGTTTCTAAAGATAAACATATTCATAACTTGGACATATCGGAAAAACATGTTGAGTTTTGAGAGAAAGGAAGGAGAATACCCGATTTGACGAAAGAAATAAACGAACTCCATTATTCATGGTTAGAATCCAACGTATTTCAGCCGCATCGCCATGGGGTAGTAAGATATAAAGAAAAAGAAACTAAAAACTACCTACCAGATTATGTACAAAAAATTCACTATATACATAAAGTCTAAAGAGTTGAGGATCAACCCAAAAGACAAAGTGTTGAAACATAGAAAGTTTCAAAACACTAAAATTGGACTTAAATGGGAGTGAGAGTGAAAAACCGAATGAATCACCCCTAAACCTAAATTGTTCAACAGGTTTACTTTTAAGCACAAAATCTTTTAATTTTAGGGGTTCAGGATTCAAAAGGTCTAACTCATAATGGACTGTTTTCGGGATGGGCAAAGAAATGCATTCCAACTGTGGCTCTTTAAAAGTGTTATATTTTGAAGCAAAATAGTCCAAGAAGACTTGGGAGGCACACAGTTCCAATCCTAGATTGGGAATTTTCAGAAAAGTTGGTTTAAAATTTTTGTTGCAAACCAAATCTAGGTTGGGTGGAATAATCTCGATTTGAGATTTAGGTAAGAAAGTGGGTACATCTAAATTATTTTCATGGGTACGATCAATAGTACCAACACATACTTTCCCTAAATCAGAAACAGGTAAAACATGCTCACATTCATCGAACAAAACATCAAGACCTAAATCAGTATCATGATTGTTCGAAGTACTCAAATCATCACCGGAAGAAATAACATTTTGTGACTTAGGCAAGGAATCAGACACATCAAATTCGTCCTCATGCATAATAAAATTAGTGTCTACAGAAGATTCAACTATTCCTATGTCATGTTCATCTTCACAGAAGAATTGTACAAGCCCCATATTAGAATCAAAATCATATGAATTACAATGAGTATCAGAAGAAACAACATTCATGAAGGTTGAGGCTGAGAAGCCATATGTTATTGAACCAAAAGGTTCCACAATATTTTCAGCAAAAACATGTTCTTCTAACATATCATTATCATCATAATCATCATCATGGTAACATGCATATTGATCCTCATTAAAAGTGGTGGTGTCCTTAGTCGATTCATGTTCCTCTAAATCAGGTTCATATTCAATATCATTTAGATGAATGGGACTGGACACTTCATTAGGGACAACATGCATTTCCTCATGAATTTCCTCCTTTTGTAGTTGAAGCAAAATCTGATCTAACTTCGCCTGAATGCGTGATATAGTTCTATCAGAATTTTGCTCACCGAGTCTGAGAGCTTCTACGGTGGAGTCTAAATTCATGGGAGTACAAAATTCTTCATGTTCAAATTGTGGTGAATGGTACATGTGTGCATGGTCATTAGGGTTTACAAAATATTGATCGCAACCTTCGAAAGGTTGATTATGGTCCCAATGACTACCAGCCTCACAATTTGTGGGCATTTCATAATTTGGATTTTCATGGTATCCCCTAGATTTCCTAAATTCATGCAAAACATAGCAATATTCATCAGGGTGGTCTAAACCACCACAAAAGGTACAAACATGCATATTAGGTTGGCTAGGTTGATACATGGGTGAATAGTTATACGGGTTTGCATATTGAGGCTCATGACCTTGAAAAGGTCCATAATTATAATCCCTATAACTATTGACATCATGGTCTGTGGGAGGCTTATAAGGTGAATCTTGCCCGTAAGCATCTCTAATAGATTTATTCCCAGAGGCAGACCAAAATCCAGACATGTCTTTGTTTTATGAAATAATCACACAAATCACAAAAAAGTAAGGCCCATAATTTGATTTTTTTTTTTTTTTTTTAAAGGGAGATGATAAAAATTTGGTTTAATTTGGGAGCAAAAATTTGGTTTTTGAAATTAGGAGCAATTTTTTTTTTTTTGTGTTGGGTTTTGAAGCCCAAATTTTAGTTTAAAAGAAACTACAAGCCTAACAAACAACTAAATTACAAGCCCAAATAAAGAAAGAAATAAAAATAAAACTAATTATTACAAACCCACAAAAAAAAGAAAATAAAAATAAAACTAAAATTATTACAATCCCAAATAAAAAAATAAATAAAATAAATAAAATAAATAAAATTAAAATAATTATTACATGCCCAAAAAGATAATTACAATTACAAGCCCAAAAGAGAATAACAATACAAACCAAAAAATTACAAGCCCAAAAAATTTGGGTTTGGGTTTAGGCTTACCTTTTTGGAGGGAAGCCCAGTTGGGCTTTTATCCCTTTTCTTAAATTGCACAAGCCCAGTTGGGCTTTGGATCTTCCTAAACTTTTGTTGGAGAGGCCCAGTTGGGCTTTGGCTCTCAGCAACAAGCTCAGACCAGCAACTCAACAATAGCAGAAGGAAAACAACAACAGCACCAGAGGCTGGCTGTAGCAATGGCCCAAGCACCAGCAGCAGCAGGAAGAAGTAGCAGCAGCAACAGGGAGAAGAAGAAAGTAGCAGCACAGCTGCAGCAACAACAGCAAGAGCACCAGAGGCTCAGCACCAGCAGCAGCAAGTGGCAAGCCCAGCAGCAGCAGCACAGCAGCAGAGGCTGGCAGCAGCAACAGGAAGCAGCAGCAGCAACACCTGTTGGCTCAAAAAGAGAAGTAAGTTTCTCTTGAAAAAGAAGCAATGAGGGATCAATACAGCAGTGATATGCAAACTAAGATGCAAACTAATATGCAATATGCAAGATGCTAATGCAAGTTACACTAAGATGCAGTTAACCTAAGATGCAATGCAAAACAGTAAGATGCACATCAAGTTATGCAAAAATAGCAAACTAAGATACAAGAAAAACTTCAACAAAACAGCAGCCAAGTCCCCGGCAGCGGCGCCAAAAACTTGGTGGCTCTCTAAAAGAGTCACAGAAATTATAACCGCAAGTGCACGGTGTCGAAAGTGGCAAATGTGCAAGTACGGGTCGAACCACAGAGACTTGGGTGTGTATTGAAGTGAAGAAACAAGTGACAGTACCAAAGAAGCAGTGAATGACAGTGGCAAAGGAACAAAGAAAAATCAGTGGAAATGAATAAGAAAAACTTAACCAAAACAGAACATGGGAGAGAAATTGTGGATGGGAATGAAGTGTATGGAGATGGATGAGAATTCTCCTTCACCTAGCTAGTTCACCTTGGTTACATCCCTGTCACGTGGCTAGTTAACTACCTAAAGTCCTTGGATAACCCCTAGCATTGCCTATCTGATTAAAGCATAGGCAATCACAGGTCATTTAGGGTCTAGGTCTCTAACTAATATGGCTTTGTGAATCCCTTAGATTATCACTAACTCCTAGCATTAATGGTCTGTTTAAAGCACCACTAATCACAAGCCAGTGAACCTTTGGAATGTTACTAACCTAAATGTTTTGAGCTCAACAGGGTCTAACCCAAATGGCTAACCAACAAAGTTCAGTTGTATTCTCTAAGATTTAAACAGGGAAATTACAGGATCATGTGAAGAAACATTACATACATAGAACTTAACACAAACATAACATGAAAAATACATTCACATGATGAAACTGATATTTAATTGAAGAAACTAACATTTAAACAAAACCTAAGAACTAAATAGTGAAGCATAAGTTGAAATTGGAAAACAAAGAAATCTAAAACTAAACCTAATTGACACACTGGCTAGTCCAGGCATACCTAATAACAACACCCAAAGCTTCAATTTATACATGCGAGCTCAAAAAAATCAAAATCCCCAAAAATTAGGGTTTCACCAAAAACGAAATTCACTCACCTAACTCTCTGATTTCATCTCAATAGTCTCGACCCATGCTTCCTTCTCTTCTTCTCCTGCTTTTCCCATGCTCTAATTGCAACTCTATTCCAACCTAATCTACCAATTTCACCTCTAGGGTTTCTGATATCGGTGAGGCGTGAAATTGATAGATTAGAAGGCTATAAAGTAGGTGAAAGTGGTAGTAATGATGGGGTTTAGGGTTGGTAGGAGCCATGATGGCTTTGGTGGTGGCAGACGGAGCAGGTGGTGGTGATGGCGTCACTGTGCACAGAAGGGGGGAGAAGAGGATGGGTTCGATATTTTTGGAGTAGGGGGTGTTTGGTTGGGATGGTATAGGGTTAGGTTGTTCGAGTGTGAGGCGGGTACAGCAAATCTTGATGTCTTGCGAAGCTGAGCCGTGGGATAATATCTTCTGGGACGGATCTAACGGCGAGATGGAGACAGATCATGAGCGACCGTTGGATGCCTGATACAACGAAACTGATGGCTCAAGATGGAGTTAGGTGCTGTAGTGTTAGACAGGAGCTTCAGACTTTGATGTAATGGCGATGCTGCGACCGTAGGATGCTGAGATGATCCAATCTGACGGCTAGAAAGGGAAACGGGTATGGATATAAGAAATGGACTTGGGTGAGGGTTTTGGGCATTGGGTATGCCAAGCCCATATCTTCTTTAAGAACAATTCTTCCTCTTCAAGCCCACTTCTAGCCTTTTGGTCTTGTGCACAACATTCTTCGCGGCTTCCTTGTGTGATTCCTCTTGGCTTCCACCACTTTTCTGCTCTTTTTGCTCCGCAATTCATCCAAACTTTATTTATTACCTAAAAATGCAAAATTGATTAATAAAAATATTTATTCTTGAAAACAAAGAAAATACAGAATATGGGATAAAATGTAGAATTAATGCACAAAAGATGAGTTAAATGCCAAGAAAAATATATAGAAATATGCACTTTTTAGCACTCATCATTTTTCCAATTGCTAGATGTCTCCTTTATATAGTTTTCAAATCAGGGTTTGCAATCCAAGTTACCTTGGTAACAAAGCATTCAATATTCACCGTTAGATGAAAACCTGATTTCTCCAAGCTAATATATTTCAACTGTTAGATCGAAACTTAGCTTGTCATACACAAATGAAATGTGTTTCATTTAGGTTTGAGTAACCGTACCTAAACGTATACACTTGGTTGGTTCATAAATAGTTAACCGAGGCTAGCCATATGAGTACTTTCATATCAACCATATTTATCTTTCTCATAACTAGTTCAAATGACTCATAAGAACTAGTTGATAGAGTTGTTCAATTGCTTAGGTTTTATTCATAGACACAATTGAAACAAAATCGGTTTGATTCACTTGAATTAATTCATGAAAAATATAGCCATGGTTTGCAAAGATTGCATTCCTTATTGATTTATTATTTTAAGTTCATGAACTTCCGATTTGAGAAATAACCAGCTTGGGTACGCGTACGGGTACGTGTACCTTAGCTACCGGATTTGAGTTTGGAAACCCAGCAAAAATTTTTGGTTCGAAAACTTCCGTGAGTACGCGTAAGGGTACGCGTACCTAAGGTGACTGGTTTTCCAGTTTGTAAACTACAAACTCCAGTAGAAGTTTTCGGTCAGAAAACTTCCGCCAGTACGCGTACGGGTACACGTACCCAACCTGTCTCCTTTACCAATGTCGCATGCACAGGTGCACACAACTGGTTTCCGGCACATAGACTTATACACTAATGTGCGAACACACTATATATGCTTATATCCATAGTTGGTTACATAATCTCAACTATACATTTCAATCATTGAAACATTCTTCTATAATGTTGTAATAATCGTTATTCACGACTATCGTCATCAAAGCTATTTTCAAGATTGAAACGTCATCATGACTTTCGTCACGGATAAAGATGAAAAGTGGTTAAAGAAAAAGCTTACTAACACGTATTTCGACAAAAAGATAGGCGAGTAAAGTCGGCTCGAAATAGCAAATGTGTATGTATGAAAACTATCATACTTATACGACTTTGTCTCAAGAGTAGGAGATAGAGAGATATACTTTTGAGTGATAGATAAGCTCAAGTCTCCACATACCTTTTAGACGGATGAAGCTCCACTAGTTCCTCGAGTGGTTCTTTGTATTCGTAAGATAATCGCCATGACGTCTGGAGCTCAACTACACTAATCTGTCCTAAACCGAGACTTAGCTATAAGTAGTCTAGAAATTAATACATATAAATTTGACACCTAAACTTGACAAACATGCTTGAGATAGCAACGCGCGCGAGTTCAACCGAGCAGTGCTCTAACACTTAGGATATATATTGGACTTGTCTTCCAATTGAATAATAATCCTTGTATCTTTTAAATGTCCAAGAAAATATCGGCTGAATAACACTTATAGAAGCTCCCAAATCAAACAAAGCACGCTCAAATCGTCGGTTACCAACGGTAACAGGTACCGTGAAACCGCCAGGATCTTTACACTTTGTATCATTCTTCTTCAGTAACATAGTTGTAGCACTTTCTCCCACCTGAGTAATTTCATTAGCAATCAACTTATCCTTCCTTGTACACAAATCCTTCAAAGCCATGACATACCTGGATATGGTCTTGATAGCCTCAATGAACGGAATATTAATATGTATCTTGCTGAAAATATCCATGATCTCCTTGTCTTGAGATTCTTTTTTGGATTTGGAAAAACGACTAGGAAAATGAGGTGGTATGGTAAAGATAGGAATCATGTCCTTAGATTGGCCGGTTGAGATTGGCTTTTCCTTAAGTACAGTTTCTGCCTCTACTTCCGTCTCAATATCATAATTACATACATATATTGGGTACGTGTACCCATTGGATTCTTGAACTGCAGTTTTTCCGATACGTGTATTAGGTACACGTACTACCCGTGTATCCAGATTTGAATCTTCTACTTGCCTCCCACTCCTTAAAGTTGCTGCATTGACGTGTGTTAGAGCATCGCTCGGTCGAACTCGCAAGTGTTGCTATCTCAAGCTTATTTGTCAAGTATAGTGATCCAAACTATAAGTCTTGATTACAGTCTACTTATAGCGATGTCTCGGACTAGGATAAATTGTGTAGTTGAGCTTTATACTTCACGACGTTCATCAATTGAAGACGAAGAACTACTAAGGAGAGCTTGTGGAACTTTATCAACAAAAGGTATGTGGAGACTTAAACTCATCTATCACTCGGAAAGTCTATTTCTACTCTATCTGCTATTTGAGACAAAAGTCGTATAACTATATAGTTTTTGATTTATACACATTTTATATTTCGAGCTGAGTTTAACTCGCTTACATATTTCTCGAAATATGTGTTGGTAAGCTTTCGCTTTAACCAAGTTCATCTTATATTCTTGACGAAAGTCAAAAGATGATCATGTGAAAATCGCCTGGTAACAACTTACATGACTTGTGTGAGACAGTCATTTCACGTAGACTCAGAATGTTTCGTATTGATCATTCGATCACTTGAAAATTGCTTCGAAGCTAATAGTTTGTGCGAGACAGCTGTTGTCGTCTTCTAAGAATGTTTCAATGATTGAAATGGAGTTTACAAGACTTAACCTTAATTGGATTATAGACACAGTATGCGTACTTGCATATATGTTGATCCAAGACCGGTGTAGTATGCATATTGGCTAGGTCAGGTGAAGTCCGAGAGCCTTGGTATGCGTACCCGTATGCGTACTGGTGAACTCAATTGAATTCCGACAACTTTGGTATGCGTACCCGTACTCATACTGATTTCAACTGATGTTTGGATGTGTGACAGTATGCGTACCCGTTTGCTTACTGTCGAACACAGTCCAAGTACGACTACTTAAATATGCGTACCCGTTTGCATACTTGAGTGAGTTATGTTCTAAAATCGGTTATGTCATGAACCAATACATTAATGAAATAAGGAATGCAATCTTTTGCAAACTGTGGCTATAATGTTCATGAATCGATTCAAGTCAATCAAACTGATTTTGTTTTAATTGTGTCTTATATACTTCTATGAGAATATAAACAATTGAACACCTCTAGAACTAGTTTCATTTGAGTCATTTGGTCTAGCTATGGTTAAGATGAATACGGTTGATATGAAAGTGTTCATATGGATAATTTCAGTTAACTGTTATTGAGCCAACAAGGTTACACGTTTAGGTACGATTACTCATATCTAAATGAAGGTACATTTCATTTGTGTGTAACAAGCTAAGTTCGATCTAACGGTTGAAAGATATTAGCTCGAGTCTAATCAGGTTTTCATCTAATGGTTAATATTGAATACTTTGTTACCAAGGTAACATTGATTGCAAACCCTGATTTGAAAACTATATAAGGGAGAATGATAGACGCATTTATGTGTCTATTTTGATATCAATTTTCTATATTGTTAGTACATGTTAGAGCATTGCTCGGTCGAACTCGTATACATTGCTATCTCAAGCATGTTTGTCAATGTTAGTGATCAAAACTATAAGTCTTGATTTCTAGTATACTATAGCTAAGTCTCGGACTAGGATAAAAAGTGTAGTTGAGCTCAAGAACTCCATGGCAATCATCATACAAGACGGAGGACTACTCAAGGAACTGGTGGAACTTCATCGACTAAAAGGTATGTAGAGACTTGAACTTGTCTATCACTCAAAAGTCTATATACTCTATATCCTATCTTGAGACACAAGTCGTTTTGCTATATAGACTTTGATTATACACATTTGCTATTTCGAGCCGAGTTTATCTCTCCTATCTATTTCTCGAAATATGTGTTGATAAGCTTTCGCTTTGGCCAAGTTCATCTTTACCTAGTGACAAAAGTCATGATATGTTTCAATTACTTTGAAAATTGCTGTGACGAAAAATGGTTTGTGAATAACAACTATATAACGTCCTCTAAGAATGTTTCAATGATTCAAATGAGAGTTTAGATTATATAACCAATGTTGGATATAAGCATTGTGTGGCAACACATATATGTATAAGTCCTTTTTCCTTGAACCGAAGTTTGCGAACTTTGTTGATCAAGAGAACCGGAACAAGAGCCGTGAACTCAGTCCGCAAACTCAGTCCACGAACTGGCGGAAGTTCTCGACCCGACAAAATCTGCTGGAGTTTGAGAACTCCTTCCGGGAACTTAAGTCCGCGAACTAAGTCTGCGAACTTAAGCTCGTTATATCTAAAGACAATTGTTTGTGAACTTATTTATATTAACTAAGGAGTGCTAAATGAAAACCGTGGCTATAAATTTCATGAACCTATTTGAGTGAATCAAATCGTTTTTGCTTCGATTTTGTCTTGTGTAGTTACATAAGATTTCCTTGCAATTGAACAACTCTCTAACTAGTTCATTTGAGTCATTTGAACTAGTTATGGTGAAGAAGAATATGGTTGATATGAAAGTGCTCATATGGCTAACCATTTGGCTAACTATTGTTGAACCAGCAAATGTACATGTTTGGGTACGGTTACACAAACCTAAAATCGTGCATTTCATTTGGGTGGAACAAGTTAAGTTTTCGATCCAATGGTTGAAAGATATTAGCTTGAATCTAATCAGGTTTTCATCTAACGGTGATTGCTACCATGATTTGAAAGACTATATAAGGGAGAACTATAGCAACTGGGGAACCTAATCCCCATAGCTCCTGTGTGATACTAGTTGTATTAGCTAGAGTCGATTCTCCTTTAACCTTAGGTTTCTTCTTGTAAACCAGGTTAACGACTTAAAGACTTCATTGGGGTTGTGAAGCCAGACCGACACTACTTTCTCGTAGTTGTGTGATATGATCTTGCATCTTTTATCGTTTTGAGTACAATCGTTACGATTGGCTTGAGATTTATATCTCCGATAGGCAAGATATAAAAGTAATCACAAACATCTTCGTCTCATCGTTTGTGATTCCAAAATATCTTCTTTTTCCGCATTGATTAAGATTATTGTGAGGTGATTGATAATACTAGGCTGTTCTTCGGGAATATAAGTCCCATTTATCAATTGGTTCATGTTCACCTTGATTTATCAAAAGACGGAACAAAAACTTGTAGGTATTTCTGTGGGAGACAGATTTATCTATTCCTGTAGACTTTTCTGTGTGATACAGATTTGTTTATTAAAGTCTTCGAATTTGGGTCGTATCAACTCTTAGTTGTGGGTGAGATCATCTAAGGGAATCAAGTGCGTAGTATCCTGCTGGGATCAGAGACGTAGGAGCATAACTGTACCTTGGATCAGTTTGAGATTGATTGGGGTTCAACTACAGTCCAGACCGAAGTTAGTTTGTAGTAGGGTAGTGTCTGTAGCGGCTTAATACAGTGTGTGTTCAATCTGGACTAGGTCTCGGGGTTTTTCTGCATTTGCGGTTTCCTCGTTAACAAAATTCTGGTGTCTGTGTTATTTCTATTCCGCATTATATTTTGTTATATAATTGAAATATCACAGGTTGTGCGTTTGAATCAATCAATTGGAAATCCGACCTTTGGTTGTTGATTGAAAATGATTGATACTTGAACATTGGTCTTTGGTACCGTTCAAGTGATTTCTCTTGTATTCAATTAGACTCGCAGACTTCTATTTGCTTGAGAAATAATTGAATCAAGAAAGAGAGATATAACTCTTTGATATACTTTATTAAGATTGAGTATAGTTGATTCTCTTGAAAGTATATTGGAGTTTGTCCATGCAGATTGCTAGGCGAAATATTGGGTGTGGTTGTTGTACCCCCACTTTTTCAGTACCCATTTATTTATTTATTTGATTGTTTATGTTTTTGTAGGTGTTGTTGGAGAAATAAGCTTTTGTGGCGAAAGTGGCTCGAAAAGTGGTATTTGCACCCCCAGGAGCAATTACTAAAGGCACCCCAGAAATGTTCCAGAAGAGTTGATAAAGGGACACCGCTGTTGCTAAAGGGACACCGTTGTTGCGAAAGTGGCTCGAAAAGTGGTATTCGCACCCCTAGGAATCGGTAAATGTACCCCCAATTGCTAAAGGGACACCGCTGTTGGATAAGGGGAAGCCATCTTCAACCTTTTGAATTTTCAAATTTTGGCGGGAAAATTGTTTATCAATGGCAGCAGATTAGGGTTTCTGATTTGGGTGAGTTAGAATGAGACTAAATCTCTGAAAATCATTGGGTATGTTGTAATGAGCCCAACAGAGCTGGTAATGGTCTTTGGATGGATCAAAATTGGCTAGATAATCAGGAATTCAAGAAAACAAAATTGGAATTTTGGCGGGAATATTTTGCAGCGAAGAACAAATATAGGTTACGATTGTTGGAGACTCTCTGAAGAGATTCAATGGCTGAAATTGAGTGGATAGACTTGGGTGTGCGAAACAGTAAGGATATGGGTGACTTCTTCAATCTAGTTGGGCTGGATAATTGCTGGTGATGAAAACAGAGTCGAAAATATACTCGAGGTTCTGTTGAGAAGATTTGGACCTTTGCACAGAGATTCAATCGGTCAAATGGATTACAATAATCTTGCTACGACTTAACAGGGATGGTACGTGTGTCGGAATCAATTGGATTTGGCCACAACGTGGATTTGAGGAAAACAGGGGAAGAATATTCACACGAGAAGTATTTTCGGATTTTGCCCTATTTCTGGAAGGATTGCGTGTGTTAGAGGCGTTCTTAACATGAACTCAACGTGCTTGAGAGAATTATACACTAGCAATCATGTGTGAAACAAAAACAGGGAAGAAAAAAAGGGAATTATTTCGCGTATCATGAAAATAAGGAAAGAAAATCAACGGGAGTAATTGAGAGAGATTCAAAGGTCCCGTCGAGTATAAATATGTTGCTTGGGATTCCAGGAAGAGCTATGGAGACTTTAGGGATAGTTCCGAGCATCAACAGAGCGTAAAAATTAAGTTACAGGAGAACTGTTTTCTGCTGGTGAAAAGAATAACGCGAAGAACATAATATGCCGCTGAAATGTCGTTTATCTACAGTGTCAGTGACACACAAATCGTATCATTCTCTTCAACAATTATTTTGTAACTATTATAATTCTTACAAAACCCGGTTGTAATCATTTTTCCTCCTTTATCATTATTTTTGAACACCTTTTGAGCAATGGAATCATATTTTGAGCGTGTCAACAACATGATGAGCTAAACCCCATCATTGGGATGACGGAGGAAGCCAATTCTCATCACTATGGTAACTTTATTTAATTCTTTTTATGACTTTTGCATTAATATAATTCGAATTATGATTTTAAATTAATTAGTTGTCATTTAGTTTGATGGGTTATGCTTAGCTTAGGTGTTTTGATAACTCATGCTTACCATTTGTAATTAATGTTTTATAAAATCTACCTTGGCAAAGATTTAGAGTCAATAATTATTATTTTTGGAGCTATAATTGTCAAAGAATTAATAATTGAACCATAGAACATGAGTTTGGTGGAATCCTGGGTCCTAGTAACTCTTAATCTTGTTACCTTCTTTTGCATATTTTTGCTAGTTTTAATATTTTCTTTTATTAAGTCTAAAATCAATATCTTCCCAAGTCCGAGAAACGAATTCCCTACTTATCACTGTAAAAACTACATCAGAGAACTCTTGCAACTGGGAAACCTAATCCTCACACCTTATGTGTGATACTAGTTGCGACTAGAGTCGAATCTCTTTTAACCTTAGGTTTTTTCCAAAACCCTATAGGTTAACGAGTTGAAGACTTCATTGGGATTGTGAAGCCATACCCAACTATTTTCTCTTTAGTTGCGTATTCTGATCTTGCCGATTTCTATCGTATTGAGTACTATCTTCTCTAAGATTTGCTCGAGATTTATTCTCCGATAGGCAAGATAAAAAGTTGTCACAAATATCTTCGTCTCATCGTTTATGATTCCACAATATCTTGTTTCGTTTCCATACGATTAAGATTATTTTGAGGTGATTGATAATATTAGGATGTTCTTCGGGAATATAAGTCCGGTTTATCAATTGGTTCATGTGCACCTTGATTTATCAAAAGATGGAAAAAAACTTATATGTATTTCTGTGGGAGACAAATTTATCTATCTCAATAGACTTTTCTGCGTGAGACAAATTTGTTTATCAAGTCTTCGACTTTGGGTCGTAGCAACTCTTAGTTGTGGGTGAGATCAGCTAAGGGAATCAAGTGTGTAGAATCCTGCTGGGGTTCAGAGACATAAGGAGCGCAACTGTACCTTGATCTGTGTGAGATTGATTAGGGCTCAACTACATTCTTGTCCGAAGTTCATTGGTAGTAGTCAAGTGTATGTAGCGGCTTAATACTGTGTGGTGTTCAAAGCTGGACTCAGTCCCGAGGTTTTTCTTCATTTGCGGTTTCCTCGTTAACAAAATTTCTGGTGTATGTGTTATTTCTTTTCCGCATTATATTTGTTTATATAATTGAAATATCACAGGTTGTGCGTTAAGATCAATAAGTTCTTGAATCCGGTCTTTGGGTTGTTGATTGAATTGATTGACACTTGGATATTGGTTTGTGATATCGTCCAAGTTATTTCTCTTATTCAATCATGATCGCAAATTCCTATTTGTTTGATTGCGGATTGAATTGAGAAATTGAGATATAAACTCTTTGATATACTTTTCTAAAGATTGAGTCTCACTGTCTAATTGATCCTCTTGAAAGTATATTGGAGTTTGTACTTACAGATTACTAAGCGAAGTATTGGGTGTGGTTGTTAGACCCTCGCTTTTTCAATTGGTATCAGAGCAGGAAAACACTATAAACCTGATAAGTTTTTGTTTGACTGATCCCTAAAGTCTGTCCCTATGGGAAATTTCTTTGGAAAACTTGCTCTAAGAATCTGTAACGCGCGCCAGATTTCCTTAAAAACTGTTTAGAGCTTATTATCCATCAGACCTATGGTCTCTCATGATAATCTCTTTCCATCTAAGACTTTTAAAAACTTAGATGATGAGAAACAGTCTAGAGGAAAAATTAAAAGTTCTTCTAAGAAAAATCATTCGAGAAAACGTGGTCAACGCTCAAAGATATGGAATCTTACTAGATTAACTCTTAATCTTTATGAGGAATACTATCATAATGGATCAATTGACAAAAATCTATTTAGATCTTTTGAAAGCGTTTTTAAATTCTTAGAAAAGCTTAATTCGATTGAGGAAAAGAATCGTTCTAATAAAAGTTTTGTACCTGTCAAATCATGTATTAATGATGTACGAACTATGCTTACTACCAACTCAAGTGGAATTGATAAAAAAAATTCTAATGAGTTCGGTGTAGGTTCCAATTGTCGGAAAACGTCATTCCTTGGTCACAAGAAAAAGGTTTAAAAAAATTCTGTTAACCCTGAGTATCATCATTACTATGATTATACTTCTGGTATGTTTCACAAATATCAACCGGAAAAGTTGCATGAGGATCTCTCTGCACATCTAGCCTCTTGGTAACAAGCTTGGCTCTACCCCATTTTGTAAATAACTTGAGATGGGGAAAGTGACGGTTTGATTATTATTTTTGTATGGGTTAATTTATTTTTAATCTTTTTCCCTGAGAAAAATTCCTTGACAAGTTTTTTTCTACCCAAGGTTAATTAAAGCGATGTAGTTTTTCTACTATCCTTTTACTGCAATGTACATATCCTGCTAGTGTGCGAACCTTGGCTGTTGAGCGCCTTAAGAAATCCTACTTTCCTTTTGTGGGTCGCGGTTCATGAACGGGTCCAAGCCCATCTTTGGGTTTATAAGAAGCATGGTACGCGTACCTTTCTTCTTCCTTCTCTTGTCTGCGTACGTTAACTTTTCTAGGGTTCATGCATTATCTTCATTAAAGTTCATCTTTGGAGACTCAAAAGTGACTAAGAGTTTTATTCTTCTTCAAGGAGCAAATCAAGTAAGTTCTTATTTCTTCTTGTACTCTCAATTTATAAGTCTCATGGGAAATTTCAAGGGTTCAAAAAAGGTTTCAAGAACTTTGGATTCATCATCCTCTACCATGACTATACCTCAAAATCAAGATTCCATTAGAATTAGATTTATCAATGATTCTAGTAGTAAGATCTTTGAAAGGATTTCTTCTAGTAGTTTCATTCTAGAAAATAAATTGTATATGGTTGGTGGTCATAAAAGATATTTGGTTTGTTTTGAAAAATTTAATCTTGGAAACATCTTTAATGGTCTTGGTGAAATTTTTGATACTCTTACAAGAATCTTCTACGCTAACATCCATGATGTTGATCCTGAGGACATGGAATTCAAGACCATGATAAATAGAGAAAGGATTCTTGTTAATAGAGAGTTGATTTCAAAGATTACTAAAATCCCTTTGGGCAATTTTCGCCTTCCAAGACCAAGTGGAGAAAGACCATCCTATGAAACCATTTCTAATGGTCTTTGTGGTAAGAGTGTTGATTGGATTGAAGGAAAATTTCCTACTAATTATCTTAGCTTCGCCTTGATGTCGTTTGGAAAACTTGGTATATCTAATCTTTGTCCCTCCACAATTGAGAATTCTCGGTGGAGTCGTGAGTTTGCGAAGTTGGTATATTTCCTTGAATTGGGTACTCCAAGTCTCGACATTTGTGGATTCATCATTCTTCAAATGCTTTCGATGACATCTTGCAACAATAAGTTAGGCTATCCTTGTTTGATTGAGAAAACTTGTCACACTCATTCCATTTCTCCTATTGTCAACTCAATTGGAACTCCCAAGCTTGTTCGTCCTTGTCCCTTCAATCGTATGAAGGAGAATGCTTGCAAGAGACAAAGATGTGATACCCTTGATGGTTCTTGTGATCCTACCACCTTGACTATTCTTCATCAAATTCACAAGGGTGTATATAAGATTAATTCTAAGGTAAAATGTGAGCAAGAACAACTTTGTGTGATTGCTACTAAGTTTCCCGAAATCAAGGAAGATATGGATAAGATTCAAGCCACTTTAATGATCTTTGATGATGAAGATGATGATTAATTTCTCTTGTCTTATTTATCATGTCTAGGAAACTTCTTATGAGAATTTATTCTTGTGTTTTAAGAAGGATAACTAGGGTTTGGAATAACAATTATTGTGAGTACACATAGCTATTGCCAACGGTTTTCATCTTGCAATGTTTTTATAATTATTTATTTAAATTAAAATCTAAGTTGTTTGGAAGATGATTTTGCAGTATTAATCTTTATTGGTTTCATATATTGCAAATTGCTATGGGATATGTGTGTTTACGTCCGTGAACTATGATTGTCCCATACATGCTCAAAAGTTAAGTCTATCATATATCTTTATGCAAATATTGATGAAAGATATAATGAACTTTTCACACCAAAGATCAAGTCTATTATATGTCATTGTGCAAATAATGATGAAAGATAGAATGAATCTTTGATTATTCCGCAATATTGGTCTTTCCCTGATCCACATATTTGTGTAAGTAATGTGTTGCTCCGTAAGTTTTCCTATGTTGAGCATGGCCAATTGTATTAATCAGTCCTTTGTGGTTAATTCAATTGAGATTTTTGGATACAAATTCATGGTTCATGTGATTTGATTATGTCCAAAGAAATCCTTCTTTTCTTGTAAAAGTAAGGTCTCTCTTGTTGTTCTTTCGGGAATGACATTTTATGGGAGAGAGTTCTTATTTGAACTTGTCCTTAATTGCCAAATCTTTGTGTGGAGTGCGGTTGTGGAGTATTATATGAGTTTTCTTGTATCTTTTTAAACTCCTTGATGAATGCATTTAATTTCGACTATATGATTGCATCCAAACAAAGTTGATATGCTCTCTTTTGGTCATGAAGTATCTCTATGAAAATTTCATTAGGATCCCACTAGGTTTCGTACTTTTTCCAATTTATATTGACAAAAAGGGGGAGAAATAATGTGTAGTTCACACTACAAATACATATGGTTTACGGATCATTATGTAAGGGGGAGGGGTTTTCATTGTGAGATGAAGCATTGAGTAAGGGGGAGTCATACATATCACCATAGTATTATTGTCAAAGTTGTGATACAACTGAACTTTCATGTTGTGTAATAATACTATGACACTGTATAACAATGATTGAGAACAACTGTTTTCTCATTGTTATGGCTACGGATCTTCAACAACTATGATGCTGAGTTGAACACGTTCAGAATCACTGGAGTACTTGGAAGTGACGAAGATTTCGAGTAATGTTAAAGAACCAAGGAGATCAAGCATTTGGATGAGAATCTACAAAGTTTTATTTATTTTCTAATCCATATGTATTGATAGTTTCGTCACTGAAATTGACAAAGGGGGAGATTGTTAGAGCACTGCTCGGTCGAACTCGCAGCCGTTGTTATCTTAAGATTGTTTGTCAAGTTTATTGATCAAAACTATAAGTCTTTATTTCTAATCTACTTATAGCGATGTCTCAGACTAGGATAGATTGTGTAGTTGAGCTTTACTTCACGACGTTCATCAATTGAAGATGAAGAACTACTGAAGAGAGCTTGTGGAACTTCATCAACAAAAGGTATGTGGAGACTGAAACTCATCTATCACTCGGAAAGTCTATTTCTACTCTAAATCCTATTTGAGACAAAAGTCGTATAACTGTATAGTTTTCGGTTTATACACATTTGATATTTCGAGCTGAGTTTAACTCGCTTACATATTTCTCGAAATATGTGTAGGTAAGCTTTCACTTTAACCAAGTTCTTGTTATATTCTTGACGAAAGTCAAAAGATGATCATGTGAAAATCGCCCGGTAACATCTTACATGATTTGTGTGAGATAATCATTTGATGTAGAATCAGAATGTTTCGTATTGGTCGTTCGATCACTTGAAAATTGCTTCGAAGCTAATAGTTTGTGTGAGACATCTATTGTTCTAAGAATGTCTCAATGATTGAAATGGAGTTTATAACACTTAACCTTAATTGGATTATAGACATAGTATGCGTACTTGCATATATGTTGATCCAAGACCGGTGTAGTATGCATACCCGTGTGCATACTGGCTAGGTCAGGTAAAGTCCGGGAGCCTTGGTATGCGTACTGGCGAACTTAGTTGAAGTCCGAGAACTTTGGTATGCGTACCCGTACGCGTACTGATCTCAACTGATGTTTGGATGTGTGACAGTATACCTACCCGTTTGCGTACTTTCGAACACAGTCCAAGTCCGGCTACTTAAGTATGCGTACCCGTTTGCATACTTGAGTGAGTTATGTTCTAAAATCGGTTATGTCATGAACATTAATGAAATAAGGAATGCAATCTTTTGCAAACCGTGGCTATAATGTTCATGAATCGATTCGAGTGAATCAAGCCGATTTTGTTTCAATTGTGTCTTTTATACTTCTATGAGAATACAAACAATTGAACAACTCTAGAACTAGTTTCATTTGAGTCATTTGAAGACGTTTGATATGTGGTTAAGATGAATACGGTTGATATGAAAGTGTTAATATGGCTAACTTCGGTTAACTATTGTTGAGCCAACAAGGTGTACACGTTTAGGTACAGTTACTCATATCTAAATGAAGGTAGATTTCATTTCTGTGTAACAAGATAAGTTCGATCTAACGGTTGAAAGATATTAGCTTGAGTCTAATTAGGTTTTCATCTAACAATGAATATTGAATGCTTTATTACCAAGATAGCATTGATTGCAAACCCTGATTTGAAAACTATATAAGGGAGAACTCTAGCAACTGGGAAACCTAATCCCCACACCTCCTGTGCGACACTAGTTGCGACTAGAGTCGATTTTCCTTTAACCATAGGTTTTTTCCAAAACCTTGTAGGTTAACGACTTGAAGACTTCATTGGATTGTGAAGCCAAACCCAACTATTTTCTATGTAGTTGCGTGTTCTGATCTTGCTGGTTTCTATCATATTGAGTACTATATTCTCTAAGATTTGCTCGAGATTTAATCTCCGATAGGCAAGATAAACAGTAGCCACAAACATCTTCGTCTCATCGTTTGTGATTCCACAATATCTTGTTTCGTTTCCATACGATTAAGATAATTGTGAGGTGATTGATAATACTAGGCTGTTCTTCGGGAATATAAGTCCGGTGATTTTTCAAAAGACGGAACAAAAATTATAGATATTTCTGTAGGAGATAGATTTCTCTGTTTCAATAGACTTTTCTGTGTGAGACAGATTTGTTTATCAAGTCTTCGACTTTGGGTCGTAGAAACTCTTAGTTGTGGGTGAGATCAGCTAAAGGAATCAAGTGCGTAGAATCATGCTGGGGTTCAGAGATGTAAGGAGCGCAACTGTACCTTGATCAGTGTGAGATTGATTAGCGCTCAACTACATTCTAGTCCGAAGTTCATTGGTAACGGCTTAATACAGTGTGGTGTTCAAAGCTGGACTAGGTCCCGAGGTTTTTCTGCATTTGTGGTTTCCTCAGTAACAAAATTTCTGGTGTCCGTGTTATTTCTTTCCGCATTATATTTGTTTATATAATTGATATATCATAGGTTGTGTGTTAAGATCAATCAGTTCTTGAATCAAGCCTTGGGTTGTTGATTGAATTGATTGACACTTGGATATTAGTTTGTGATACCGTCCAAGTTATTTCTCTTATTCAATCGGGATCACAAATTATTATTTGTTTGATTGCGGATTGAATTGATAAATTGAGATATAAACTCTTTGATATACTTTTCTAAAGATTGAGTCTCACAGTCTAGTTTATTCTCTTGAAAGTATATTGGAGTTTGTCCATACATATTGCTTAGTGAAATATTGGGTGTGGTTGTTAGACCCCCGCTTTTACAACGTGCTCTCTTGGATTCACAAAAGGTTGTGATGGCAATTTTTTTGATTCTTATACCTCTAATGTGCTTACTATTGTGGCCAACTGCCCCATTGGAGTTCGCAAGTCTTTGATTGCATTACTAGTATTCAACAGATTCTGTTCGGTTTTCTGTATGAATTTATCAGTTTTCTGCTGACCCTGTTGGATTATGGATTGTGTCAAATTTAAACTCTTCATTTTGAGGTTGTTGTTGTTGAAGACCACTTTTTCTCCCATAAGGATTAGGAGCTGCAACTTGCTTTTTGGCATAACTGAAATTAGGATGATTCTTCCAACCAGGAATATAAGTATTTGAATATGGATCATTTCTTTGTCTCTGATTTGGGAAAATTTCATTTACCTCAACCTCTTCTTTGTATGTAGGAACAACTGTTGAAGCTATTCGTTGGACCATCTTTTCCATATTACCCATTTGTTGCTCTATATGTGAGAAATCTCCCACCTCGTTAACTCTTCTGATACTTGAATCGTTTATTGTGTAAAACTGTTGAGCACTCGTTGCCATACTCTCAATCAAACTAGTTGCTTGCAAGACTTTCTTTTCAGTAAATGAACCACCAGCGGCTGCGTCAATCAAGTTCCCTTGCTCTGGAAGTAACCCTTCATAGAAGCATTGAATGATGAGTGTTGGGGGTAATGTTGTGATGGGGGAAGCACGCCACTAATTTTTTGTACCTATCCCAGTATTCATAGAGAGACTCCCCAGTAATCTGAAGAATACCACTAATCTCTTTACGAACAGAGGCTGCCTTAGAAGCAGTAAAATACTTCTCTATGAATAACTTTTTCATCTCAGTCCAAGTTGTAATACTCCCTGGAGGAAGATTATACAACCATTCTTCCGCCAAATCTATTAAAGAGAATAGGAAAGCTTGTAGCATTGTCGTATCACTGTCTTCGGCAACTTGCCTAAGACTTGTCATCTTGTGTTGGAATTTTTGAAGATGACGGTTTGGATCTTCACCTGTAAGTCCCTTGAACTTCGGTAAATAGTCAATAATATTCGACTTTAGCTCCACCGTGTCAGATAGAGTAATACATAATGGTTGTGAATCTAAGCATGGAGATGTCAACTCTCACAACTTCTTTTCCAGAGGTGGAGGTGGTGGAGGATTTGAACCGTTCACCATCTCTGATGTGACAACCTAGATTTTCGGACTTCTAGCGGACATGGATTCGACCTTGTGGGTCTGGTCCGATCCATCTAGCAAGTCCAAATTTCCGGACCACCACCCGCGTAGGACCAAATTTTTCGTTCCAAAAGATTTTAATAAAATACAACTCAAATGAAATTTATAAAATGAAATGTAATATTATTTTTAAAATTACAAATCTATAAAATAATAATAATTATTACATAAAAAAGTATCAATTTAAAACAAACCAACAACTCGGTTAAATCCAAAACGCAATACCCAAATCCCGTGTTGTATAACAATTTCTTTGTCAGCTAGTTTTTCATACTCTGTAGAAAGGGAGGAAAAAGGGGTGAGCAAACCACAGCCTAGTAGGAAGTTTCCAAAATAATAGAGTGCATCGTAACAGATATAATAATTAAAATCATGCACAAAAATTTGCAATAATACTTACGTCATTCTCAACCACAAATACTTAACATTTTCTCACTCAAAATCTTCAAACTTAAATTATAGATCTTTAATCTAGTTCTCAGAGTTATTCCGGTAAACAAACCACTACTGTTCCCCGAACAGTCTTCTTTTTATTTCTTCAAATGATCCTTAATCTTGTTGTCAGAGTTATTCCGGTAAACAAACCACTATTGTTCCTCGAACAGTCTTCCCAGGGTAGCCACAAGTGGTGGGATGCCATAAAGGCCTGGCATTTCAACAACAGACAGATACATATTTTCCCGTAACTCATTTCAAATCAGTACACTTAATCCTACACGCACCTAACCATGTTTAGAATCCAAAGACTTAATCGAAGTAAGATCTATCCACTAATAAATTAAACCCACTTTCGGAAATCTAAACTCAATTTCATTCACTAATAAATAATCTAACACATTAAATTCACTATCACAAACCAAAACTAATACTAATAATGCATCAAGTTCATTTTCAAAAAATAAATAAATCAAACACTCAATAATTATGCATTAGTATAAATATATAAAATTTCATAGATAAATCAAATTATACAAAAACTACGTAATGAATTTAAAAAAAATATGATGATTATTAGTATGGCAAACCAAAGAAATCAATATAACTTTAATGCTAAAATAGGTTTTATTAGATATTAGGTAGAAACCCCTACCTCAAAAGCTTTGCAAAAACTCTTGATACAACACCTTTTCTTCTTCCTTTATTTTCCCACCCAATAAATCAGATGTTTTTATTTCTATCTTCTTGTATATATATAAATGATGAGATGAAGAATAACTAATGAAAATGACAGGTGAAAGTGTTTAGTTATCTTTTGTTGTTTAGAAGGAAAATCAGAGAGAAAGAGAAAAAGAAAAAAAAGACATAGATAAAAATGATAGCTAACTTTTTGTTTCCTTATTGTTTTCGTTCTGTTATAAATAACATTTACTCATTATAAAAATGATAGACAACTAAAACCCATAATGTCAATATTTATTTTATCTTATTAGGAAACATTTTTAACCAAATCAACTATATACATGCAAATAAAACTCATTGATTTAGATTTTAATTCCTGATATTTTTTTTTAATTTAAAACTTAACTTTTTAATATATGGCAAAGAGAAATACATCAGTCATGTTCATTATCAATATGAACAAAAAAATTGGACGGGATCCGAGCAACAAGATGCGATCCCTTTTTGAATAACAACCCCTAACATATGGAAAAGGAAATCTCCCACTTTGGCATTCGCATCATGACTAGCCATGTAATTTCGCAATCTTTTCAAGAAATCTATAGTATCCCCACCTAACGCCCCCAAGGTAGTGAAGGCAAGGACCTCAAAGCCAAGCCCTTGAGCAGTGCACTTTTCTAGATATTTGTTATGCTTTCGGGTGACAACATTGCTTATTGCTTGACCAGGCACAAAAGTGCGAACACCACCCCCAGTAAATGGGGAAACACCTGTTACATCCAAACAAATATCACAACCGTTATCCTAATTATGAACCAAAATATCATCCGGTCTCAAAGCTAGACCACTATCGGAAAGGATACCTAAATCAACCTCTTTCCTAGCTGGTACACCTGCACGATAACACATGTCAGCAAAAGTGTCACACACTAGATCATGCCTAAACTTAAGACCTATTTCATGAGAACAATACAAAGCATGATCACCGAAAATATCCATTTCCCTATCACAACTGGAGCATAACTCCCCTTCTTCAAATAGTGGAACCCCAAGCCTGTAACGAAGCACGACACAAAACTGCCTAGGTCTAATTCTCTGATTAAGTCCTTCTATGGGGATAACCAACAAAAAATCCTGTGCGTGCTTGGTTTGGTTACATTGCCAAAGCGCACTATCACGCTCTGACATGTTAAAACGAGAGGGTAACTCTTTCTTCAACGCATCAAAGTATTTAACTGCCAAGGAACTCATGGAGTGGGGGGAGATGTCATTAATGCAAAGAGGATAAATAGTAGTAACAAAAACCTGGTTATAAGTGTTCAGGCCCAGTTCAAAACTTGGGCTTAAACCAACCACACCAGCATCACGCAAATCATATGTTGTTGGGCTCGGGTCTGTAAGATGGA
This sequence comes from Papaver somniferum, assembly GCF_003573695.1. NCBI lineage: Eukaryota > Viridiplantae > Streptophyta > Magnoliopsida > Ranunculales > Papaveraceae > Papaver > Papaver somniferum. The sequence goes on along the minus strand of NC_039360.1, from coordinate 146,359,638 downwards.
TGCCAATAAGCAATATTTCATCGTATCCTCCATGTGTACACACCCAAACCACCATGCTTTATTGGGAGAGTAGATAATCTCTGTTGGAGAAAAATCGGGACCGTCCCCTATAATGATATGTCGTAGAAACTGATTTAGATGGCTATCAAATAATAATTGCGCAACACTTAAATGTTCAGGCTTGGTATTTCTTATAGGGAAGTACAACCTTGACACCCCGCTATAGTTCCTCAGAAGAAGAAGCTCGCATTGTGGATCTTTAAGCTTTGTAATAGCATTCATCAAATCAATTGTCTTATGTACCCTATTAACGATCATGTCACTGCAAAAGCAGGGATTCAAACTAACAGGACCACCCAAAAGTTTCACACCCTCAACTGGTCTACAAATATTTGGAGGGAGTACACCATCTACCAATCCCCTATTATCAACAGTCGGCCAAAAAAGTTCGATTTTGGAGACATTTAAATGTAACCCCAAAGAAGCACCGGCTTGTTGAATAATATGCAAGACTTTCACAACCATCAAAGTGTCTCCAATTAGAGTGCCATCATTTAAATACCAAACTTGGAGGTCCAGGTCACATTGCATCGCAATCTTGTGGATTAAGGGATGTAAAACCAGAGCAAACAATAAAGGCCCCTGGGGATCGCCCTGTTGTACCCCCTTCGCAGATGCAAGAGTTTTATCCATATAATATAATCTATATGGCTTAGCATAACAAAACTCTACACACCTGGAGATCGAGGGGCACTGTTTCCTGACTTCACTCAGCATTGAAGTACGATCCACCAAAATCATTGACCTGGAGCTAGAATTGCCGTGCACCTCTAACAATCTATTAACCAAGTGAAGTATGGCTTCACCTCCACATTTCAACCCCACACCAAACTGATAATCACTTAAGTAAGCTTCCATTTCTCCAGCTACGTGCGATGCAACAACCTTCGAGACCAACCGTCTCCATATGGTTCCCACAAAAATTGGTCGAATGCCACCATCGGGTTTCACCAAAGGAGTGAGAGGAGCTGATGCTATGAATTCACCTAAGGATGACGGACATTTCCCTGCCAACCAAAGGTTAACAACGGCAGTGATAGATGTGATCAGTTCGTCCGAGACCGCCGTTGCAGAACCACTAAGTGCATCGACTAGATGTTGAGTGCGTAAACCATCTCTCCGGCACGAGGTATCCTTGGGAAAGCTTTTAATCTTCCCAAAAATCGAATCCCTGGAAGCAACAAAAGCCTCTTGAGTTAAAGGATCAACTGGAATCGGGTGTGGGGAGTGTGGGGGGGGGGGGGGGGGGAGCAAAAGGGTGTTTGAACTGCAAGTCATTCAACGTCTCAGCAATGTGAGAAGCAACCCCATTAGAGGTTAGAGTTCTAATAGCAGCTGTATACAAACCACAATTCGGCTTTTTACGACAGAGCCGTAAGTTAACAACATCTTGATTGCTTGTATCTTGTTTCAAACTTACCAAAATAAAATAAAGCATCTTGTTTAATATATACATTTAAGTAAGACAATTCTTATATCCTAACACAAATGAATTCCTTAAATTATTACTAATGATATTTCTATTTTTATTCAAATATACCTTTCATACACCTAAACATAATATCACATTTATATATTAAAGTAAGTTTCTTTAAATTTGATATATCACACGCATGCAATTAACACTAATCAATAAATTTCCTAATTTATCTTTATAAACTTAAATACATTATATATGAACACGCGATTGGGGGATACAACTAATTGGGGGATATAAATTACTTCCCCCAACCAATAGTGTCTGCTAAGGGGTGTTTTTTTTGTGTGTGGGGGGGGGGGAATACTAAAATACCCTTCCCTCAAAATATGAATCAAAAAACAAGATCATATCCCCCATTTCCATCTTCACCTATTATTAATCTCTTTTAGGGTTAGGGCTTTGAAACCTAAATATTCCCCACTCCCTTTCAAATTCTAAATTTCCCAACTCCCTTTCAAATTCTCTTCTCCTTCTCTGCCAGCTCCTCACTTTGAAATCGATTTTTCTTTTATATTCAGAAGTGATGAAGACCATGCCGATAGTGATGAATACCATGCCGGAAGTGATGAATACCATGCCGGAAGTGATGAAGACATGCCAGAAGTGATGAAGACCATGCCGGTATAGATGAAGACCATGCGGGAAGTGATGAAGACCATGCCGGTAGTGATGAAGACCATGTCGGAATTGATTTTTTTTACATCGCCGGAAGTTATGAAGACCATGCCGGAAAATGGTGTCGGCATGCTTGGTAACTAACATTCAATATCGTAACTAAATGCCGGCATGCTCGATAGAAATCTATCAATGCCAGTAGTCAAGTGAATTTTTTTTAAATTTTCTGGATACTTTACATCATGTGCCGGCAAAGAAATTTAAGCAAAATACCGTTAGCAGTACCGGCATGCTCGAGAATTAACTAACTGTGTCGGTGCTGCCCCCTAGACCCCCGCGACCTGACCTGTCAGGTCGAACACGGCCGGGAGGGGCTACGCCCCCCAGACCTCCTGGATAGCGGTAGGTAAAAAATAACTTTTGTACCGACAGAGTTTTTTGGTTGAATACTATGTCGGCTTGATTTTCAAAATGGGAATAATCTCGGCGCCGGCATGGACGTGGTATGAATATCATGCCGGTATGGCTGCTTCCGGCATGTATTCGTACCACGTCCATGCCGGCACCGAGCTTTTTCAGCTGCAAAAATGGTGGATTCAAAGAAAAAAATCAAATTTTCAACCTCTTAGCAGCAATTCTCTCTTCACAATTATCCTCCATTTTAACTAAAAAAAGTTTCCTCTCAAATACTTTTTCCCTCCTTCTACTCTCACCTCACTCACCCAGATACAAATAAAAGCACACACTAATCATTTAACAAATACTTAAGATTTTTTCTAATTATAATTAAACATTAAACCTGATTAGTGAGGGGTAGATTATGAATTATATAAAATACTTACATAAGGGGTGACCCTGATTTGATATTTGGATCCAGGTTTTGTCCTTTTCCTCTGTCCCCCAATTAGTTTTAGTATCCCCAATCACGCATTCTTATATATGTATATATATATTCTTTAGTTACCTATTAATTAATAGTATAAGAGATGCCAAGTCATTAAATTTCCAAAATAGTTCAAAATCTTCCATTTTTAATTTTATTATGTATTTAAAATCCATGCTATAATTAGATAGCCAAAAAGAATAAATCTCTTTCCTAGCATTAAGAAAAATGTCAAAAATTAACAATATGTAACTACTAATCAATGCCCCCCTATTGTTGCCATAATTAATTTAGTTCTAATAAATTAATTAATCAAAATGGAAAGATGATTTATATTTTCAAGATATACGAAGAGCACAATCAATTAACAATTATTATTTAATTTTTTTCGCAATATAAACATACTCATAACTAAATTTTTATTCTTTACGAATCAAGATTTAGATTAAAATACGAATAAGTAATGTGGATAGGGTTTTTAACGCGAAAATCATGTTAAGAAAATTACGGGGTTTTACATCTGACGTATACGGCTGTTAATGTGCTTAACACCGTTCCCTTACGAGTTTGAATTCCGTACCTCAGGTAAATTCGGCGCCAGAGATAAGTACCTGAAACAAAAAAATATAGAAAACAAAAATTTAAAACTAAAAGGAAATAACAACTAAAGCAACCGACTGCTCCCTGGCAGCAACGCTAAAATTTGATGGTTGTCGTAAGTGCAATCAAATTAAATCACTTATTTCCACACAATTAACTGGTAATATAATGGAAGCAAGGATCGTTCCCACCAAGAGCAGTGAGTTTTAGTTGTCGAATATGTCACAAGGGGGGGGGGGGGGGGGGGGTTTCTTTAGACTTTAAACAAACTAAATAATCAAAGCAAATAAAATTGAGTTGTAAGAAATAGAGAGAGATATGATCGAGGAATCCTTATTGTTTACTAAACCGTCAATGAGTTATTATACTTTTCTACTCATCGTTAATCATAGATTATTACCAACCGTGGAATAATAGCTAGATCAGTGTTATCCCCTAAATTCCTTATATCACCAGATACAAAAGTTCTCAACTATCATATTCTATTCGTCTAAACCATCTAGTAGTAGATCGTTCAAGGTCTATTTGGTCGAATGCTTTATCTTTTGTGAACTTAGGTTGATACTAGCATCAAACACATAAGCTCGACCTGCTCACTAGTGTTGTGTTTACACGTGATTGCTCCACAAAATCCATCTGCGAGGTTTCACATTTTCTACTTGTTTAAAGGGTCGTCCAACAATTACAGATCTTACTAAACTTTATTAGATTTAGATTGATTAACAAACTGAATTAGTTGGCTGCCTAAACAATTTATCGATCAAACATAAACATTCATATTAGTGAAAACAATCGATAATCATATGAAGAAATAAAATGAGATTCATATACTAAATCAAGTCTTTATGTAGAACTTAGAATATCGATAAATGTTTAGTTACTCATGGATGTGGAAACATCCATATTACACAATAAGAAAAGTAAAGAGATATCATTACCATTGAAGAGCCGCTCTGAAATCCTAACTTTCGCTATGTGTGTAGTTCTCCTCTCCAAGAAATAAAATTTCGTGCTCTCCCTCTACATGGCCTAATACCCATTTATATAGGTTTACATTGATTGGCCCTCAAGTATCTAAGTCGGTTAAGGAACCCGACCCTAACCTATGATAGAAAAACCTAAAAGATGGTTCGTGAATTTTGGCCTTCATGGTACACGTACCAGGTATGCATACCATCTTTTAGAAAAGTGTCCATGAACTTTTTGATATGTGTACCAGGTATGCATACCCCTATGCTCACGAAATTCCTGAGTTACGATGGTACACGTACCCAGTATGCGTACCCTCCTATTTTCGGTATTCGATAAACTTGTTTTGCCCATAACTTATTCGTCCGAACTCAGAATGACTTCATTATTTTTGCATTATATTTGTAATTGAATTATATTCAAGATTGTGATAAGAAATCCTGAATTTGAATGAGTCAAGCTTGGTCGTTGGCCCGTGTCTTGATTTTGAGCATCTTTGCTCCATTTCGTCGCACTTCTTCCACTTCTTTTCGACTTGGGCACTTGGAATACTTCTCTTCTTAGCTCTTTTTAGCACTTTGTATCTCCTTTTGGATGATTCACCTAATGGAGACAAATAAGAGAAAACAAGAGTAATAACAAGAATACATGTAAGAAAAATAGATAAAACGAGTATGGAATGAACACTAAAATCATATGAATTATGAACTTATCAAGTGGTCAGGGTACGGAACCATGTATAATGATAGTTCTTGGAAAATATTCCTTATGAACTAGTAAGAAATTTGATGTTCATTTAAATACTTAAGAATTTAATCATGATGTACATACATAAGTGTTTCAGTGACCAATGATGTCTTAGAGGTATTTATGCGAGTCATAGCAATGCTAAACATATTTAAAAAAATAAGTCTTTAAGCATTTGCTAAAGTTTTACAGGGACCGTTAGTGAAACGGTTCATAATCACCTAAACAACAAAATTGTTTACTTGGATCTCAAGTTATCTTAGGTTGAATTTTAAGAGACCCTTAGTCTTGAACATATATAAACAGAGATGCTCTTTCAACTGGTGTTGATGGGGAAAAACGATTTGCGGGTTTTTTAGGGAATAGAGAGACGACGGTGTGGACGGAGGCTCCTCAACCGAGCAAACTGCCTATCCTCAAACAGATGCACTGCACGGGAGTGCTTTGAGTTCGAGAGATCAATCTGTAGGACTCCGTACTAAACCAAGACCATGGCCGTTCCAGAGTCAATTCGGTCACAAAGAGGGAAGAGGGTTGATTTGTAAAAGGGAAGCTGAGAAGTGTGTGAGATCAATGATGATCAAGGATTGTGAATGTGTTTAAGGTTTCTGCAAGTTTTTTGTGAACTGTTGAGTTCGAACAAGTTCTGGTTGATTGATTGAATTCTTGAGAGTGATTGCTCAGAATTCTTCTGTTTGACGAACATTGTCTTGTTTCAATCATGGATTCAGAGACTTACTTATATTTCCAGAATAGTAGACACATTGATCTCCAGTAAGTGTGACGGTTGCTCGAGTGAAAGAGCGGGAAAGTGGGAAATCGTGGTTTAACCAGTTCCAGGTCGTGCGGAGACTTGGTTGATTGTTCCACCACTACTTTGCTAACTCCCTCAACTGCTTGCGTGACTTACTCGCATTTATCATCGTGGATGAACCCACGTATTGTAGGATACCAGACCAAAACTCTAATGAATATCCCCCATGTGACGTGATTGATGTCTCACGAACATGGAGTCTGCATAGCAGACGTGTATTTGATCAGTCAGTCGTTGACTTGATTAGAAGATGAGTCTAAGTATTGTTCAGTCGAGCATGATTGATGAATGCTCTAGGATTCATGAATTGAACATGTCTACTGGGACGTATAGTTCTCGAATTAATGTTGTTGATAGTCTGAGTAATTGCTATGAGCAAATATTGATCGTATGATGAATTACTGAATATTGATAGTTGAATCAATATTCGAACATCTGAGCAAGTATTGCTCATTCGATAAATTACTGAATATTGATGGTTGAATCAATATTCGAGTATCTGAGCAAGTATTTCTCATTCGATAAATTACTAAATATTGATGGTTGAATCAATATTCGAGCATCTGAGCAAGTATTGCTCATTCGATAAATTATTGGTAATGTGACCAAATAAAATATTAATTAAAATATTGGTAGTTGGACCGAATATTGTATAATTAATCCAGATGTTGATTGCTGGATCAACATAAATTTATTAGTGTTTGAAATTGCTCAAAATTATGATTTGCAGAGCATTTATTTGAAACCCTAATTTTGATCAATTGCTCGTCAATTGAGGATTTACTGAAAATAAGTTACTGAGTGAAGGAGTGACCGGCTACATGGGATGATGGTCGACCATGTAGTTCCCAAGTGCTCGAGTGAGCATGTACCAAAGCCTTTTGTTGACCAGTTGGTGAAAGAATGATCAAATGCTGGTTTAATCATTTATTAAAATAGCACTCGTGCGAGCGTTAGATAATAAAAACTAATATGGAGAGATGAGCGACCGACCAAGGGGTCATGGGACCGTTCCTTGGTGGTCATGGGACCATTTGATGGTCGATTGAGCAAATCCCAAGTTGGTTGGAGAGAGTTTGGACCCAATACGAACAATTGATAGAAAATTAGGTCAAAATTATGAAGATATGTGGGACCCAATACGAACTTGGTCAGTCAAGGTAGCATGCCCATGTCACCATAATGTCCGCGTCTCAGTCCTGAGAGTTTTGGTATTTTCTGGCGCGCGTTTGAGCAATATTTTGGATTTTCAAAAGAGTTTGATCTTGACTGAAACTCTCGATTTTGCTCGAATGAGCAAGTAGAACTTTGCTCGTGCGACCGATATTTTGAAAATATTAAAATAATAATATTTTAATACTTGACGTGAGTAGCATAGTCGGTCATGTGACCATTTGACTTTCTGGATTTTTCATGGTTTGAGCAATATTTGAGAAAATATTGAAAAAACTAGGGTTTTCACTCAAACGATGGAGTTCCATGAGATGATGGAAATAATAATATGAGAAAATAAGGGATTGTAAGGTGTGGAACCGGCCAAGGCTAGGGCATGTCGGGCTGGTCGGTGGGCCCGGTCCCACACCTCTTGTTTATTTTATTTAATATTATTTTCCTTCGTAAATCCCTCGTTCGTCCATATTTTTGAATGCTCGTTCGTGCATTTGGGGGTTCGTTCGTGCGTTCGGGTGCTCGTTCGTGCATTATTGTCAAGTGCATTTGCACCAGTTTCTCGGGGCTTACTCAGTGATGGACCAGACGCCAGATTATTTAATATTTATTACTAATTCATGAAATTCGGCTGAGAATGATTCATGAAACGGAGTAATAAAAATTACTTATTCATGAAATTCATTTGAGAATGATTCATGAAACAGAGTAATAAAATGAGTTGAGTATCTATTACTAATCCATGGAATCCGGCTGGGGATTCAGGGAACGGAGTAATGAGATAAAATGGTTATCTATTACTAATCCATGGAATCCAGCTGAGGATCAGCCATTGAACGGAGTTGTAGTTGCAGGAAATCCTACACTACACCCCTCGTATGATTTCATTAACATTTAACTCATTTTAGATTAACAATCTTAATTTTATTGATGAATCTTTGAACAATCTTACAAGAAAAGATAAAGGAATCAAGAATAACCACTGCTCTAGATTTTCTCTCTCCTATTTACTTGCTTCTCACCCAGAAAAACATCTCTCCCTTTCCTTTACAACTGAACGACTATTTATAGGGAAATACATAGTGGATGACAGCTAATCTGTCCTTTATTTTCGGATATGGCTTGCGACATTCTCGCAACCTTACAAATGTTAATCTCGCAAACTCTCTAATTTTCGCAGGACTATCACATCTTTCTCATGATTTTAGCTGACGTCGTTTATTATATCATTTCTGAAATTGTTCTGCGACGCTGTTGTGTTGTGTTGTGTTGTTCATAGTTTCACTGAGACATTATTGCTGCGAGATTATGATCTTATATCTTGCCTCTTCTCATATCTTCTCTGCGAAGTAGAGAATGCTGTGAGAAATGCCGCAGTTATCCATCATTTCATATTCTGCATTTATCACACGTATCCTTTTTCCCATCTATTTCTTGACACGTCTTTTGTAACTGCTGATTTTTAACCGCTTATATCTTTCCGCATTAATCGTGTTTATCTTCTCGAGAAAAAATTTCCTCTATATATACTCTTTCTCACTCTCTTTTTATTTTCTCTGCAACTTCATCGTTCTTCTGCAAATTCCGTTATTGCAACTTTTCTTCTTTCTTCTTCTTTCAATCTTTTTAAGTTCTTTTTCATCTCCATACTGTTCCTTATGTAGATCTTCATCATTCGTAATTTTCTTCGAAATAATCTTCCTGCTAGTGTTTTCCATGGATTCATCAAGGTTAGTTTTCTTTTTTCTTCTTTATGGGTTTTACTGAAATTGATCTTGCTTACTGCCTTATTTGATGTTGTTTATGTGATTCCCATACTGTTATTGTTTCAGCAAAAGCGCCTCCAACACTAAATTTACGGTTCAGAACCCTAATATTCCCAAACTGCAGCATAAGATTGTTGTACACAAAAGAAAGTCTGCGAATCAGAAGGTAGTAAGAAACATTATTCTTTTCTAATAACAATATTGTTGCCTCTGTTTCTTATCTGGATTGTAATTCGCAGGGTGATAAGGATGTCAATAAACCTCTCAAGAAATCTCGCCACCTTAAAACTGTTGAAACCTCTGTTCCATTCCACTTACTTATCTCTTCTAAATATCCTGCGACATCTTCGCAAGTTAAATTATTATCTCCAATTCGTGAAAAAGCTGCCTCAGACTTCATTTAATCAACTGACCTTTCAATGATTGAAACTCCCATTATTGATCCTTCTGTGAATGAAACTTCTTCTCTTCCTATTGATAATGTTTCTCAACCTTCTATCATTGCCAGTTCTCTACCTGAGCCTCTTCCCTTTTCGAAAGAAACTGTGGAAGGAATAGATATTTCTTTCAAAGTTTTATCTGAAGTCCTGGTTGATGGCAAGAAGTGTCCCATTGATCCTGTCAAATCTGGTATTTGCGAAATTCTGAGTAAGTATTTCGGTTCTGACAGAGCTGCTTCGCAAACAGCTTTGGAAAAAGAGTGTAATGCTCTTCGTCTCAAAAATCAAAAGCTTCAGAATGTTTTGCTGGATCGTGACAACCTTCCCAAGAAGAATGATGAATTGAGAGGTATGATTTCCTTATCTGTGTATTCAATTTGCCTTTCTAATGATTTTATCCTTCCCATATTTAATTATCCTTGAAATCCCTCTTTCGCATGTTAAGACTTAAACCAGAAACGAATAATGGAGAGATATCAATTTGAATATGCTGTTGAAGAAGCCCGTGTTGTAAAGAAATTTTGATGGATCAATATAACCAATTAGATAACCTCTATTCATATTCTGTTGATCATATAAATAATCTTACCAATGAAAATAACCAATTAGTTCAGAGACAAGACTTATTAAGTAATGAAATATCTCGCCTTCTTATTCTTTAACTAAAGCTAATTTAGGGATGGAAACTTTATCAGATGAGAATAAAACCTTATCTAAAGAGAAGCGAACTTGTTTAAACAAGTTGGCGATATCTTCGCAACAACTTAGCATTCTTCAGAAAGTATGTGATGACCAAGAACAATCTCTTCGCTCTTTGAGAAATGAACTTAAAGAAGTAACAGAGTCATCTATCGCTGAAAGAGATACACTCATTCAAGGTAGAATAGCTTTAAGTGTAAAGGTGAATCAACTTAAAGAACAATATTCCAAATTAGAAGAATCTTATTCTTCTCTTGCGAAGAAAAATGCCTTTCTTATTTCTGAAGAGAAAAATCTTCAGTCTCGACTTAAAGGTTTAGTTGGAGATAAATTTGATGACGCAATGGACCGTTGGGAGAATAGTTGTCTGACCTTGATTCAACACCTTATTTCGCAAAAGGAAGGTAGTCATAATAGTTTGACTGCCTTAACTATCTTTTCTTTGTCATATCTTTTTGAGTTCTTCATCTTATTGAAATTTTGTATTCTACCTTTCGCAGAGTCTGAGAAAAATCTTCGTTCCTCCATTTCTATTTTGGAGGCTAAATATGCCAAAATTCGCAAAGAAAATTCATTACTCGTCTCTGTCCTTACTGGTTCTCGCGACCGAGCAGAAAGAAGACTTGATTATCTTGCTTACTTTAAGGATATTCAAGATAGGAATCATCAGAGAGCACTTCTTATTCAAGTTCATCTCCGGGCTGAAGTCCTTGTAAATGATATTTTATTGTCTAAATCTCTTCCTCATACATCGATCGAACCTTTGGAAGTAAATGATGATGAAGTTCCTCGTCCTGCTGACAGTGATTATGATTATGAAAGTGGTGCAGATGATAGTTTTTTGGAAGATGGAAAAGAAATTCCTTATAAGGAAGCAACTGCTGGTGTTAATCAAAATGAAAAAGAAAAAGAAATCTCTTCTGAAGAAGTAATTGCCGGCGATAATCAAGGAGAAGATCAGAATCGAAATGAAGGAGAGGCTGGCGATAATGAGAACATTGGCAAAGAACGTCTATTATCTCCTTCTACTGGAATTAATACTGTAGCATGAACTTCTTATCTAGTTCTATCTTCTTGAATTGTCTTATCTTTATTACTTTTTGCGAATAATATTCTTCAACCAACTTTGAAACAATTTTCCCTTTTAGTATTTTGCTAGTGAGAAAGATATTGCCTCTTGTTTATTGATTCCCATATTTTCCTTTCATTATCTTTCTTGCGAAAAATAATCTGTTATGAATACTTATAAATATTTTGTTTTGTCATGTGGTCTTATTTTGCCTTCCTAATTAAAGGTCTTATTATGCCACCTCTTGTTATTGCGACAAAATCGCAGGACGTCCTTGCACTTTCATGCAAAAACCCATTGATCTTGCCTTAACTTTTTCTTTTGTATTGTGGCCTCTTCAGGAATGTTGCGACAATGTGACAGGCCTAAATATTCTTATGAAAATAAAGCCCCATGACATTGTCGTCTTGCGACGAAATCGCAGGACGTCTTCGCACTTTCATGCGGAAACCCATTGATCTCGTTTTATCTTTTTCTTTTGTATTATTGCCTTTTCAGGGTTGTTGCACAAATATGACAAGCCTTAATACCCTTGCGAATAAAAAGCCTCATGACATTTGCGTCTTAAGACACTTATCATCTCCCTAATGGAGGGTGCCGCCCTTATCTCCCCCCTGGTTGCCCCTTCAAGGAAGCGTACTTCTACCATACAAGGTTAGCTCCTCTCATCCAGTATTAACAACAACCAGTTGTTTTCGCAGCCTCTTATCCCTTTTACCTATAGGGCTTATGGTTACGAGACTGCACCCTAAGTGGGGTTTTCTTCAGGCCGAGTGCAGTATATCCAAGACTTGTCAAAAATGGCAAGGTACGCTTCAAACGCCCCTGGCACTCTTGACTCAACCGTGTACCTCGGCGCCTTGATCAGATTCTGCACTCCTTGGGAGAGTCCTTATTAACTTAGTCTCCCAACCTAAGTCATATGCTTAAGCTGAGAATCCAAGGTGTCTCTCCCGGATGGGCTTTATTGACCCCAGATCTCCATGACTCAGGCTCCGGTGGCGGTGTAGCCTTTCCCTGAGCCATGTAACAGGTACCCCCTTATATGACGTACTTTAGGTCTTACATTTGCCTCTTGCGAAATTTTATTCGCGAACTAGGGTGTACGCCATAAAGGTTCACCCCTTTCTTTTATGTCATTGTTCTGTGATTATCTCTGCGAAATTTTCGCACATCATGATCTTGTTTTGATATGAATAATCTCGCAATTATTCTTTTAGAATCCATAACTTTTCAAAGCTTCTTACGAATAATATCTTTTTAAGTACAACCTGTTCCATGGTCTGTCAAGTCTGTGACCAACATCTCTACCTTATGGATCCATTAATCTATAAGCTTCTGTTCCAACTATCTCCTTAATAATGTAAGGTCCATCCCATTTTTTCGCTAATTTTCCACCATTTTCTCGCTGATATATTGGTGTCTCTCGCAGAACTAAATCTCCTGGTTGGAATTCGCGTACTTTGACACGTTTATTATATTCTCGGGCTAATCTTCGCTGATAATTCTCCATATGTTGTAAAACTCTTTCTCTTCTTTCTTCTAATTCATCAAGTTTGTTTAAGATCAAACCCGCACTAAGATTTTTCTCCCAAGCTTCTCTCTTTGTTGTCGGAATAACAACTTCTGTTGGTAACACCGCTTCAACTCCGTATGTTAAACAAAAAGGTGACATTCCAGTAGCTTCTCTTCTAGTTGTATAATCCCATACTGCATTATGTACTTGTTCGCACCATGCTCTGTGATGTCCTTCCAATTTCTTCTTTAATATATCTGCAATAGTTTTGTTTGTTGCTTCTACCTGCCCATTAGCTTGTGGATACAAAGGAGTATACTTTCCACATTTTATCTTAAATGCATTAAGTAACATTTCTATGTTATGTCCTTCAAACTGTTTCCCATTATCAGATACTGATGAGTGCCAAATATTGTATATATTTATCCCTTTTTGTTGGCATTTTAACTCATCTTTTGTGCATTAATTCTACATTTTATCCCATATTCTGTATTTTCATTGTTTTCAAGAATAAATATTTTTATTAATTAATTCTGCATTTTTAGGTAATAAATAAAGTTCGGATGAGTCGCGGAGCGAAAAGAGCAGAAAAGTAGTGAAAAGCCGGGAGAAATTACGCAAGGAAACCGCGAAGAATGGTGCGCACAACCTCATTTTCTACACACAAAAGCGCCTCCGTTCTCAGCCATCAGATCATTTCTCAGAAGCATCCGACGGTCGCTCCTTCATAGAGCATCAAAATCTGAAGTCTCTGCCAAGCACCACAGCGCTGAAATTCCAAGCCTTCAGATTAGATGGTAGTTGAATCCAACGGTCGCTCCCTTGCTGTGCATCAAAGTTTGATACTTCCGCTTAACACTACAGTACCTAACATCATCTGAAACCGTTGACTTCGTTGTTTTCAAAATCCAACGGTTGCATCGATTCATCTCTTATCTTACCGTTAGATCTACCAACCATCTTCGCATCCAGCGGCTTACCTTCGCTGGACATCGAACCTTGATATCTCGCATAACACCCTAGCAACCGAACCATTTAACCTCAACCAAACATCTCCTCCTTCCTCTCCATCGACCTCACCCCCTCTGCAGAGCCATACCCTGCCGCACCATCACCACCACCTTCTTCCCTGTCGTCACCACCCCTCCTGCAACAGCCACCAAACCACCAACTCTCCACAACAACCGCAACCCATCACTACTATCATCACCCCTATCACCTATTAAGCTATTTCAACAACTCCACCATCCTCTTCACTGTTAGGATTGGATTTGGTGAATTAGATTGATAGATGAAGCAATTGGAGGCGTGGATAGCATGAGGGGAGTCAGAGGAAGAATGGGTCGTCGCACATGGGAGGAATTGTGCCATAAAATTAGGTAATTTGCAAAACCTAATTTCACTGATTTTGGGGGAAAATTGGGGGAAAGCCCTAATGATGTAATTGGGTATAAATATGTGGTGAGGGATGTGTTGTAATAACTATGTTTGGAGTAGCCAACATCCAGAACTCTCAAAGTTCTGTTAAATGTTTTGTTAATTTTCAGTTCACTTTTTCAGTTCAATTTGCTGCTAATTTTCATATCCATGTTTCAGTTAAAATTCAGTCATGTTCATTGTTATTGTTTATGTTAGTTTCAGTTATGTTCATGTTAGTTGTGTTAATGTTCCTGTTAATACTTGGTCTCATGCACTGTTAATGCTTGATGTTCACTGTTAATTCTACTCACTGTTATTGTTCACTGTTAGTATCAATTCACTGTCATGTTTAATTCACTGTCATTGAAGGAATGTAGGCTAGATACATTTGAAGCAATGAACTGATTGTGTAATGGAAGAAATCAGTGCTTAAAGCAAGCTGATTTTCTTGCCATTCCCTGTGTATGCTAGCAATGTGCTGATTGTGCATTGGGGAAATTAGTGCTCACTAGTGACAATGAGCAAGCTAATTTCCTCCATTCTTTAGTTTGCCTGTATTCTGCCTAGCCTTGCTTCATTTCAGTTTCTTTATCACCCCTGCCCTTGGCTTAGGCCTTGGTTCATCTTGTGTTGTTTTCTGTTGCTGTTGTGTCTTCCCTGTTGCTGCCCTGTTAGTTACCCACTACTTGTTTTCTTGTTGCTTCCCCTACTGCTGTTGTTTCCTTGGCCTTGCTGTGCATTTGCCTCTGTCTTGCTGTTCTTGCTGCTACTTGCATTGTCTTGTGCTGCAATACTGCTTTCTTTTCTTGGCCCTGTGTACAGCTGCTGCATTGCCTTCTATGCCTCCCTCTGCAGCTGCTGTTGCTTTTGCTCTGCAGTTGCTGTTTCTCTTGCACTTGCCCTGCAGCACTTCTGTTGCTGCTGCCAAGCTGCTGCCTTCTTTTTCCTGCCTGCTGCTGCTGAGCCCAAAGCTCAGTTCACTGCCAAAGCCAGCTGAGCCCAATCTGGTCCACTATCAAGTCCAAAGCTCAATTCAAACTGAAGCCCAATTCAGTCAACTGTGGGCTTAACCAAAGCCCAGTTGTTTAAGACCAAAGCCCAAATTCATTAAGGCCCAATCCAATTCAGGCTTAATCAAAAGCCTAAGTTTAAGGCCTAAGCCCATTTGCACTTCAAAGACCAAACTGAGCCCATGCTCAGTTCCTTTTATTGTGAACAAACCCATTAGCACTCAAAGCCCAATTTAAGCCAAAAGGCTTCAAAACCCAACAACAATTTAGGAACCCAATTAGCTAAAACACTTCCAAAACACACCCGATCTCTGTGGATCGACCCGTACTTGCACGAGCTACAACTGACGACCGTGCACTTGCGGTATTACTGTAGGCCCCCGTTTTTATTTGCGCTCAATTTTATATACCCTTTCGAGGCCTGCCAAGTTTTTGGCGCCGCTGCCGGGATCTTTTGCATTTAAATATAATTCTTGCCTACCAAGTTTTTGGCGCGCCGGCCGGGGATTGGTGCTGTGTTTTATCTGTGTTTGTCTTAGCTATTTTGCATTTCATTTCATAGCATTTGCATCTGCATCTGCTTCACTTCATTTGCTGTTGGACCTGCTGTTCTGAACCTGTTCTTCCTCTGCTGGGACGCCACCAAGGAAAAGAACCAAAACCCAACTGGGTTTTTGCAACAATATCAGAGCAGCTGGGCTGTGCTACAAAGGTAAGCCTAAACCCATTCCATTGAGAGAACCCAACCTGTGGGCTTCCAAATTTCTTTAATTGTGGGCTTGTAATAATTAACCCAATTTTTTGGGCTTTTTATTTTTCTATTTTGGGTTTGTAATAATTTATTTGTGGGCTTGTTTGTTTAATTTGTGGGCTTGTATTTATTTTGTGTGGGCTTGTTTAAATTCTTTCATTGGACTTGTATTTTGGACTCTGGGTTTAAACCCAGCTGAGCTTATAACCGATTGTGGACTTGAAAAGTGGACCGCGAAACCAAAGTTTTAAAACAAACGTCGGGCCTTAACCAACTGGGCCAAATTAAACTTTCAAAATTAAAACTTGGATTTTCGTAGGCCGCAGCCTTCATTCCATTCCATTAGAGGCTTGCACAGTGGGCGTGCTCCCAATTCAAAAACCAAATTTCATTTTCTTTTTCAAGAAAAAAAAAAAAAAAAAAAAAAAAAAATTCTTTTGCTCCCTATTTTTAAAACCAAATTTCTACTTTGCTCCCATTTTTTAAAACCAAATTTTCTTGTAGATAATGTGTTAGTTAAATTTCCTTTTGATATATTTTGCTAATCCAATATGATCTCGGCTGAAATATGTTGGATTTTTGCCTTGAATAACGGAGTTTTAATTCTGCTTTCGCCGAAATCGGGTATTCTCTCTCCTTTTACTCTACTCAGCATGTCCCTTTCCATATGTTGCATTTTAATTCTTTCCATATTTTGAAACATTGAGGACAATGTTTAGTTTAGGTTTGGGGGTATAGAGTAGATACCACGATAATATGCTATAATTGAAAACAAAACTCCTTCTTCTTTTTGAAAAAATTGAAAAATTCCAAAAAAAAAAATTGAAAAATCAAATTCAAAAAAAAAAAAAATTAAAAAATGAAAAATCATAAAAATGGAGCTCATTTACCTTGAAATGTTGACTCTTGTGCAAATATGTATTTTTATTAGGAGTCTTAGTCTAGATATTTAGGCACCCTGATTCTAGCACAATTCACATAGTGATAAGAAATTTGCACGCGCACGATCTACCAATACATGTATGGCCTCGATCTTCAAGGTGTTGGATAGGAAGTTACGATTGCCAATCACTTTAGAATACTGAACGAAACTTGACTAGCTTGTTCTTTGGTTGGTTGGGATAGAAGATGGAGGTTACATTAAGAAAGACAACCATCGAATTTAACTGGGTGCATCAAAAAGGGCTACCTCTTGCAAAGTGTCATGTAATCTTTTTTTTTTTTTATATTTCAAAAGTGTTTCCTTAAAAAAAAAAAAAAAAAAAAAAAAAAAAAAAAAAAAAAAACGATGTATATTCAGAAAAAAAAAAAAAAAAAAAAATCATTTATCAATTCCATCATCTCTTGTTCCAAAAATAAAAAAGATATTCAATGTAAATAAGAGTCATGTAAATAGTCATTTTGTTGTTTCGTAATAAGCAAGGAGGGTGTATGCCATTGATGTACAACGCGAGAAATTGTGAAATACCTCCAACTCATTCACAATTCTCGTAAAGTCCGGACAGCTAGCTAGATTTCGACCTCAGTTCTTAGCCTGAGAAACTATCTCTTGGTGATTAGTAGTCATGACTTCAGATCTTTCTTTACACATGTGTAGATACACTTTACACTCTTATCACATGTCTTTTTTTGTTATCAGTGCTAGGATTGTGCCTTCGATAGCTAGATTGACATCTCCATTTTGCTGTGAGCTTAACTGTTTTGCACATGTCACGTTTGATGGAATCTGAGCTTATATTTTGTCCTTAGGTTTTGTAGGCACACCTCTGGTAAACCTTCACGAGACTTCACTCGTCCACTAGGGACACTTAGTGGTTTAAAAGGCTTAGTGCATACGCTAAATGCATTCGAGAGACCAGCGACAGTGGTATAGTTAGGATTTCCTTAGTTTTGTTTTACTTGAGGACAAGTAAAATTCAGGTTTGGGGGTATTTGATGAGTGCCAAATATTGTATATATTTATCCCTTTTTGTTGGCATTTTAACTCATCTTTTGTGCATTAATTCTACATTTTATCCCATATTCTGTATTTTCATTGTTTTCAAGAATAAATATTTTTATTAATTAATTCTGCATTTTTAGGTAATAAATAAAGTTCGGATGAGTCGCGGAGCGAAAAGAGCAGAAAAGTAGTGAAAAGCCGGGAGAAATTACGCAAGGAAACCGCGAAGAATGGTGCGCACAACCTCATTTTCTACACACAAAAGCGCCTCCGTTCTCAGCCATCAGATCATTTCTCAGAAGCATCCGACGGTCGCTCCTTCATAGAGCATCAAAATCTGAAGTCTCTGCCAAGCACCACAGCGCTGAAATTCCAAGCCTTCAGATTAGATGGTAGTTGAATCCAACGGTCGCTCCCTTGCTGTGCATCAAAGTTTGATACTTCCGCTTAACACTACAGTACCTAACATCATCTGAAACCGTTGACTTCGTTGTGTTTCAAAATCCAACGGTTGCATCGATTCATCTCTTATCTTACCGTTAGATCTACCAACCATCTTCGCATCCAGCGGCTTACCTTCGCTGGACATCGAACCTTGATATCTCGCATAACACCCTAGCAACCGAACCATTTAACCTCAACCAAACATCTCCTCCTTCCTCTCCATCGACCTCACCCCCTCTGCAGAGCCATACCCTGCCGCACCATCACCACCACCTTCTTCCCTGTCGTCACCACCCCTCCTGCAACAGCCACCAAACCACCAACTCTCCACAACAACCGCAACCCATCACTACTATCATCACCCCTATCACCTATTAAGCTATTTCAACAACTCCACCATCCTCTTCACTGTTAGGATTGGATTTGGTGAATTAGATTGATAGATGAAGCAATTGGAGGCGTGGATAGCATGAGGGGAGTCAGAGGAAGAATGGGTCGTCGCACATGGGAGGAATTGTGCCATAAAATTAGGTAATTTGCAAAACCTAATTTCACTGATTTTGGGGGAAAATTGGGGGAAAGCCCTAATGATGCAATTGGGTATAAATATGTGGTGAGGGATGTGTGTAAAAACTATGTTGGGATTAGCCCACATCCAGGACTCTCATGTCCTGTTAACTGTTAATTTTCAATTTTCAATTTACAAGCTCATTTCAGTTCATGTTGTTCTCAATATTGTTTCTTGTTAATTGCTGTGCTCTTGTTATGTTTGTGATGTTGTGTTATTCACTGTTAATGTGTTAAGTATCATGTTAGGTTAAATTAATTCCTGTTAGTATTTCAGTTCTGCTCCTGTTAGTTGTGCTTATGTTCATGTTTGTTTATATGTTTATCCTCATTGTTGTGTCATGTTTAATTCACTGTCATTTGAAGGAATGTTAGGCTAGATACATTTGAAGCAATGAACTGATTGTGTAATGGAAGAAATCAGTGCTTAAAGCAAGCTGATTTTCTTGCCATTCCCTGTGTATGCTTGTATGCAATGTGCTGATTGTGCATTGGGGGAAATTAGTGCTCACTAGTGACAATGAGCAAGCTAATTTTCCTCCCATTCTTTTAGTTTGCATGTATTCTGCCTAGCCTTGCTTCATTTCAGTTTCTTTATCACCCCTGCCCTTGGCTTAGGCCTTGGTTCATCTTGTGTTGTTTTCTGTTGCTGTTGTGTCTTCCCTGTTGCTGCCCTGTTAGTTACCCACTACTTGTTTTCTTGTTGCTTCCCCTACTGCTGTTGTTTCCTTGGCCTTGCTGTGCATTTGCCTCTGTCTTGCTGTTCTTGCTGCTACTTGCATTGTCTTGTGCTGCAATACTGCTTTCTTTTCTTGGCCATGTGTACAGCTGCTGCATTGCCTTCTATGCCTCCCTCTGCAGCTGCTGTTGCTTTTGCTCTGCAGTTGCTGTTTCTCTTGCACTTGCCCTGCAGCACTTCTGTTGCTGCTGCCAAGCTGCTGCCTTCTTTTTCCTGCCTGCTGCTGCTGAGCCCAAAGCTCAGTTCACTGCCAAAGCCAGCTGAGCCCAATCTGGTCCACTATCAAGTCCAAAGCTCAATTCAAACTGAAGCCCAATTCAGTCAACTGTGGGCTTAACCAAAGCCCAGTTGTTTAAGACCAAAGCCCAAATTCATTAAGGCCCAATCCAATTCAGGCTTAATCAAAAGCCTAAGTTTAAGGCCTAAGCCCATTTGCACTTCAAAGACCAAACTGAGCCCATGCTCAGTTCCTTTTATTGTGAACAAACCCATTAGCACTCAAAGCCCAATTTAAGCCAAAAGGCTTCAAAACCCAACAACAATTTAGGAACCCAATTAGCTAAAACACTTCCAAAACACACCCGATCTCTGTGGATCGACCCGTACTTGCACGAGCTACAACTGACGACCGTGCACTTGCGGTATTACTGTAGGCCCCCGTTTTTATTTGCGCTCAATTTCTATACCCTTTCGAGGCCTGCCAAGTTTTTGGCGCCGCTGCCGGGGATCTTTTTGCATTTAAATATAATATCTTTAAAAGCCTACCAGATACCAACTGCGCAGGAATTCCGAATCTGCAAATGATATTTTCGAATATGAATGTAAAGATATCTTTGTCGCGAATATGCTGTACTGCCTTCACTTCTGTCCATTTTTTGAAATAATCTGTTGCGACTATTAAGTATCTTCTTTGTCTAGAACTTGGTAAAAATGTCCCCATAATATCTAATCCCCACTTTCCAAAGGCCATACACTGGTTGAAGATGACAATGGCGCTCCAGGTGCATGTATTTTCTTTCCATGCCGCTGACAATCTTCGCAACGTATTGATATTTGTTTTGCATCTTCGTGCATGTATGGCCAGTAATAGCCTTGCATTTTTGCTATATGTGCCAAAGATCTTCCCCCACTATGATTGCCAGCATCCCCACTATGTAACATTTTTAGCACTTTTTCTCCTTCCTCTCGTGTCAAACATTTGAGTGATGGTCCATTAAAGGATTTTCGGTATAGCATCTCATCTCTTAATTCATAATTCATTGCGCGGCTTTTTAACTTGTGTGTTTCCAATCTATTTCTTGGTGTTTCTCCTTTCGCCAAATATGCATGAAGTTTTGTTCTCCAATCTGCGATATTGTTCGTTTGTTCTTCTTCTTCACCGTCTATTATCATCACGTTCACTTCTTCTTCTTCTTCTTTATTGATTTATGGTGACAGAAGTGTTTGTATTTTTATGCATCTCACAGTTGGATCTGTCATCATGCTTGAGATGAAAGCAAAAGCGTATGCGTGTCTGTTATCCTTCCTTGAAATGTGCCTCCATTTTATTTTTGGGATTTTCGCTGACAATTCTTCAACGAGCTTCTTGTATTTCTTCAAGGATGGTTCATTTGTAGTGTACTCTCCATTTATTTGGCGAATAACTAACTGCGAATCACTAGTGATCCTGTCATTTTCTAGTTTCATTTCTATTGCGAATTTTAAGGCATGTAGCACAGCTTCATATTCCGTTTCGTTATTAGTGGATGCGAATTCCAATCTGAATGAAAAAGCCATCTTTACTCCTTCTGGCGAAATTAAAACAATTCCAACTCCATTGCCTTCTCCATTTGATGATCCATCTACCAATATCTCCCATCTGTTTGGTTCTGTTGATAAGTCTTTTGGATCTCCGTGTTCTTCTTCTATATCCATCATTTCTTCTACCCCTTCATCTTCTTCTAAAGGAAATTCTGCCAAGAAATCTGCAACAACTTGTGATTTTGGTGAAGACAAAATTTCATATTTAATATCAAAGTGGCCTACTTGTGCATTCCACCTCTCCACTCTTCCTGATCTTTTTGAATTCTTCATCACTGATTCAATTGGTACTTTTGTTAATACCTTTATCTTGTGCGCTTGAAAATATATGCGGAGATTAAATGATGCATAAACTAATGCTAAGATTAGCTTCTCAATCTTTGAGTAATTTTTCTCGGCATTATTAAAAGTTTTGCTAATGTAATAGATGGGTTTCTCCACTCCTGCGTCTATTCGTAATAACACGACACTTAATGCATGCGACGTCGTCGCAAGATAGATCAATAATTCTTCTCCTGATTCTGCTTTTTGTAAAATAGTTGTATTCATAAGATGTTATTTGATCCCTTGAAAAGTTTTTTCGCATTCATCAATCCATTTGAATTTCGCACCCTTCTTGAGTATATCGAAAAAATATTTGCATTTGTCTGATGATCGTGAAATGAATCTCCCCATCGAAGCTAGAAGTCCATTCAACTTCTGTACATCTTTTATTGTTGCTGGTGTTGGCATGTCACGAACTGCTTGCACTTTTTCTGGATCAACCTGTATTCCTTCCTTTGATACAATGTAGCCTAAAAATTTTCCCGATGCAACTCCAATAGTACACTTCTCAGGATTAAGTTTAATGTTATACTGCCGCATTTGTTCAAAAATCTCCCTCAGGTCCTGTACATGGTCTTTGGCTTCTTTACTCTTTACTAACATGTCGTCCACGTATACTTCTAATGTTTTGTGTATCCATTTCGCGAACACCTTCTCTACCATTCTTTGATATGTCGCTCCCGCATTTCGCAAACCAAATGGCATTTTCGTGTAACAATATAAACCTCCAGGGGCGAAGAAATCAGTATGTTCTTGATCTTCTTCAGCGAGAGGGATTTGGTTATACCCTTTGTACCCATCTAAAGACGATACCCTATCATTTCCCGCTGCGGATTCCACCATTTGAGGAATATCTGATAACAGAAAACTATCTTTAGGGCAAGCTTTGTTTAAATCAGTGAAATCTATGCAAATCCTTATTCTTTTGTTTTTCTTTGGGACAATGACCATATTTTCTATCCATTCTGGGTATTTAGTTTCTCTTATGATTCCCGCATCAAGCATTTTTTGTAGTTCTTCTTCTATTTGGGAATGGTAAGCTGTTGCGATTTTTCTTATTCTTTGTTTAAATGGTCTCACAGTCTTGTTAATCTCCAACTTGTGGCATGGAATTGATGGATCTATTCCCGGTATCTCATCCATGCTCCCTGCGAAAACGTCTTTATATTCTCCCAAAAGGTTAACAATTCTTTCTTCTTCTTCTTCTTCTTCTACATCCATCTTGGTTCCAATTCTCAATATTAGAGGTTCTTCTATAGTCCCAACGTTTACTTCTTTTGTTGGTTATGCGGCAGTGTAACTGGACTTGGGTTCTCCCATTGGTGTTGGTTCTTTTATTTTCACAGGTCCTTCTCCTTCTTCCGAAATTTCGCTGGGTATTCCCTTGCCTTCTTTTTCCGTTATCATATATACTCTAAATTCTTCTTCTTTCTTTGCCTCCTTTGCCAACTTTCTGCGAAATTGTTTCCTTTTTGCTTGTCCTTCATAATGTTTTACTTCAATTTGATGACATAATTTCGCATTGTCAACATCTCCTCTGATTTCACCTATTCCATTTGGTGTGGGGAATTTAATACATTGATGCAACGTTGATACTACAACTTTTATCGCATGTATCCATGGTCTTCCTAGCAACATATTATACGGCGATTCCATATCCACCACGCATAGTGTTACGTGTGTTTCGATCTCTCCTAGTGGAATTCGTACCACTATTTCTCCTTTAGGTTTTGTTGTGGATTTTCCAAAGCCTGAAAAAAATATGTTGAACTGGACATTTCTTCATCTTTAAATCCCATTCCCTTGAACGCATGATAAAATATTATATCCACTGAACTTCCTGTATCGATTGAAGTTCTGTTCAATATCCATTCTCCCGTGGATTTTGTTGTTGTCTCCTTCTGTTTTCGTGTAATAGGCACTGTAATAACCAATGGAGATGTGTGGTTCAAATTTTCTTTTAGTATTTCTACCGCCATGAATGTGACTTTTTGCTTTTCCCAATCTTTCAAGGGTGATGTCTTTTCTACCGCCATAATCTTCCTTCCTTCAAAATTTCGTTTATGTATTCTTCCTTTGATGTTTTCATGGAATTCATTAACCATTGTTTTTGTTATCATATTACACTCCAATCTTTTGTCATCTTCATTGACTCTAATCATTTTTATTTTAACTGATTCACTGATTTATTTAATCACTTTCTTGATTTGAACAATCTCAACAACAATCTTCAACTTTCGATCTCCAGCCTCCCTGTTTCTAGCGCCATTATGTAGTTGCAGGAAATCCTACACTACACCCCTCATATGATTTCATTAACATTTAACTCATTTTAGATTAACAATCTTAATTTTATTGATGAATCTTTGAACAATCTTACAAGAAAAGATAAAGGAATCAAGAATAACCACTTCTCTAGATTTTCTCTCTCCTATTTACTTGCTTCTCACCCGGAAAAAGATCTCTCCCTTCCTTTACAACTGAACGACTATTTATAGGGAAATACATAGTGGATGACAGCTAATCTGTCCTTTATTTTCGGATATGGCTTGCGACATTCTCGCAACCTTACAAATGTTAATCTCGCAAACTCTCTAATTTTCGCAGGACTATCACATCTTTCTCATGATTTTAGCTGACGTCGTTTATTATATCATTTCTGAAATTGTTCTGCGACGCTGTTATGTTGTGTTGTTCATAATTTCACTGAGACATTATTGCTGCGAGATTATGATCCTACATGAGTAATGAGATAGAATAGATTATTTTCTAGGAATTCAGTTGATGAATGACACGTTTGAATTAATCTATTTCCAGAATCGAGATATGAGATAATTGAAGCATCATACTCGTTCTGAGGGGTGTATAGTCAGGGAACAACGTGCAGCGTGAAGTCCTGAAGGCGTTAAGCTCTCTCACAAATATTATGCCTAGGGAACCTCCCAATCATCAAGATTCTATATACGGTCTCTCTACGTAGTCAGGGAACAACGTGCAGCGTGACGTCCTGAAAGTGTTAAGCTCTCTAACAAACATTATGTCTAGGGAACCGCCCGATCATTAAGATTCTATGTAAAGGTGATGATGAAATGTGTGAAGCATCGAACGCTCATCTGGGAGGCCTTTCGAGAAACATATTCATCATAGCTCTGAGAGGAATGTTCGCTCAGTCAGAGATCGTGAAACGGTTCACAAATCATAAAATATGAATCGTCACATACATTCCTGAAGCCGGGTCTGAAACATGCAATATCATGATTTTACGATTTTGACCTTTGTCGAAAATCCACCATCAACATTAAGTCCCCTGCTTAGTGATGGACAGTCATGTTCCACAGTAAGCACTGGATGGTGATTTTCCAATAAACGAGATAAGTAGTTGAACTTAGTCGTACAAAGGCATTTCCAGAATCCCCGATTTGCTCCAATGATGTCATGTACGAGAAAATGCCTAGATAAGGACTCTGGCAGTATGATAGAGTGTCAGCCAGTAAGCAAGGAGAGATGAAGCACTGTTGATTTGGACGATCAGACGTCCAGTATTGGTCAGTTTAGCGGGTCGTCCCAAAAAAATAAATCCTTGTTTTAGGAATAGACGTTCGTTCGATCGTTAGTTTAAAAACAAACAATGATCCCTAGCATAAGAGAGAGATTTTTTTTTAATAGACCTGTGTCTAATGATAAAATTTTGTCTATGAGCTTTCACGAAAACTAAAGTTTTATTTTTTAAATATGTGAGATTTCACAAAATGGAATAAACTCTCGTTTCAAAGGTGAATGCTCGCGGGAGGGAGCAAAAACGTATATATATATATATATATATATATATATATATATATATATATATATATATATATTATTTTTTTCAAATTTACGTGAGTTTCACGTTAAAATATATATTTATATTTTTGTAAAATCGATGTTTTGATTTTGAACAACTGTTGAAAGTAGATAATTATACATGGTGAAATAATATTTGTATGTGAGTTTCACAATTGTAGAATGGACGTCTGTCCAATTTTTGAAAAATCAGTGGATGTTCACTCAGTAAAAATTTACGTGGGTTGTTCACGGTTTTATGAAAATCAATTTATGATTTTTGAATAATGAACTTTGCTTGTCTTTGCAGGTTTGAAGAAACGAGCAAGTTTTTGAAATTTTTGTGCTGAGTTCACTACTATTAGTGAAATCGTAAACAAGTAAAAGTTGGATTGTTACCATTTTTTTGTTGCATGTTTGTTGTTGGTATATCCATGACTCAATGTTTTTCGCCTCAGATAATGGTGACTTCCAGTTACAACTGTTAGAGCATAGCTCGGTCAACCTCGCATGTGTTGCTATATCAAGCATGTTTGTCAATGTTAGTGATCAAAACTATGAGTCTTGATTTCTAGTCTATTATAGCTAAGTCTCGGACTAGGATAGAAAAGTGTAGTTGATCTCAAGGACTTCATGGATATTCGTCATACAACGACGAAGATATACTCAAGGAACCGTGGAACTTCATCAACAAAAAGGTATGTGGAGACTTGAACTTATCTATCACTCAAAAGTATATCTATTCTATCTCTTACTTCTTATGAGACAAAAAGTTGTATGCTATATAGACTGGATCATACACATTTGACATTTCGAGCTGAGTATTCACTACTTATCTTTTTCTCGAAATCGTGTGTTGGTAAAGCGTTTCGCTTTGATCAAGTTTATCTTCACCTGGTGACGAAAGTCATGAAAAGTTTCAATTACTTTGAGAATTGCTCTGACGTGAAACGGTCTGTGAATAACGGCTATATAACGTCCTCTGAGAATGTCTCAATGATTGGAATGATAGTTTAGATTACATAACCATGTATTCCTTAATCCGAAGTTTTCGAACTTTGTTGATTGAGAGAAACCGGAGGAATTGGATTTGCCAAGTCCGAACTAAGTCCGCGAACTGACGGAAGTTCTCTTACCGAGAATTTATGTTGGGATTTTTCAAAAACTCGTTTGCGTGTTTAGTCCGTGAACTCAGTCCGCGAAACTAGTCCGCAAACTAGCGGAAGTCTTTTTTCCGAGATTTTCTGCTGAGTTTGGAATACTATGTCGGTTGCCTTATGTCCGCGAACTTGTTTGTGAGCTTAAGTGGTTATGATCTAAAGATGTGCTCTGAACATGAAACTTAAATTACTAAGGAATGCTTTATGCAAACCGTGGCTATAAAGTTCATGAGCCGATTCATCGAATCGAATCATCTTTGTTTCAATTGTGTCTTGTGTAGTTACATAAGATCTCATAGCAATTGAAAAACTCTCTAACTAGTTCATTTGAGTCAATTGAAATAGTTATGGTGAAGAAGAACTAGGTTAATATGAAATGCTCATATGGTTAACCTTTTGGGTTACTATGTTGAACCAACATACACGTACACGTTTGGGCATGGTTTTCATAAACCCGGTAAACGTCTACCCAAGTGTGTGTGACAAGCTAAGTTTTCGATCTAACGGTTGAGAAATATTAGCTTGAATCTAGATCAGGTTTTCATCTAACGGTGAATATGGATTACTTTGTAACTAAGGCAAAACCCTGATTTGAAGGCTATGTAAAGGAGACATCTAGCATTGTGCAAAACTAATCCGCACACGTCTGTGTGATATTAGTGCGCTCGCTAGAGTCGATTCTCCTTTAACCTTTGGTTTTCTTCTTTAAAACCAGGTTAACGACTTAAAGACTTTATTGGGATTGTGAAGCCAGATCGATACTACTTTTATCGTAGTTGTGTGATCTGATTTTGCATCTTCTATCGTACGAGTACAATATTTGATTGGTTTGAGATCGTGAGAGTTCTCCGATAGGCAAGATAAAGAAGTCACAAACATCTTCGTCTCATTGTTTGTGATTCCTCAACAAACCGCTTGTGTAGTCAAGAAAGATTGTTGAGAGGTGATTGATTAATCTAGGCTGTTCTTTGGGAATATAAGACCGAATTATCAATTAGTTCCTGTTCACCTTGATTTTATATCTTAAGACGGAACAAAAACCTAGGGTTTTTCTGTGAGAGACAGATTTATCCTTTGATAGACTTTTCTGTGTGAGACAGATTTGTTTATTATCAAGTGTGTGATTTTGGGTTGCAGCAACTTTTAGTTGTGTGTGAGATCAGCTAAGGGAATCAAGTGTGCAGTGTCCTGCTGGGATCAGAGGCGTAGGAGTAAAACTGTACCTTGAATTAGTGGGAGACTGATTGGGGTTCAACTATAGTCCAGTCCGAAGTTAGCTTGGAGTAGGCTAGTGTCTGTAGCATCTTAATACAGTGTGTATTCAATCTGGACTAGGTCCCGGGGTTTTTCTGCATTTGCGGTTTCCTCGTTAAAAAAACTTCTGGTGTTTGTGTTATTTCTTTTCCACATTATAGTTTTTTAGATAATTGAAATAATACAGGTTGTGCGTTAAAGATCATCGATTGGAAATCCAACCTTTGGTTGTTGATTGATATTGATTGATCCTTGCACATTGGTCTTTGGTACCGTCCAAGTTATCTCTCTTTGATAAAGACTCGCAGATTTCCATTTGCTTGAGTAAAGATCAAATCGAGAGATTGAGATATAAACTCTTTGATATATCTTTGTATTGATTGAGTCTAACTGTCTAGTTGATTCTCATAAAAAGTATATTGGAGTTTGTCCATACAGATTGCTAAGCGAAATATTGGGTGGTGTTGTTATACCCCCGCTTTTTCAACAACCATCCTTCTGGCTCTTCCGGGGAACATTCCAGAAATATCAAGTCAAAGACGAAGACTTCTGCATGTTCATACCAAAGTGAATCAACCTTTCAGAGACGTTGGAAAGCGGATACATAGTATGTCTCTTGATCATCCGAGAGTGGTTCGTGTTAAGATATATGCATTCTTGGTCTTAGCAAATGTGGAGGGAAAGCAGAGACGTGATGAGATGTCGCAGAAGAAAAGAGTTAAAGATGAAAAGCTCATATCTCATCAGTAGAAGCACCACCGACCTCAGCATGTGAGACTATCGGCTGAAGATGAAGTTCGGCTTTGCGTTAATGGTGTAGCTCCTGATTCAAATGTGTATGAATGAAGAATTTCATCATAATTCGTCATCAGAAAATTCAGAAGTTAGGTCTTCATTGAAAATGCTGTAGAATCTTCGTTCGATGTCGGATTTTTGTGACCTACCCATGTTTCTTTATCCTCAGAAATTTCCAAGCTTTAGCAAAGAATCTTTTCGGTTTTCGAGCATCTTTAAGGGCCGAAATTGACGAAACAATAAACTTCCATGAGGTTTTTAGATAATTTTCAGCTGTCATGTAGTACAAAGTTTTGGCCACAACCTTTTGCTCGTTTATCCAATTGCTGTGAATTTTAGATATGTTGTAGAGGACATCCATACGAAGAGATTGACATATGATTAAACCTTAGATTCCTTACCAATTGCTCCCAGATCGTCGCTTTGTACAGGGCAGTGTAAAATCACTTCAGACTGGCTTGCTGTAAAACGTCTCTTTTGTGTCTTTAGACCATTTGCATGTGTCCTGAACGCTTGATGAAGGATTTCAATGCCATTGATTAATTTGCAACCTGAATCCCTTGGTTGACACATGAGCCTGGTGCTTGGAGTACCATTTTTTGTTTCTTTCAGTCGTAGAAACACCACTTCTGAAACCCTGGTCACGAGACCATAACTGAGGTTACTCTCAAGAGGGGATGATGTAATGATCATGGTTGTATGTCCCGGATGTAGCATTCGTTTTATGATGAAGTATTAGCATAAGATAGCTTGGTGCCGAGTCTTGGACTGTGAAACTGATCGTCGTGATCAATGAATCGTCAGTCCCCAGTATTTTATTAAATCTCCTTTTCGTTTTTCCTTCTTCCGACAAGACCTAGATAGAGGAACCAAGTAGAAAATCATGATGTGAAGACCTAGGTGGTCGAAGTTTGAGGTACCTTTATGAAGGACTTAGTGGAAAGACCTGGTGGACCTCAATCGACTGTGGAGGTAATGAATCCCGTCTAAGAATTGCTGCTTGCATGTCATATGCTCTTGAAGCTGTAGGAACCTCATACGACATCGGAATTTGGTGTTTGGCCCCAACTTTTGAAGCTAAGAGATTGAGTTATCATATGAGGAAAGAATCACTCAATTTGGAGTTATGTAGGTCACCCAACTAAGAGTGAACATTTGTAATTTGTAATCTCGTACAAAATTTTCAGATTTCATAGACCTGAAAGTAAAGGCCATATCTTTCAGCTCATATGTCCGATTGATGCGCCCTTTTGGTATGTTGTACAAGAGACATAGGAGAACATCTTTAGTTGAGGAAGCACTGTCCCATTCTTCACCCATTGGTACATTTTTGTAAACCCATGGCCTGAAGTGTGTTGTATCTCATTTGTAGAGGTGACGAGAACATCTTGTAGAAGACTTTGGCTTGTGCCCTCCCGTCGTGCAAGCTTTGGGAAGACTTTCATGTGAACATGTTTTCATGTCTACACAAACTTGATATGAATCATTAGTGCTTGGAGAAGTCCGGTCCATCGAGTAACACTTCAGAGAATGGTTAGTTGATGAAGCCTTGTCATGAGGATGTTGCTCCTAAGACCGTTGTTGATGCTGAGATCATGGACGGAGTTCCTCCAGATATCCTTGTTGATGCCGATACTATGGTTGGAGTTGCTCTAGAGACCTAAAATTCTAGAACCATGATTATTGACGTAGCCTTTGCTCCTCCATCCAGTGAGCCTTTTACATTCACGAACTAGTTGGTGGGTTGAGCATCTATAAGATGAAGGTGTACATGGAGTTCAACCTGAATTCTCCTGAATAATATGACTTTATTATGAATTGGCTTCGTCAGTGAGTCGATGTTGTTGCGGTAGATAGCAGCATCAGTCTTCATTCTGGATGTGATTGGTGAATATAGGAAATTCCTCAGTCGTGCAGGGGCTTGTGATGTAGAGAGGTCCCGTTGATGAAGTTTCATGGAATCACATCAGGTTGCAATAACTTGTTATGTGGATAACATTTATTGAAATAAATTTGAATCTATTTCTCCAATAAGATCAAGTCCCCAGTGTATGTTGAAGGAGTTTGTGCCATCCATGGATGAATGATGTTGCATCTGCTTCTGAAGTCTTATCATGGGATAATGAAGACTTATCGATTGTAGTTCAGTTACACTTTGATCGTGTTGGTGTTGAATCAGTGTGTCATCGTCGAGATATTTGTGTTGAAGCTAGAGGCGTCATTATCAAAGGTGTACTCTTTGATTGGGAGTTGTAGATGGTGGATTTTCGACAAGGGATAAAATCGTGAACTCATAATTATACGAAGCTCTGATCCAGTAATCGGACGTGAGTATTGAGACATGGATCTCTCATCGAATTCTCAACGGAGAGTACTTTCTCTCAGAGTACATGTAGATATGTAGTCTCACGACTGGACAACGTCATATCTCATGAACACTGAACACTTTCAGTGATTATTTTTATATAGTATCACGAGATGGACGGCTCCTAGACAGCTTGCTCTGCTAGTATAAAGCGATAACGTCTTCCGGAACAAACAACGAGTTTACCCTGACTATATAAAGGATATGACTTACCGACAAGCTCATATCGGGATAATTAATGCTCCTAGACAGCTTGCTCTGCTAGTGTAGAGCCACAAAGTTAATTATTCCTAATTAAGATTAATTATGCCGTGACATTCACTACTGAATTCCCAGAATAATCTATTATTGCTCATATTCCATGGTCGAATCCACGACTGGTCCCATGGAATGACAATAACAATTGCTCCTATTCCATGGTCGAATCCACGACTGGTCCCATGGAATGGCAATAAAAAATTGTTCTGATTCTATGATCGAATCCACGGCTTGATCTCATAGAATAGCAATAACTATATTATCTCATTACTCCGATTTCATGATCGAATCCACAACTGGTCTCATAAATGGTAATAGATAAATCTTAATTACTCTGATTCTATGACAGAATCTACGATCCCATAGAATGGTAATGCTCACTTTATTATTCTGAATTCGTAGTCAAATCCTCAGTTGATCTTATGAATTAATAATAAACATCTTATTACTCAATTTTGTGAATTATTCTCCACCGAATTCCATAATTAGTAATAAATAATCAACAACCGGGCGACTGAGCTACCTCTAAGTAAGCCCCGATTCGAATGGTGAAAGTGTATTCAACGACAATGCACTAACAGTCAGCGCACGAACGAGTATTTCAAAATACAACGAAACGATGAACCTATGCAAAATAGGGAAGAAAATAATAAATAATTAAAAATATTGACCAGGGTGCTGGGAGCACGGACACACGACCAACCGACCGTGTCGTGGTCAATCCCATGCCAGTTTTATATTTTTAATGCATTTTTATTATTTTCCATGATTTGATGAAAATTCTCTCGTTTTATCAAATCACCTTCGTCTCGAGGAAACTCCTCGGCTTCATGGTGTTTTCATAAACCCATGAAAATAATATAAAATTAAGGAAAAATAGTGTGGGGCGTGACCATTGGCCAACCGGCCATGCCTTGGTCCCAGCCGGCCCCATACCTTATGGTTCCTCATTATTTTATTATTATTATTATTTCTCTGATTTCATGAAAAAACTCCTTGATTTCATGGTATTTTGCAAAAATTAGGAAATAAATAATATAAAATTATGAAAAACTCGTGGGACCGGGCCCTAGCCGGCCGGCCATGCCCTAGCCGGTCCCATACGCCCCTTTATTTTATTATTATTTATTTTATCTTCCTTGAATTTATCAAATTCCTTGATTTCATGGTATTTCTCTCAAATTAGGAAAAATTCCCTCAAATTATGAAAAAATACCTAAAAAATATTAAAAATTATAAAAACTTGTGGGACCGGGCCCTAGCCGGCCGGCCATGCCTCCCACGGCCCCACACACCCTTGTTTTTATTATTTTAATATTTTTGGCTTCCTTAAACTCATGAAACTCCTTCACTTCAGGGAAACTCCCTAAATTCATCAAAACTCTTTAAATCCATGATATTTTTCATAAAATCATCAAAATATTATAAAATTAAGGAAAAAGCACCACGGGACCGTGGCCACTGGACGACCATGCCTTGGCCTCGGCGGTCCCATGCCTCCTTATTCCTTATTTTATAATTATTTTCCATCATCTCATGGTGTTTTCCTCAGTTTCGTCGAAACCCTAATTTTGACATATTTTCTCGAATGGATGCTAAATTGCACGCCAGAAAATATCAAAATTCTCAGAACTGAGACGCGGACGCCTTGGGGACACGAGCACGCTATCTTGACCAACCAAGATTGGCCCTTTGGCTTACAGAAGCCGGTCCCGTCAAGTTTCACGGTTTTGACCTAATTTGCACAATTGCACGTATTAGGTCTAAAACTCTTCCAAACACTTTGGATTTTCATGAAGTGATCATCGGGAGGTCACGTGAATACCCATTTCCGGTTCCATGACCCCATGGTCGGTCCCTCACTCCGTCATAATTAATTAGGTTTTCTCACCTAAGGCTCAGATGAGCATTTTCGAATAAATGATTAAACCAGCATTTAATCATTCTTTCACCAACAAATCGTCAACTCTTCAGGAGTTCTTTGTATTTGCTCACGTGAGCATATGGACACTACATGGTTGATCCACGGTCCCATGTAGTCGCTCCCTCCTTCGTCCCATGGTTAAAATTCTGACGAACCATGAATTGATCATCAATTGATCAAATTAGGGTTTCTGAATCCAAGGATCATCATTCCAGATTCCAACCTTAATAATTTTACGACGACATCATGGTCATTAATTTTATTAATTATGCTCGGTTCAACGATCAGTATTCTAATTAATATTTTTGGTACGCCGCCAATAATCCATCAGATGAGCAACACATGCTCAGACGATCAAATATTCAACAATTCATCACATGAGCAACACTTGCTCAGATGATAAATTTGCTCAAACCAAGGAATATTGGTTCAACAATCAATATTCAACGATCCATCGAATGAGCAATACTTGCTCGCTTCATCGTAAGAACTATACCTCTGTCTCATGACATGTTCAACTCTTGAGTTTCAGAACATCATGTTCAACTCGACAACTACATGGACTCATCGTCCCATCAAATTACGAAGTCATCAATTGACTAAAATACCACGAGACGTTAATCATGTCACTTTGGGGGATATCACTTAGGGTTTTGGTCTGGCGGTCTACGACACGTGTGTTCAAACACACGATGGAATGTGAGCAAGTCGTGCAATCGGTTGAAGGAATTCACGAGTTAGTGGGTGGAAAATCGACCAAGTCTCCACACGTTGAGCAACTGGTTTCAAACACGATCTCCACTTCTCCACTCTTTGATTCCATCAACTGTCACACTTCATGGGATCATGGTGTCTAAAATTCCATCAATATAAATAAGTCTTTGAATCATGATTGAATCATCAGCATCAATAGTATCATCAATCTCACGTCTCATCGACAACACGAGATCATCAACTCATCAATTGAGCAACTACTCTCGATTGAGCAATTTCAATCATTCAGAGCTTATCATATTCAGAATTCACACACCCATAATCTTTGATTACCATTGATTCCACACATTTCTCAGCTTCCCTCCTACAGATCAACCCATCCTCTCTTGTGATCGAATTTACTCTTGAGCGGTCATTGTCTTGATTTAGGCCGGAGTACTACAGATTGATCCCTCGAATCTAAAGCACCCCCTTTGCAGCGGTGCAACTGTGTGAGGTTTAACATTTCGCTCGGTTCGAGGAGTCTCCTCCGTACGGTCGTCTCCTCAATTCCTTAAAAACCAGCAAATCGTTTTTCCCCATCTATAGATTGGCGACCACAGTGGGAGATCATTCTCTCGGTTGCAATCTCACAATTCTATAAGATGGTTGATCTCAGGTCAGGTTCCGTTACGAATCCTAACACAAACCGTGCTAGCACTAGCAACAACAACAATCAGAATATCCCGGAGACAATTCCGACCTCCAACACTGACGGTGGTGACATTACTCCTCCTCACGTCGAAGGTCATCCACTGTCCGGACGACACCCTGAAGAAGTCAGAGGAGATCCACCACCTACCATTGCTGATCTTATCAAAGTGCAGGAGACTCTTGCAAAGAATCAGAATGACATGGCTGCTGCACAGAATGAGCTGTGTAATTATCTCAAAACTCTTACTGACAAGATTTCAGAGAAAACTCAAGAGAAGGGAAAGGAGAAGGAGAAATCCTCAGACGACGATCCTGAAGTAATTCCAATCCATACAGTAGAAGACGACGAAGTCCGCAAAACTGCTGCAGACAACTCATCAGCGAAGGGATCATCGAACTTCATTACTCGCGAGGATCTAGAACACCTCTTGGAGAACCGTGGAAAAGACAAGACATCGCATGACCATCGTCATCAACCTCCTTATCCTGCCGCTATGCAGAGGATTCCACTCCCCAAAGGTTACGTTTCTCCAACTTTCACCTTGTATGATGGAACTGGCAATGATCGGGAACATTCTCTCGTTTTCTCGAATCCCTGGGAGAACATGAACATAATCATGTCGTTCGTCTCAATGAATTCTCAAAGTCTATGAAAGACAGAGCATACACCTGGTATAACAACATCGCACCCGGGACTATCAACAATTGGGGAGAAATGGTTAACGCATGGCATTCTCCCGGTCTACAGGGACTTGCTGGAGAACTTTCGATTCCAGACTTTCTCAAAGCTTCACGAAGCTGCGAAAAGGTCGGCAACCACTGCACCCGCTCTTTTGGAAAGAGCAAAGTCTACAAAGACTGAGGATTCAAAAGACACTCGAGGAAACAGGCGTTTAATCAACAAGCAGTACAACCTGCAACCTTTAACAAATGATGTCGCAGAAGGGAGTAAACGAAAAGCAGAACCACAACACAAGAAGACTTCCTCCACCCCTTCAAAGGAACACGAGAAGGAGAATTCGAAAGTCCCTCCTCATCATACGGAAGATCCAGAAGCACCTGATTTTCCCTGTTCAATGGAAGAAGTTAATGAACTACTCGATGCCTGGATCCAAGATGGTGCAATCAAATTGCCTTATGTCAAGAAGGAACCAACTGAAGAAGCCATGGAAAATCCTCGGTATTGACGCTTCCATAGATACGTCAGCCATCCCACAAGTGATTGCAAAATTTTGAAGCGCATATTCAAAGAAAAGGTCGAATCAGGAGAGCTCAACCTGGGGACTGAGGGAGTACACAAAAAACCCCTCCCAGTCCGAACGTTTACCATCTCTGAACCTCCTGTCAAGGAAGCGGTCCAATCTCTGATCGAACATGTCTGCGAGTTGTTGTATCTTTCGAAAGCTCAAAGGAAAGACATGTTTGCTGCACTGAACCACATCGTGTCCGGAAAACGCCTGCTGATCCAAGAGACCACCACCGAACCTTCAGCCACCGACAAAGAAATGTATGACTGGGGACTGCTCACTACAGTGCACATTAAAGGAAATGAATTCAAGAGGGCGTTCGTCGATGTTGGTACCGCTGTCAACATCATCCCTTTGAAAACTCTCAGAGCTGCTGGTATTACTCGACAGGAAGCCACCCACGCTCCCATAGCAATCAGGGACCACGAAGGAATCTCCAGAGACGCATACGGCTTCATCACTCTCAAAGTTACGGAAAGATTGACCTGCACCGAGGCCAAGTTTTTCATAATCCGGGAAGACCTTGGATACGGCATGGTCCTTGGAAGAACTTGGATTCATGCTGGAAGAATAACGATGCCTTCCACACATCATGTCATCGACAAGGATCCCGAGTCAGAAGACGAAGCAGAGGACGTACCACTGTTTGAGCATCTGGAAGAATTAAAAACTCTGATGGGACTTACGCAGGAACTTGGAGAAAATCCGCACACCTTTGTCAGAAGGTTTCGAGCTCAGGCAAGTCTTATTTCTCCTCATGCTCCAATATTACCAATGTTCAGATATGCTACTATGGCCCAAGGACTCCTCCCCATGAACAATTTAGCAGTCATCAAAAGCTACGAGTGGGTAACTTCACCTCAGCAATATTACACCCAATGGTTGGGTTCATAACTTCTTCAAATCGGTCACTCCATCGATAGGTTTATTGTTGAAGACCTGGCTAAGCATGATCAACACTATGCTAGATGCTCTCTTCCGCGCGAGTGTCCATATGTGCCACAATCGTGGAATTCCGTCAAACAGGAAATTCCGAATCAGTGGAAGATATTCAAGGCACGATCGACCAAGCCTAACAAGTTTCATGAAGTGGAACTGGTTCTCAAAGCAGTTCAGCGCGGTTTTCATTCTACAAGGAACTCCAATTGGGAAGGACCATTCATGGTCTCTAAGTCCGTGGCCGGAGGATACTACAAATTGATCAACACAGATGACAGAACCCTGCCAGTAATTCACGAAAATTGGCTCAAGGCGTTTATCTGAAATTGTTGGACATTTAAGGTATTGGGCGTTCGAAGCATTCATGGCGTTTGGATTTAACATTTAGGATTTTCTTTCATTTGTATTTCAATTCCTCCAAAACGTTTGCAATACTTGCAATTAGTATTTGAATTCATCAACTTATCAAAATTTAGTTCATATTTCGTAAAAGAAAATCTCTATCAAATCTACAAGAAAATCCTTAACCATCAGTCAATCCAAAACCATTTAAATATCAAAACCCGAGTATAAACCTCACATCTCTCAGAAGTTCAGAAGTTCAAGAGATAATCAAAGGAAATCAACGAGAAAAGGCTTTCGCTCATCAGCATCCTTCAAGATTTGCAAAGCCGCCCTCTCCTTGTTCAACTCCTCGGTCAGCTTGGAAATCTTGTCCTCCTTCTCCTTCACAGCATCATTGGGAAAGGGTATGTTCTTCTCACATGAATCCTTGATAATATTTATTTGCTTGCGAAGCCATTTCACGTTGAGGCCAAGTCTCTCTGAATTCTCCAAGTTAAACTCTCAATCAAAGAGTATATCTGGCGTCACAGTATTCCTAGGTCTGGCACGCATATCACCCACGATACGCAAGATAACGCCTAATTGCATGGTTAAAGCATAAGCACGCCCAGGATTCCTGTCAACGATCATGTGGCCAAACTTCTTCCATATTGTCTCGTACAAGCGTGCATATCCAATGGGAACGTTGAATCCACCGATCAGTTCATGATATGGGAGTGAAGTGTCAAATGGAGGATCAAAATAAACTCCTGCAGTTGGATATTCATACACTATTATACGGTTCTCAGTCACTGGAGCGGCTTCCACAACCAAAGCATAATTCCTTCGGTATTCTCCGCTGTTGTCTCGATTTCTCCTATTACTGAGGCAATAACCATCTAGGTTTCCATAACATCAGTAGCGACCTTCTCATGGCCTTGAAGTGCAGGGATGGTTGTCTCTTCATCAATAACTCCAGAATGGTTAGAGTTATCATCGTTGGCTCCAGTATCCTCAACTTCGGCATTTAGCACCTAATACGAAGATTACATGAGGTTAGAGTCACGAATCCAAAGGATATTATGAAACACAGTATATCATCAAGGAAACATCATCAAGGTTCATCATAATACATTCAAGGCACGAGCAAATAACATAAAAGTCATGAAAACACGTTTTACCATGAGTCCGTCTGAAGAAACTGAACTCTGCTCTGTACTAAGAGACGAACTGGGAGAAATCTACAAGTAATTTGAGGATGGGTAATATACCATTATCTTCGTATGGATGTCCTCTACGACATTTAAAAATTTCATGACAATCCGATGAACTAGCAAGTAGATGTGGCCAAAATATCAAGTGATGCGCAATCTGAAAATGTCCTGGAAGTCTCCTGGAAGTTTACTATTTCGCCTTTTCAGGCCCCGAACGTTCTCAAAACTTAAAAAGCTTCTTTGCTAAAGCTTGGAAATTTTTAGGGCTTGAATTTTCACATGCAAATCATCAAAATACGATTCCGGACGAATATTCTACGGCATTTCTACAAAAAAGCTGGGTTCCGAATTTTCTGACGACGAAATTTGACTGAGTTTTCATATACGCACATGGATTCACATTCATTCATTCAAAAATCAGAACTTTTATACTTCTATGAAGAAGGTACAGAGTATATGCTTACTTGAGGGTTATCCAAAGCATTCAAGGAGTTGGGATTGTCCGTGTCAACGATGGGAGGATCATTACTTCCATTCAGCTCCAAATCCTTAGCACCGCCTGTGTCTCTATTCTCAAGAGACGGTCGAGTGGCAGCACTTTCCATCTCCATAACGACATCCTCCTGGAAATATTCTCAAACAATTAGCATTTCATCAATAAAGCATCATAATCGAACATATGAAGAGATACTTACAGCTTCTCCTTCATCGCTCAAGTCAAGAATTGCTTGCTCAAAGGCGGAGAACCGAAGACCATCAATACTTGATGGAGCAAAATTCTGCAACGGAATAATAATATCGGTTTCAAGATCCTAATAATATGGGCGAGAAAGAGTCACAACGAGTAAAATATTGGAAACTCACCAAAGCACCAACTGGGGACTTTACGATATTAGGTAACAGCTTATAACCTTTATGCCTGCCTTCTCCGCCATGAATAACCGCCTCAGTCTCTGAGAAATCTACACCGATTCGAGGTCGTATATTACGACTGTCCTGTGGTGAAATCCAGTAATATAATCAGAACACAGTTCTTATAATTTCGTGAGGATTATATGAAGAAACATACCTGAGAGCATCCTGGAGACGACTTTCGTTTATCACCAGAAAGGTACTTCAATCTTGGTCGAGTGGAAATCATCTCAGCTGAAGGAAGATCCTTGAATGGAGGTCTGGGAAATCTTACAAAGCCACGCAAACGCCTAAGTTGCTGATCCCATAATTCTACATAACCTGGGGTTACATGGGCGATTCTATCAGAACCAGGAAACCAGTAGCTACTCCCTTCCACGTGAGTATGATCCAAATGAGTCCTGAGTTTCTCAACTGATGGCTTCCTTCTCCGTATGGTTGGAACACACTGATCCATACCCATTTGTCGATCTGCTCTATCAATATTATACTCCTCCACTGAAATCCCTCTAAATGTGGCTGATAGCAAATGACCAGGGGTGCAACTCAACATGAAAGATATTTCGCCATCACTCAGATGCGCACCAGACGTCAAACTCGTGATTTCTCCAGTATTAAAAGTCATCGGCTGAGAAACATAATCAGGGACTGACACCCACGGGAAAAAATTGAACTCAGATTCTTCATCTAACACATCAATAAAGCGTATTTTAGAACGAGGCTGCTTTGTGGACCAACACATGATCCTAGCATTATCTTTCTCAGGAAAAGTATGGCGCGCATCAGTATTCGGTCCTTGCAAAACATTACGTGGAATAGGTGCATAATTCTTAAAGTGCTCCCACATCAAAGCTTGAAGAAACATCATGTTGGCATAACACTCAATCTTCACAGAGTCGTTCGACACACTGGAGTCTATAATCAAGGAGTCCAGGTTGTAATACAAGGAGCCTAAGAATAAACTACCTATCGGAAGTTGCTCACCTTGAGCCATCTTAATAGCAAAGGGAATCAAAAAAGGCTTCAACAAGTTTCCACTATCTTCAAAAACGTCTCTGGACAACCATAAACATAAGAAAGCAACAATGGGTAGCATACCGTCGATGGATTTATCAGAAACCTCGTCTTTGGGCCACCAGTGTGTCAACCAAGAAGCATAGCATCATTTACTACCAGCCTTATTCGCTTTCTCCATTGCAGCTGTCAAGACATGAGAAACGGCGGTATCCTCATCTGAAAGATCCCCAGGAAGATTGCCCATGATTGGGAGATGCATCAGAGCCACCACGTCTTCCAATAGCTCTCGTCACCTGCGCCTGGTCGAGCATAGTCCTCACATGAGGAAAACCCAACATCTGCCTCGCCCAGCTGGAAAATTTCTCCAAAGGTCGTCGAGAAAGCTTAAACTCTATGATTGATAAGGTGAAGATCCCTCGTTCAAGACAAAATCGAATCACTGTCTTAGGAGTCACCAATTTCTTCTGAGTAACAGTTCTGGGATTTGTCAAAAGACGATACACTGGGGATTTCAAATGTTGTTCAGCTCCTGGAATATCTTTTTCAAAGAATGCATCATTTATGTTTGGGACATTCTTAATCCCAGGGATTTCGTCTTCGTCTCCCCCAACGGAAGTTTCATCCATGCATGTCTCATCTCTGGAGATACCATCATCAACACACATCTCTTCCCTCGAGGCGTCCTCAGCTTGGGAATTGGTCATCTTTGCTGAGTAGCTGAAAAGGTTCACACTACATTCTACTTCAGTATGCCGTCCAGATATAAATCAAGGAAATACAAGCAAAAATGGTAACTCTTAACTCTTACCTTTTATACTTCCACTAACAATAGTGATAGTAATGCTAGAGTTAACACCTCAAAATCGTTCGTCTCTTCGAAAACTGCAAAAACGAACGAAACTTTATTTAATTTCCGAAACTGATTTTTCACGAAATCACGGACACAATTTTCATAATGTGAACATTCACACAACTGACCTATGAAGTTTATAACAATAAAATATTTCATCATAAATATATCGTCTATCTTCGAAGGTTCCTCAAAACACACGCTTTGATTTTTCGAAAAAAAGCAGCAATTAATGCAACTTGCATACATAAACACTCAAGGATTTTATTTAATGAAAAAAAACTCATGAAAATAAAATATATCATCATATTTTGCACA
The DNA here is from genome assembly GCF_003573695.1 of Papaver somniferum. Lineage (NCBI taxonomy): Eukaryota > Viridiplantae > Streptophyta > Magnoliopsida > Ranunculales > Papaveraceae > Papaver > Papaver somniferum. The sequence continues at coordinate 146,318,014 of NC_039360.1, read as the reverse complement.
ATATATGTCACGGCTGCATATATATATAAAAAAAAACTATTTTTCCTTCGTATCGTCGTTATTTGTCTTTAAAACGAAGGTTTATTTCAAAATACTGTGAAAGCTCACATCTCATACATATGATAAAGTTTTGTATTTACATGAAATCTCATAAGCAAAATTTTATCACTGGACACAAGTTCATCATATGAATTTTCTTCGAATCGTCGTAATTTGTCTTTAAAATGAAGGATTATTTTGATTTCGTGAAAATTTACTCCTTTTATGATAAAACCGCGGCACACATGAAAGCTCATACACTAAGTTTTATCACTGGACCTAGGTTCATATAATAAAAAAAAAAATCTCTCCTAAGTCAGGGATTATAGTTAGTTTTAAAAAACTAACGATCGACCGAACATACTTTTTCAAAAACGAGGGTTTTTTCATAAAACTCACACTAATATACACACATGTATATAACTTCATCATGATCAAATCATGAAAAACTCGTGATACTCATGGACATCAGCAAAAAAAAAAAAAACAGCGCACCTGGGCGAGTCGGCCGGAAGTTGGCTGGCGGCGACGGCGGCGGCGGTCGGACGGCGGCGAAGCTCCGACAAATTTTTTCCTCCACTCGCTGCTGAAGTGAAGGTGATGGAGAGGTGATGAAGGTGCTGGCCGTGTGTGTGTGAAGGATAAATAAAAAAAAGGATTAATTCCTTTTATACCAAATTTTATTTCCAAAACCTAATTTCACAAGGATTTCCTTATTGGGCCCGGCCCGCAAATCCTAAACGACCAAGGTTTCGTCGTCCAAACCAGCGGTTCAACACCAATTTATGCTCAATAAACGACACTCCAATCATGACATTGAATCCTTTATCAAGTCGTGGTCTTCTCATGCTCTCTAAATCCGGTAACGTCTCAACTTACGACTAAGTTGAATTACTGGTATTGTTATTTATGGCCGGAAAATCACCATTTAATGCTGACTGAGGAACACCGCTTTCCTCAGTAAGCAGGGGACTTAATGTAGATGGTGGATTTTCGACAAGGGATAAAATCGTGAACTCATAATTATACGAAGCTCTGATCCAGCAATCAGACGTGAGTATTGAGACACGGGTCTCTCATCGAATTCTCAACGGAGAGTACTTTCTCTCAGAGTACATGTAGATATGTAGTCTCACGACTAGACAACGGCATATTTCATGAACACTGAACACTTTCAGTGATTATTTTTATATAGTATCACGAGATGGACGGCTCCTAGACAGCTTGCTCTGCTAGTATAGAGCGATAACGTCTTCAGGAACAAACAACGAGTTTACCCTGACTATATAAAGGATATGACTTACCGACAATCTCATATCGGGATAATTAATGCTCCTAGACATCTTGCTCTGCTAGTGTAGAGCCACAAAGTTAATTATTCCTAATTAAGATTAATTCTGCCGTGACATTCACTACTGAATTCCCAGAATAATCTATTATTGCTCCTATTCCATGGTCGAATCCACGACTGGTCCCATGGAATGGCAATAAAAATTGCTCCTATTCCATGGTCGAATCCACGACTAGTCTCATGGAATGGCAATAAATAATTGTTCTGATTCTATAATCGAATCCGCGGCTTGATCTCATAGAATAGCAATAACTATATTATCTCATTACTCCGATTTCATGATCGAATCCACAACTGGTCTCATAAATGTTAATAGATAAATCTTAATTACTCTGATTCTATGGTCGAATCTACGATCCCATGGAATGGTAATGCTCACTTTATTATTCTGAATTCGTAGTCAAATCCTCAGTTGATCTTATGAATTAATAATAAACATCTTATTACTCAATTTTGTGAATTATTCTCCACCGAATTCCATAATTAGTAATAAATAATCAACAACCGGGCGACTGAGCTACCTCTAAGTAAGCCCCGATTCGAATGGTGAAAGTGTATTCAACGACAATGCACTAACAGTCAGCGCACGAACGAGTATTTCAAAATACAACGAAACGATGAACCTATGCAAAATAGGGAAGAAAATAATAAATAATTAAAAATATTGACCAGGATGCTGGGAGCACGGACACACTACCAACCGACCGTGTCGTGGTCAATCCCACACCACTTTTATACTTTTAATGCATTTTTATTATTTTCCATGATTTGATGAAAATTCTCTCGTTTTATCAAATCTCCTTCGTCTCGAGGAAACTCCTCGGCTTCATGGTGTTTTCATAAACCCATGAAAATAATATAAAATTAAGGAAAAATAGTGTGGAGCGTGACCATTGGCCAACCGGCCATGCCTTGGTCCCAGCCGGCCCCACACCTTATGGTTCCTCATTATTTTATTATTATTTCTCTGATTTCATGAAAAAACTCCTTGATTTCATGGTATTTTGCAAAAATTAGGAAATAAATAATATAAAATTATGAAAACTTGTGGGACCGGGACCTATCCAGACGTCCATGCCCTAGCCGGTCCCACACGCCCCTTTATTTTATTATTATTTATTTTATCTTCCTTGAATTTATCAAATTCCTTGATTTCATGGTATTTCTCTCAAATTAGGAAAAATTCCCTCAAATCATGAAAATACCTAAAAAATATTAAAAATTATGAAAACTTGTGAGACCGGGCCCTAGCCAGCCGGCCATGCCTCCCACGGCCCCACACGCCCTTGTTTTTATTATTTTAATATTTTTGGCTTCCTTGAACTCATGAAACTCCTTCACTTCAGGGAAACTCCTAAATTCATCAAAACTCTTTTAATCCATGATATTTTTCATAAAATCATCAAAATATTATAAAATTAAGGAAAAGGCACACGGGACCGTGGCCACGACCGGACGACCATGCCTTGGCCTCGGAGGTTCCACGCATCCTTATTCCTTATTTTATAATTATTTTCCATCATCTCATGGTGTTTTCCTCAGTTTCGTCGAAACCCTAATTTTGACATATTTTCTCGAATGGATGCTCAATTGCACGCCAGAAAATATCAAAATTCTCAGGACTGAGACGCGGACGCCTTGGGGATACGAGCACGCTATCTTGACCGACCAAGATTTGACCTTTGGCATACAGAAGCCGGTCCCATCAAGTTTCACGGTTTTGACCTAATTTGCACAATTGCACGTATTAGGTCCAAGACTCTTCCAAACACTTTGGATTTTCAAGAAGTGATCATCGGGCGGTCACGTGACTACCCAGGGCCGGTTCCATGACCCCATGGTCGGTCCCTCACTCCGTCATAATTAATTAGGTTTTCTCACCTAAGGCTCAGATGAGCATTTTCGAATAAATGATTAAACCAGCATTTAATCATTCTTTCACCAAAAAATCGTCAACTCTTCAGGAGTTCTTTGTATTTGCTCACGTGTGCATATGGAAACTACATGGTTGATCCACGGTCCCATGTAGTCGCTCCCTCCTTCGTCCCATGGTTAAAATTATGACGAATCATCAATTGATCAAATTAGGGTTTCTGAATCCAAGGATCATCATTCCAGATTCCAACCTTAATAATTTTACGACGACCTCATGGTCGTTAATTTTATTAATTATGCTCGGCTCAACGACCAGTATTCTAATTAATATTTTTGGTACGCTGCTAATAATCCATCAGATGAGCAACACATGCTCAGAAGATCAAATATTCTTCTCAAACCAAGGAATATTGGTTCAACAATCAATATTCAACGATCCATCGAATGAACAATACTTGCTCGCTTCATCGTAAGAACTATACCTCTGTCTCATGACATGTTCAACTCATGAGTTTCAGAACATCATGTTCAACTCGACAACTATATGGACTCATCGTCCCATCAAACTACGAAGTCATCAATTGACTAACATACCACGAGACGTCAATCGTGTCACTTTGGGGGATATTACTTAGGGTTTTGGTCTGGCGGTCTATGGCACGTGTGTTTAAACACACGATGGAATGTGAGCAAGTCGTGCAATCATTTGAAGGAATTCACGAGGTAGTGGGTGGAAAATCGACCAAGTCTCCACACGTTGAGCAACTGGTTTCAAACACGATCTTCACTTCCCCACTCCTTGATTCCATCAACTGTCACACTTCATGGGATCATGGTGTCTAAAATTCTAGCAATATAAATAAGTCTCTGAATCATGATTGAATCATCAGCATAAACAGTATCATCAATCTCACGTCTCATCGACAACACGAGATCATCAACTCATCAATTGATCAACTACTCTCTATTGAGCAATTTCAATCATTCAGAGCTTATCATATTCAGAATTCACACACCCACAATTTTCGATTACCATTGATTCCACATATTTCCCAGCTTCCCCCTACAGATCAACCCATCCTCTCTTGTGACCGAATTTACTCTGGAATGGTCATTGTCTTGATTTAGGCCGGAGTACTACAGATTGATCTCTCGAATCTAAATCACCCCTTTGCAGCGGTGCATCTGTGTGAGGTTTAACATTTCGCTCGGTTCGAGAAGTCTCTTCCGTACGGTCGTCTCCTCAATTCCTTAAAAACCAGCAAATCGTTTTTCCCCATCTACAGAAGTACAATTTGAAGGCTTATGAAGAATGTAGCACTCAGAGATGAGAGGTTTTTTGACTTTCAGTTGGCCTTGGAGAAGTAGATGATTTAATTGCATAGCTCCTTCTGAGTGGTAGCCATATCAATTTTTTGAGAGAGTTTCTTGCACCTTCATGAGATCAGATATGGTAGGCGGATTTTCTCTGATTTCCTCGGGAGACCGGCCGAAGAGAGGATTACTTCCGATGTTGGTTTGAGGAGGAGTGGTACCACCAGTGATGTTGTTGGAAGCGGGAGTAGTTTCTGGAGTACCACCACTATTGCTAGTGCTAGCGTTGTTTAGGTTAGGATTTGTAACTGAACCTGACCTAAGATCAACCATTTTGTGAAAGTTTGAGATTGCAACCGAGAGATTAATCTCAATATGTGGTCGCCAATCTGTTGATGGGGAAAAACGATTTGCTGGTTTTTTAGGGAATGGAGAGACGAACGTGTGGATGGAGGCTCCTCAATCGAGGAAACTTCCTATCCTCAAAGAGATGCACTGCACGGAGTGCTTTGAGTTCGAGAGATCAATCTGTAGGACTCCTGCCTAAGCCAAGACAATGGTCGTTCCAGAGTAAATTCGGTCACAAAGTGGGAAGAGGGTTGATCTGTAGGAGGGAAGCTGAGAAGTGTGTGAGATCAAGGATTGTAAATGTGTTTAAGGTTTCTGCAAGTTTCCTATGAACTGTTGAGTTCGAATAAGTTCTGGTTGATTGATTCAATTCTTGAGAGTGATTGCTCAGAATTCTTCTATTTGAAAAACATTGTCTTGTTTCAATCATGGATTCAGAGACTTATTTATACTGCCAGAATAGTAGAAACATTGATCTCTAGTAAGTGTGACGGTTTCTCGAGTGAAAGAGTGGGAAATCGTGGTGTTTTGGGGTAAAAACAGATTCTGCTGTTTTTGGTAATTTGGGGTGTGTTGATGAGAAACGAGTTCAAACCCTAAACAAATGCACTGCACGAGAATGATTTCAGGTTCGAGAAATCAATCTGTAAGACTCTGGCCTAAACCAAGAAATGGTCGTTCCAGATTCAATTCGGTCACATGGTGAAGGAGAACGGTTGATCTTAGAGAGGGAACCAGAGAAGGTGTTTGAGATCAGAGTGTTGAATTATGAAGGCATGGTTGTTTAGGACTTGTGTATCAGAAAATGGTTTCTGGCTACTTGTGTTGATAACACTTGTGTTCTGTTTTTGTCGAAAATAGGTTGAACCTATTTATACAAGTCATTTGAGTGCAACCCTGATCTCGTAGGAAGTGGAGGAAGTTAAGTAGTGGAGTAATGGAGTTGTGTAAGAGGTGGTGATTATTGTGTGATCACACCTTCACCCACTACTCCATCATTGTTAACCGTCCGTCCCTTCCTGACACGTTATCGTAATGGGCGCGTTGCACGCCGCACGTTGTAAACTTCCAGACCAACACCCCAATAAGTATCCCCTAGTTTGTGACATGTTTGATGTCTCGAGTAGGTGGGCCAAGTCGTGGGACTTGCCGCGGAGAATAGCATATGATGTTATTAGGTGAAACAACTAAGTTGTTTATGAGGCTAATATAAAATATCTATGTATTCGATGCATGTGAAGCATCGCCTTTAAGCAGCTCAAACTAATAAATGTGTATGAAGCATCGTTGTTTTATAGCTCGATTGAATAAGTCATGAATAAGCGTCTTAAAGGAAGGTAGCATGATCGGTGACCTTTGGGTGATCGTTTGCTGGCTTTAAAGACACGCCATCGCTTGGTCGATCACTGCTCGTGGAGGAGGGTGACTGGTGATCATGGCGTCACCTTCCTGTCCATCTAGAACTTGATCTAAACCGTCCGACCAGGCTAGCAAAGTTGGTTGGACAAGATGATTTTGCGGCAGTTGAATGCTGCCGCTAATTATATTTTTAGGGTTTAAGGACGCACGACCAATCCCTCTTTGGGAGACTTCTGGGATATCGAGCCCTAGTTCGAACATACCGGTCGGTCATGTGTAGAGGCGGGTCGATGGTGATCTACTGACATCTTCGGAGTTGCCTGAGATTGAATCTAAGCCGCTTGACTATGCCGACAAAGATGGATGGTCACGATCGATTTGTGACAATAAGGCGTTGATGTGATTTGTAGATAGTGGTAAAAGTGGTTCGATTCTCAGACTTGCGAAGGATAAAATATAGAATTAAATTATAAAACTAAAATAGAAAACAAACTAAAAATTGTCACAAACTCAATCAAAGATGATATCAATATTAAAAGAACACTGAGGCTAAGATTCCACTATTTTCCAAGTTCAAAGTGATTTAATCCCAATATTTATATTTATGCAATTTTCTCGTTCAAGTTGATTCTAACTTATTGCAACTAGTAGATTCTCAAAATAACAAGTGTAAATCCAAAGCATAGAACATCAAAAACCTAGGTCCAAGTATGTTCTATCAAAACAAATCACAATTGCTTAACAAGGGTCATTCAAACAATTTTCAACCAAGGCAAATAATCATAAAATAATTGCAAATAAATAAATAGAATAGAATATACCACTACTTGTTGTAAAAATAGCTTCCTCTATCGCCTCAGCAATGGGGTTTAGCTCCTCATATTAATCACTTGCTCAAAATACATGTTTGTTGCTCAAAAGTTGATTAAAGATGAAAAACTACAGCACTGGATGTTTGCAACAATGTATTGGCGTTGCAAGACAAAGGACTGACTGTTACAAAGAATTCACTGTAGCAGTGTTACAAATTTGAGACGTTGTTCTTATTTGCAGCGGATGTTCTTCAGCAGCGGCAGCAGCAGAATACGGTTTCCTGCAACTTGATCAATATGTCTCTGTAGTGTTTCTAACTCCTCTGTGACTGCTCCAATAACTTCGTTTTATTTCCTGGGACTTAAACACACCTTTTATACTACTCAGAAACCTAAAAATAGCGATTAATTCTCGCTTTTTCTTTACGTGCAAGTCACGGAAATAATCTCTTCTGCCGACTTCCCTAGCCAATTCTGAGCTTTCCCGATTGTCTTAAACTCTTCCTTAGATAGAATACTACCTTAGGAAACAATTTCACGCGTTTAGTCTCCCTGAATTACCAAAAATCAACCCAAACAGAGACCCGTACAAAACTCAAACTTTGTTTCCTTATTTTGGATTATCCAGCCCAATTCGATTGGTTCCAGCGCACATACCAAGCCTGTTATGCTCAATCACGTCCATCCCAACAAATTTCAGCGATTGAATCTCTCTAAAACACCTTCGCAATCCCCAACTCTAGTCCGTCCGCAACATTTTTTTCCCCGCCAATTTCTGAGTTTAAAAACGATGAAGATGACCTCCCCCTATCCTGTGCTGGTCACCCTTTAGCAGCTGCCTGGAAATGGATGCCCCTTAGTAATTAGGTCAACCCTTATCCAAAGTGAGAGTCCGTATAGTAATTTTCTCCCACGAGCGCAAAAAACACTTTTTTAGCCAATTTCGCCGCAAAAGCTTATTTCTCCAAAAATACCTACGGGGACATAAAAAGCCATAATAAATATAAAATCGAGCACTAATAATATATACAATTGAGATTATATAAGACACAAAAATGTGCCTATCAAATACCCTCAAACTTATTATTTGCTAGTCCTCGAGCAAATCAAATAGAAAATAAAATCCTAACTCACTGTCGCAGGCATCGTCGATTGCATTTAGCGTATGCAATAAGCCTTTAAACCCCTAGGTGGCCCTAGTGGCCGAGTTATAGTCTCGGGAGGGATTACAAGAGATATACCCACAAAACCTTTACTCCAGATCTTAGCTATCTACGCAGAACCTTGGAAGGCACTAAAGAATCTCCTTGGTTGGCATACTTATTGACTACAGGAGGAAGTACCCTGATGCAAAATTCCAATTGCTGCACACGAGTTTGCACTCAAGCATACTAAAATTCATATAAAGTGACAGTTCTCTACTCAAATAATTGCACTATGGACATCAATATCCGGAATCAAAACTAATCACATGGATAGATCAAGAAGATGGATATAGAAAAACATAGATGGTTTTGATGTTTACTAAGTGAACGGCGTTTCCCATATCTGTCTGAAGGCCTCCGCCAAAATGAACCTATCCTAATGGATTGAGATATTAGTCTGACTAATATCAACACACTGGCATATACAAGGGAACCAGTGATCGATAACCTAACTCTAGGTCAACACAACTGGCATATACAAGGGTACCAGTGGTCGACTTTATTGAATTTGTTCCTTTTGGTTAAATGGTCTGGTCTCTTTTTTTTTTTATTTTTTTTTTTCATAATAATTTTTTTTTTCAACTTTTTGGTAACTACCATTTTTTTTTCATGGTATCTCAATCACTCTAATCCACCCTAGCATTGATAACAACTTGAATCGTGGGCCCCACCTAATCACTTAGAGTACATAGTTTAAAAACAAAATAAAATAAAAATAGAAGTGAAAAGGACTCAACGACATATGGTGAAACTATCATGTTATTTCTAACACCTGAGCTCTGTGCTTTTATGAATAGACTCTTTAGATGTTTCCATCTAATCAGATTGGTTCCTCAACTCCTACAACCAAAATGCTTCCATCCACTTAGATTGGTTAGTGCCATCCTTAATAAACATAAATTTCTAGGCTGTGGAGTTTATTAATGCAACTAAAAAGTTTCTCCCCTACCCCCAAACTTAAATCTAACATTGTCCTCAATGTTCTAAAGATGAAATTAAAAGCATGACCAAGGAGAAACAATTACCATTGAAGCAAAAGAGTTAAGGAAAGATATTACCGTGTTGCATGAGATTGGGTTACCTCCCAAGAAGTGCTAAGTTTAAAGTCTTCAGCCAGACATCAAGTTTCATAAAATGGCTAGTTACCTTTCAAATCATATATCAGTAGTCGAAATAACTGTGGGTCATTAAAACCAAATAAAACTGCCACTAATATGAAACAACTGCACAGGATCAGAAAAAATAACATAAGGAGCACAACCTCATTGAAAGTTTCTTGCAAGACAACTGGATTGGGCTTCATATGAGTGTCTTGAAAAATAGATTCATCCGAAAAACGGGACTTTAATAGTTGGATTCCTCCTGGATAGTATCAGGAGGATCGGGTTGAGGAGTCTGAATAGACTCAAGTGATACCTCATATGCAGTAGGCTCGAGTCCCAAGTTAGGGACTTCTATTTGACGATCACTACCCCCAAACTTAGAATTTTGGGTGTCTCTAAATAGACTAGTCACAATATTCCTAACTTCTAGACCATCAGGTTCCTGAAAAAGGTCAATTGCTTTCTCTGAATTATAATGGGGTGGTTCATCCTCTAAATTCTTTTGAGGTATACTAGCTGTAGGACTTATATGTTTCATATCCCGTATGGTCAACCCTAGAGTTTCTTTATTGTCTTGAAGCACGATTTCTGGCCTGCTGTCCTGATCGGATGCTATAATCACAAGCAAAGTATTAGATGGCCCTAAGAATGCAGATTTAGGGTCCAACTTAGGAGGCTCTTCTAAACAAGGGATTAAGGTAGACTCAAAAGCTTGTAATGGTTCTAACATAGGAATAGAATCCAACATAGCATTCACTTGTTCAATGTTGCTATCTTCGTCGAAATCCATGTTAAAGTGGGCTAGACAACTCTCTAATGGATCTTCCGATGCGATATTTGGTATTGACTCCTGAACTAAGGTTCCTATCATGTTCACCTCTTCAATGCACGTGTCATCTAGCTCAGAATGTAGCTTATTGACATTAAAAATATTTAACTCAATAGTCATATTACCAAAAGATAGATTCATAATACCATTTCGACAGTTTATGATCGCATTAGACGTAGCTAAAAATGGGCGACCTAAAATCACAGGTATCTGGCTCTTTGGGTCAGGTACAGGTTGGGTATCTAGGACCACGAAATCCACTGGATAAATAAACTTTTCGACCTCAATAAGAACATCCTCGATAACACCTCGAGGAATTTTGACAGACCTATCAGCTAACTGCAGTGTTATCTGAGTAGGTTTCATTTCACCAAGACCTAGTTGTAAGTACACATGGTACGGAAGTAAGTTCACACTGGATCCTAAGTCAAGTAAAGCTTTTTCTACTCGGTGTTTACCTATTGTGCAAGCAATGGTTGGGGAACCTGGGTCTTTGTACTTTGGAGTGGTAGTGTTCTGAATGATTGAACTTACATGACTAGCTAAAAAGGCTTTCTTATGGACTCTAAGTTTTCACTTTCGCGTACACATATCCTTAAGGAACTTGACATAAGCAGGAATTTGCCTAATTGCATCTAATAAAGGAAGGTTTATGGTAACTTGCTTAAAAACCTCCAATATGTCATTAAAGTTCGATTCCTTCTTTGTTGGTGCTAACAGATGGGGAAATGGGGCTCTAGGCACAGGATCAGACCTCTCAGGAACCGAGTCAGCATCATTGGAAATTTTATCAGTCCCCTCAGTTAGCGGTCCTGAGGGGTGAACTACAGTATGTTCACTATTGGGCATGTTTACCTGATTGTCTACTACTCTACCACTCCTAAGGGTTCTAATAGCATTCAACTGATTCGATGGTTTTGCACCTACTTCATGAGCTCCTCTAGGGTTAGGTTGAGTTTGACTAGGAAACTTACCTCTTTATCTTAAAGACTCATTTATATGACTAACCTGGGTTTTCAACTCGAAAATAGCCTGAGAGTTAGCCTGACCTATTCTCTTATTTTCTTCTATACCTTGAGCAACAGATTGCTGAAACTGCATAGTGTTACGAGTTAACAAAGCAAGAGACTCTTCTAAACTCATAATCTTCTGATCCGTAGGGTTCTGAAACTGTGTCGGGGCTGAAGGATTCTTAGTATAGCCAAAACCTGGGGGAGCTTGAGAGTTACTAGACTGACCTTGATTCTGGCCCTTAGACCAAGAAAGGTTGGGATGGTTTCTCCAGCCAGGATTATAGGTTTCTGAATATGGGTCAAACTTCTGACGGTTATCAAACCTAGTTTTATTATAGAGAGCATTGGCTTGCTCTTCAATAGTATTGCCTTCCCAAAAAGGCTCTATTCTACCACTAGTATGACCCACTTCTAAAGCTTCTAACCTTTTTGCTATAGCATCAATTTTGGCATCTGATTCGTAGCTTTCTTCTACCCTATTAGCGTTTCCTCTGCCTAGAAGAATTGTTTTCTGGGGTACCCTATTACTTTCCCATTGTTGGGTCTTTTCGGCGATTTCATGCAAGTATGTCATCGCATTATCAACTGTTTGGTTTTCAAACCCACTTGTACACATGGAATCTACTGTAGTTGTGGTGGGATAATATAAACCCTCATAAAGGATCTGAACTAACCTAACCTTTTCTAAACCATGATGAGGACATTGGGCTAATAAATCATTGAACCTTTCCAAATACCTATACAAAGATTCTCCCTCCTGTTGTGTAAACGTGCAGATTTGCGTCCTAATAGACGAGGTTTTGTGCCTAAGGAAAAACTTGTTCAAAAAGGCGGATGTAAGTTGTTCATAGGTTTCAATTGATTCGGAAGCCAAACTATACAACCACGACTTGGCTTTATCTTTTAAGGAAAAGGGGAATAACCTGAGTTTTAAAGCATCATCATCAAGGTTTCTAATTTTCAGGGTACTACAAATTTCCTCAAAGTCCCTAACATGGAAATAGGGGTTTTCATTTTCTTTTCCTAAAAAGATTGGGAGAAACTGCAAGGTTCCAGGCTTAAGTTCATAATTTGCTTCAGTTTCAGGTAACTTGATACACGAGGGACGAGTAGTCCTAGTAGGATTCAACAAGGCTTTCAAAGTTGCCATTTCTGGCGCTATTGGACTATCAGGGATTTTCTCTTCAAACGGACGTTCAAAAACGAAATCTTCACTAAATTGAGGTAATCAAGACGCTTAGAAGTACTAGGTTTCTCTTTAACAAATCTACCTAGGGCGCCTCTTTTACGTTCAGGCATGCAACAGAATAAGGAAGGGAATTCTATGCAAACACAAAACAAGGCTGACTCAACCAAATCAAACCTAAATTTCTAGCAAACAAAAAGCATGATGGCTCCACTTAGATTGTCACTAGACCATCTTCTATTCTTTCGAAAAGGAACTCGTTACAATCTGAGCAAACCCCTCTGGAATCAATCCGAGTCAAAGTAAGTTGAATCAAGGCGAGGGAAGCTCATTGGAACTTTGATACCCAAGGCCTCACCGGTTACAAGTCGGCGCAGTCACGCATTTAACTCACAGAAACCGTCAAGAACTTCGAAGTATGCTCAAAAGAGTAACCAATATTCTTCGAACGACTTTCCTATTAAGATCGTTACCCTATAGGTCTCGTTCTAGTCAAAATTTTAGGCTTAGGTTCGCGTTTGGTTTCGTGTTCCTAAGGCGGGCAAGAAGAGAACGGTGATGAAATCCGAACCCTTATCTTGTATGGCCAGTCCTTGCCCTTTACTAGGAATTAAAAGCAACCGTATTCAAGTCCTCAACATATATTCACCTTAAGGAATACAGTAAACCCGCTGACAGGGGATTCACGGGTGTTTCGAAAAACTTACCTCCCGTACCAGACGGGCGAAGAATCGCTGAAGTCGACTCGGGCCACAACTCCTATGTTATGTACGAACCCGAGGGGCCGAGGTGATATCGTAATCACCGTCCTTCCCTGCACACAGTTTGTATTTAAACCAACCCTTCCTTAGGGTTTAAAAATAATAATGTCCAAAGTCCAATGTCCAAGTGTCCAAAAAGAAAAGAAAAATTACAAAAATAGCAAACCCTAATACAGTTCTCTCTCTCTCTCTCTTTTTTTTTTATTAAAGAAAAATAAACAAACCCTAAAAAAATAAAAAAAAAATCTAAAAAGAAATTGTCTTCTTCTTCGTTCTTTTCCCTTTAATCTTTCGCTCCAAGTCTTTATGCTTTAAGTTCCAGTCTTTACGAAATCACCAAACTCCTTGGCTCAATTCGCTTTATGATCCAAAACCTGTAGACAAAAGATAAGTACCCAAAAACGTAAAAAAAGAACAAAAATAATAAAAACCTAAAAAAAAAGAAGAAAAAAAAAAGAAAACTAAGTCTAAAACTAAAAGAAAACCTGTGGTTCGATTCTCAGACTTGCGAAGGATAAAATATAGACTTAAATTCTAAAACTAAAATAGAAAACAAACTAAAAATTGTCACAAGCTCAATCAAAGATGATATCAATATTAACACTGAGACTAAGATTCCACTATTTTCCAAGTTCAAAGTGATTTAATCCCAATATTTATATTTATGCAATTTTCTCGTTCAAGTTGATTCTAACTTATTGCAACTAGTAGATTCTCAAAATAACAAGTGTAAATCCAAAGCATAGAACATCAAAAACCTAGGTCCAAGTATGTTCTATCAAAAGAAATCACAATTGCTTAACAAGGGTCATTCAAACAATTTTCAACCAAGGCAAATTTATCATAAAATAATTGCAAATTAATAAATAGAATAGAATATACCACTTCTTGTTGTAAAAATAGCTTCCTCTATCGCCTCAGCAATGGGGTTTAGCTCCTCATATTAATCACTTGCTCAAAATACATGTTTGTTGCTCAAAAGTTGATTAAAGATGAAAAACTATAGCACTGGATGTTTGCAACAATGTATTGGCGTTGCAAGACAAAGGACTGACTGTTACAAATAATTCACTGTAGCAGCGTTACAAATTTGAGACGTTGTTCTTATTTGCAGCGGATGTTCTTCAGCAGCGGCAGCAGCAGAATACGGTTTCCTGCAACTTGATCAATATGGCTCTGTAGTGTTTCTAACTCCTCTGTGACTGCTCCAATAACTTCGTTTTCTTTCATGGGACTTAAACACACCTTTTATACTACTCAGAAACCTAAAAATAGCGATTAATTCTCGCTTTTTCTTTACGTGCAAGTCACGGAAATAATCTCTTCTGCCGACTTCCCTAGCCAATTCTGAGCTTTCCCGATTGTCTTAAACTCTTCCTTAGATAGAATAATACCTTAGGAAACAATTTCACGCGTTTAGTCTCCCTGAATTACCAAAAATCAACCCAAACAGAGACCAGTACAAAACTCAAACTTTGTTTCCTTATTTTGGATTATCCAGCCCAATTCGATTGGTTCCAGCGCACATACCAAGCCTGTTATGCTCAATCACGTCCAGCCCAACAAATTTCAGCGATTGAATCTCTCTAAAACACCTTCGCAATCCCCAACTCTAGTCCGTCTGCAACATTTTTTTCCCGCCAATTTCTGAGTTTAAAAACGATGAAGATGACCTCCCCCTATCCTGTGCTGGTCACCCTTTAGCAGCTGCCTGGAAATGGATGCCCCTTAGTAATTAGGTCACCCCTTATCCAAAGGGAGAGTCCGTATAGTAATTTTCTCCCACGAGCGCAAAAACCACTTTTTTAGCCAATTTCGCCGCAAAAGCTTATTTCTCCAAAAATACCTACAGGGACATAAAAAGCCATAATAAATATAAAATCGAGCACTAATAATATATACAATTGAGATTATATAAGACACAAAAATGTGCCTATCAGGCGTTGCTTCGAACACAAGCTTTAGGGTCTTCAAAGCAGCGCGTTTAAGATACTTTGGGTAAACGATTTGACATGCTCTGGTTTTGCCATGGAGAGGTCGATCGACCAAGGGAAGAGTCGGGGATGGTGAACACGCTGGCACTTCTTTGGTTTCTCAAGATGCGATCCAAGCCGTTTAACTAAGACGGCTTAGTTGGACGGTTATGATCGATATGCGACAGTTGTTTATCGCCGCGACCCAAATTAGGGTTTTGCTCACAACGTGTTTGCTCGAGTTTGGGCAATCGATCTAGCACTCTATAGGCTTGTCGCAGGAAAATTGATTGGGTAAGGTGAGAGTTGGTCCACCAATGTCCATGTTGGCGCCTCTTTGATCATTTCATGGAAGATCTCGGTCGTCCAACAAGGCTGGCAAAGTTGGAGGGTCATGATGTATTTAAGACCCTTTTTAACGGCCTTAGCTCGTTGGAGCTTCCTTTCAAATAGCGTGAACACCCATTTTAGGGTTAACGTTCGGAGCACTTGTGGCTGAGGGGAGTGGGACTCGATCGACTAGGGTGCTAGTGGGCCCGCCGGCGGTCACCATGGTGATTGCCTAGTTTAAATCGCGCGACCAATTCGTATGGCTGTGATTATTTTTTGAGATTGATATGAACAATCCAGATTCTCCTCTATGGAATAAATATGTGTTTAATCACGCTAACTTTAATTAAAAAGTGTGTGAACGCGTTGATCTCTTTGTCAGAAAGATGTAGCATGTATGAGAATTTTTTTGTGCAGATCCCAATACTAGCACTTAGGGAGATTCATGCTACTCTGCTGAGAGTGAGAATTGATCGTCATGTCGTGTCAGTATCGAGAGTTCGGCTGGGAACATAGCATGGAAAAATATCAGGCGAGTTCATGCATTAGTTAATAATGCTGGCGTAAAATAGAATTCACAGAATATTTTGGATTGCTATTATGCGCACCATTATGAATGAATTTCATGCATATATATATATACTGAGTTGGTCAATACATGTGTAAGTAAAGAGGTTTGAGCACTCGTTACTTTCAATGGCCTTTATCCCTTTGCAGGATCACAACGCTAAATATTGGGTTTTACGGTTTTGACCCTGAACTAAAAACCACCATCAACATTAAGTCCCCTGCTTAGCCCGTAACAGTGACATTGTTGAGGGGTAAGCACTAGATGGTGAAAAACAAAGAAATTCACAAGAGGAGTTCGATACACATTACCAGGATAGAGGATGGC
This sequence comes from Papaver somniferum, assembly GCF_003573695.1. NCBI lineage: Eukaryota > Viridiplantae > Streptophyta > Magnoliopsida > Ranunculales > Papaveraceae > Papaver > Papaver somniferum. Next base: position 146,301,621 of record NC_039360.1, on the reverse strand, counting down.
TCGGTTCTTTGTACCTCGCTTATCGTCAGATAGATAAGTATCTACTTGATTGTTATCCCGTATCCGAAGCCTTTATACACGACAGGTAGAGACTCATTTTGTTCGCGGGATCTAGCTGATTTGCGGAATATAAAGAAGACGCTGAACTTTTCTCTATTTGCAGAATTGTTTCCTTCCTTGTTCCAGGTATTGTTCCATGTTCATTATGCGGTTTGGTTTTTCATTGATGATAACGATTTTTCGATTTTTTTTTATATGTACCAGCTGTCGGTACGATCATAATGTCCCTTTTTGCAGTGTATGATGGGAACTGCTGGTGATGATTACTCTTTTACTTTTCCAGAGAAGAGCTTTGAAGTCGACAAACCCAATGCGAGTGCGTTCTAGGAGGTAATGGTCAAAATAGATCCTCCGTTTCGTGAAGCTAATCGTGTCATACAGGGTATGTCTCTTCTGCACCTACGTCTCGTTCGGGAGCGTGTTCAGGCTTTCCTGACTTCAGTCGGCATGGAGGAAGAATGGAGGCGCGACGAGGCGTCTCAGCCGCCAAGCGCGATAGCTGAAAGGTTTGCAGCTCGGCTAAAGCGGCGAAGGATCGAGCATGAGCGGCCTTCCAGTGAAAATAAAAGCATAATTACCATGTCTGTAATAGAGTCATCATCCTCGATTATGACATGGACGAACCAGAGTATCCTCAGAAGGATGTTGGGGCAATTCCTGAGGGAGAGGTCAAAGTAGATTCCGTGGAGGATATTGAAGCAACATCCGGAGGGAACACTGAAGTGGTTGCTGAGGATAATGGTAGCGACATCTGGAGAAGATGTTGAAGCAGCTTCCAAGGATGAAGATGTTGAAGAAGCTTCCAAGGATGATGTCGGCGCGTCTCCTGGAGGGAATATTGAAGCAACAGCTGTTGAGGAAGGCGTCGAAGCAGTTTCCAACAGTTCCTGTGAAGATACTGTTGATCCTTCCAATGACTAGATTTTCCTTTGTTGCTTTTGTTCATTGTTGAACGCTTTCATAGTTCGTAGACGTTCCTTTTTATGCTCAGCGGTGACTGAGTTTAGGTTTAATTAAACAATGGTTCTTCTTCACGTTATCTTGAGACCCAACTGTGACGCTCTCCAATAGAGTCATAACAAAATCTCTCCATTTCATCAATTCATACATATAATCAGTGATGTGTATTGTATTCGCAATGATTGCTCACGATCCCAAACAATGAAGGAGGATGTGATAACGGAAAGCAGAGATTAAACACGAACCTGTTTTCCAATAGGAAAAGTTTCAAAAATCCCATTATGGTGATGCCGCTTCATTGTTGGAGTAGATCGTTCTCCCGAGCGTTTACCCTAATAATCTTACAAATCCCCTTTTCCCTTTTCTTCCTGTATGTAGGCCTTCAATGTTTCTCGAAAGATATAAGATGTTCCTCTTTAGGGTTTTGTTTTTTCTGGTTTGGATTGATGGGTAGTGATGAAGATTTAAGCTCGTTCAAGGATTTGTGTCATGATTAGGGGTAAAGAAATTTCTAAAAGGAAATAATATTTCAATTAGTCGACAAATCGGAATCCTAATAATTATGAATGCAAACAGTGCAATCATTTTGGAGGAATTACAAATACTGCATGAAAGGGGAAATTGTTTGGAAAAAATACTACGGAGAACGCTGGAGGAAAAGATAGCACAGTGTTTTAGGTATAGAGAATGCTGGAGGAAATGGTAGCACAGCGTTTTAGGTATTATATGGTTTGAGCCATCGTGAGTGAATCGTCACGCCTTCCAGTTTGTCAGCATTGATGAGCTTGCAGTAACCGCCTAAGATAACATCTGCCACCAGGTATGGCTCGTCCCCCTTTTCTGCAGGCAAATCAGTCTGAGCGATCGTCTTTACCGTCATGTCTCCAACTCGAAATGTGGTCGTCTTCACTACCAAATATCCAATTTGAAATGGGTTTGGGCGTAGTACAGCTATTTGATCTTTGGGCTTGCCGTCTTTGACCAATACAACTTCTACACTCTTAACAAAGCGTTTGAAAGGACCAGCCTCCCATTCACATCTCCTAGTGGAGGATGGGTTGTTGTTTGGAGCGAGTCCCCGAGACTTAGCGGAAGGAGGAGTGACTGGTTGCAAAAAGGGTTGTTCAATAAGACTTACTTGGGTTCGGAATCTTCTAACGTATGCCGATGGGCTCTCTCCGGGTAATTGCGTCACATCGGCAAGTTGTCGATACGGCAACAGATAATCTTCAGGGTTTGATGGCTTGTTGGTAATCCTTTCAGGTATAGACACTGGCAAAGGACGCACCCCTAACTTTGCTTTGTTGTTATGCACCCACGAGCGCCCCAGAATCATATCATAATTCGGGTAATCTTTCACAATATGAAACTTACCGCGTGTTAGAGTGTCTCCTATCTTGATTTCGAGGTCGATGTACCCATAAGCGTCTCTAGACTCTCTTTCAGAATTTTTAATTATGGTTGGGCAATGGACGGCTTCCTGCTTCGAAATCTTCGCAGCTTTCAAGGCCTTGACAGTGACGATGTTGAAATTAGATGCTACATCAATCAGAATGTTGTCATACTCAACATCCTTCAAGCGAGCGATGGTTAGGAGTCCCCAGTTACATCTCGCATTTCCCAGGAAGGATTGGGGTTCAGGAGCGGCTTCCTTAACTGGAAACAGACGCTTGCCTGATACAACACGGTTAAGAGCCCCAAACATGTCTTGACGCTATGCCTTAGAGAAATACAGAATTTCACATAAATGTTCCATCATAGACTGCACAATTTTGTGAACAGATTCCCCAGAAATCATGCAGATCCTGACAGGAAGAGGGTCTCTGTTGACTCCTTCATTTCCTAGTTGAAGTTCTCCCGCATCCACCTTCTCTTTGAAAATGCGCTTCAACTTGTTGCATTCACTGGTTGGGTGATTGACGAACCTGTGATAACGACGATATTTAGGATTCTCCATCTCTTCTTCAGTTGGTGGACGTCTAAAAGGAGGCAGCTTGATTGCGTCATCTTGAATCCATGCTTCCAGGAGTTCAATGACCTCATATATTGGAAATGAGAAGTCTGGAGCAGCATCTCCAGCTTCAGGAATTTTAGCCGTAGTTTTCCGGGATGGAGTCGTCTGCGCTGGCACAGTGCGTTTGGGTTGTTGCTTCGTTGCTGGAGCTTTCCTCTTCCCTCCTTCACCTACCACGCTTACAAAAGGGTCGGTGTTGTACTGCTTGTTGATAAGACGCCTATTTCCTCGAGTTTCGCGTGCATCCTCACCCCTGGGCGGTATGGCTCTTTCCAAAAGTGCCGGTGCGGTCACAAGTGAATAAGAATCAAGGAAATCTACACCTTCTTTTAGTTTATAGCCTTTAGCCAACAACTTAGCTTAATATTTTTCCACAGTTCCATCTACCTATCGTTTCTTCTTAAAGACTCATTTACATCCCATGGTCTTACTCCCTGGAGGTAAACTAGCAAGCTCCCAAGTCTGGTTCCGACGGACTGAGTCCATTTCACTAAATGAAGCTTCTTACCAGAATGGGATTTCAGTAGATATCAAGGCTTCTTTATAAGTCTGGAACTCAGACTAAGCTAGGCATGTTATGAAGTCGGTTGTAAGAAGTCTCAAGTCTAATTGTTTCATCTTCCTTTAAAATAAGTTCTGACTATTTGAAAATAAATCTAGGGGATCAACAACACATCTCTAATGAGGTACAGGTTTAGAATAAACATGTTCAAAGAACTCAGCATCCCTAGATTCCGTAATAATATTCATAACAAAGTCATAAAAATCACATCAAAGTATGAAAAAGAACACACAACCAAAAATCTATATGTAGAAGTATACTCAGCATACCCTGTATGAAGACACAATCAACATTTTTGGTTTGTATCTAGTTCTTTTAGGAAGATGAATGACAATCTAAGTCATACACCCCCACACTTTGACGCATGTGGAGGATGACTTTTAAATAAGTCTTAATGAGTTCCATAGTTTTAATTTAAGATTGAAGTGGGGTGTAGCAGTGAACATTCTTGATGGAACTCACCTATCTGAATGTGGAAGTGGGGACGCTTCCTATGAGAATTGAGTCGATTCTCTAGAGCATTCTGAGAAACAGGATATGTCCAAGGTCAAATTGGACAAAACTGCACGAACTTAGCAATGCCAGGAGAATATCATGCGTGGTTGTTGTCGCGAATTACACCAAACGCTATCAGTTCAAGACTAGGTTCACTGTTTAGCAAGTAGTTCTGGTAACTTCTCACTAAGTAAGGGTTCAAGACCTCATGGACACCTTTGCCTAAATGGTATTTTCCTTACTCTGATTTTTCATTTTTTCCGAGATTTCATAAAAAATGAGCGGGAGACTGTTGGAGAAAATGAGCTTTAAATAAAAAATGTTTTGGTCTTGGTGTGGTTTGATCTAGTGACCTATGGGTCCAAGGATACTTGCTCATTTTATGAGTGAATGAATCTCTCTTTAGTCCCACATTGGGTACAATAGAGAAGGAGTTCCACCACATAACCATATTCTTATGGATATGTTGTAAAACAATGTGGGTGGAGCAGGTGGGGCGAAAAATACATGTTTCAACCCATGCATATGCGCGTATACCATGCATCAAGTTCTTCTTTTACATAGATTTATTTTTGGCGAGTTTTTCTTTAGGAAATTAATTTCAAAATTATTTTCTTAAGAGTTTTATTTATGGGTAAATTCCTTTTTCGTGTTTTACTTGTTTTTGATGAAAACAAAAACCTAACTTGATTTGCAAGTATTTCATCATATAAATACAACTCGAAATTATGTTTTGAAAATACACAAGAAGCGACCATATTTTCGTCTTCTTTTCTTCATCTTCTTGCTTTTGTGAGTTTGTGGTGTTTTACTTTCCATCCCCGTTGCTGAGTTCGAAGAGCTGGTAACTTGGGTTGTGCTAACTCAAGTTATATCGGGCAGTCTTATCTTGGACACATCTTCACTGTGAGGGGTTTAGCATTACTCAACTCGAGTATACCCGCGAAATAATGTGTTAAGGACGACTTGTTGAACCTGTGATTCTGCCCTCGTTAAGTTATTTCGGTAGAGTTGTTTCGGATTAGTTCTTTACATATTATTTTGATGCGTCTAACGTGATGTTCATTGTTGCAAGATCTCAACAATCTTACCACATTAAATTAAACTAATAATAATTTTCATAGCCGATCGTTTAGAAGCTTCATGGAGTTCAGAGAACGTCTGGTAGCGCAGGTTTTCTAGTAAGGCACGATAGATGGGAACCATACCGTTAATTCACGACTCCACCAATTATTGTTCGATCACATTTGGGTCGTGACAATCCAAGGCTTGGATTCCGAATCTCTTGACGTAATCGTTCGGATGCTCGTTGTTTCGCTGAAACATTCTTCCCAAATCCGAGAAAGTGATTTGCTCCGACACGAAGAAATACTTTTTATAGAAAGCGGTGACCATCTCACACCAGTTTGATATGTTGTTTGGTGCGATGTTGTTATACCAGGTGTATGCTCTTCCAGTAAGCGACTTTGAGAACTCTTTCAGGTGGAGGACGTGATTGTATTCGTGTTCTCCCAAAGATTCCAGAAAACGAGAAATGTGTTCGCGAGCGTTACCAGTACCAACATAAAGGGAAAACTGAGGAGAGGAATATCCTCTCGGTAGGGGAACTCTCTGCACATCAGGAGGATATGGAGGTTGGTGCTGGTGCAGGTCCACCGGGTTTTCCTTGCCTCGAATTTGGAGAAGTCGTTCCAGATCCTCACGAGTGATAAATTTGGATGGCTGGTTCCTTTCCCATGGACGTTCAGGAGCAATATGGGATTCTTCATCGAGATAGGCATGTCTTGCTGAAGCACTCGCGCCAGGCGTGTTGAAGGTAATCCTTGTTGGTTCTAGGGGCTGTCGTGACTCTTGTGGCAATCGCTCTGTTGATGTCTTGAGAACAGTAAGCACCTCTTTCTGAGTTGTAGCCATGTCCGTTTGAGCCTTATCAAGAACTTTTTGCTTCTCCATCAAATCATCAATGGTAATAGGGGGTTGGCCTCCTCTGATTCCTCCAGCGCGTCGTCCTGACGGGGGAGTAACAGCTTCTCTGGTGACAACCGGAGGCGTTAAACTTGAAAAAATGTTGGGGGTTGCGGCTGCTCTGGTGATAGGAGGTGTTACGCCCGAGGGAATATCTCCTGCTCCGCTGGTGTTGGTGTTAGAGGACGTAGTTCCACGAGATACATTGATCGTATTGACATGTTGTACTGTAGCACCACTGACAGGGACATCAGCACCGAGAGTGTTGTCAGTGCTAGTTTCATCAGAATTGGTTGCTGATACAAACCTAAGATCCACCATTTTGAATTTTGAGAAAATTGAAATGAAATTGAAAATTGATCTTGCAACCGAGAGATTAATCTCCAGCTGTGGTCGCCAGTTGTTTTGGGGTAAAAACTGATTCTGCTGTTTTAGGTAATTTGGGGTGTGTTGATGAGAAACGAGTTCAAACCCTAAACAAATGCACTGCACGGGAATGCTTTTAGGTTCGAGAAATCAATCTGTAAGACTCTGTCCTAAACCAAGAAATGGTCGTTCCAGATTCAATTCGGTCACAAGGTGAAGGAGAAGGGTTGATCTTAGGGAGGGAAGCGGAGAAGGTGTTTGAGATCAGAATGTTGAATTATGAAGGTATGGATGTTTATGACTTGTGTATCAGAAAATGGTTTCTGGCTACTTGTGTTGATAACACTTGTGTTCTGTTTTTGTCGAAAATAGGTTGAACCTATTTATACAAGTCATTTGAGCGCAATCCTGATCTCGTAGGAAGTGGAGGAGGTTAAGTAGTGGAGTAATAGAGTTGTGTAAGAGGTGGTGATTATTGCGTGGTCACACCTTCACCCACTACTCCATCACTGTTAACCGTCCATACCTTCCTGACACGTTCGCGTAATGGGCGCGTTGCACGCCACACGCTGTAAACCGCCAGACCAATACCCCAATAAGTATCCCCCAGTTTGTGACATGTTTGATGTCTCGAGTAGGTGGGCCAAGTCGTGGGACTTGCCGTGGAGAATAGCGTATGATGTGAGGCCAATATAAAATATGTATGTATTCGATGCATGTGAAGCATCGTCTTTAAGCAGCTCAAACTAATTGATGTGTATGAAGCATCGTTGTTTTAGATATCGATTGAATAAGTCGCGAATAAGCGTCTTACAGGAAGGTAGAATGATCGGTCACCTTTGGGTGATCGTTTGGTGGCTCTAAAGACACGTCATCGCTTGGTCGATCACTGCTCGAGGAGGAGGGGTGACTGGTGATCATGGCGTCACCTTCCTGTCCATCTAGAACTTGATCTAAACCGTCCGACCAAGCTAGCAAAGTTGGTCGGACAAGATGATTTTGTGGAAGTTGAATGCTGCCGCTAATTATATTTTTAAGGTTTAAGGCCGCACAACCAATCCCTCTTTGGGCGAACGTTCTGGGATATCGAGCCCTAGTTCGAACAGACTGGTCGGTCACGTGTAGAGGCGGGTCGATGGTGCTCATACTGACATCTTCGGGCTCGCATGAGATTGAATCTAAGCCGCTTGACTAGGCCGGCAAAGATGGATGGTCACGATCGATTTGCGACAGTAGGGCGTTGCGGCAAACGCAATCTTTAAGATTTTCAAAGCAGCGCGTTTAAGCTACTTTGGGTAAACGATTTGACATGCTCTGGTTTTGCCATGGAGAGGTCGATCGACCAAGGGAAGAGTTGGGCCAGCGGTGAACACGCTAGCAGTTCTTTGGTTACTCAAGATGCAATCCAAGCCGTTTAACTAGGCCGTTTAAGTTGGACGGTTATGATCGATCTGCGACAGTTGTTTATCGACGCGATCCAAATTAGGGTTTTGCTGACAACGTGTTTTCTCGAGTTTGGGCAATCGATCTAGCACTCTATAGGCTTGCCGCAGGCAAATCTATCGGGTAAGGTGAGAGTTATGTAGCGTTCCCAAAGCTATCAGCTGACTAATCCAAGATATTAACTAACTAAAGAGCACTAAGAAACCAAATCATTTACTTAAGCATTCAATTAAGAAATCTGCTATAACTCTTAACCCAAAAACTAGCCCCGCTCAGAAATATATATGTACAAGGATTCCTCTCAAATGATACATATACAATAGTTATTTGGTTTACAAATAAAATATACAACATAATAAACATAGCAGAAGTTAACCAACTAACGAAATCAACGCTTGAAGCTTTCGTTGCGCAACTCTGATCTGTCTCTGAGACTGAAAGTCGGAATAATTAACATTTAACTTCTAAGAAATCATAGGCAAGATTTGGAAAACAATAATGTTTTCCCAAGCATTAAAAAGTGACCAAGTCACTCGAATAAACAAACATGTATATGGACAAACTCCTTCTTCAAACAATGTATAATATGGTTGTAATTCCGAACTCACAAATCACACATATATAGCTATTGATATCAACAATTCTGAACTCTCGCAAACTGATGACCTATATAGTGCATAAAAGCTGAATTCGTGTAGATATAATTATGAAGGAGCGTATCCTATATACCACACGTGGAAATTCTCATTTCCCTTAACAATTCTTATGACAAACAATCAATAAAAGTCCTTTCCAAACAGATTAACAAAATCAACAGAATTATCACAATGCAATTTAAATAAAGCATGAAATGCATAAACAAACAATGCATGACTGTTAAACGTAAACTTTTATAAAAAGAAACAATAATGGTTACAAAAGAATCAAATGTATTCCCACCTCTTTTAATGACAAGCCACATCTATCTCGAGATCCACGATCCACTGGTTCATCCTTTGAATCGATCGTTGTTAATTTAGCACACAAGAATCATACAAGTCTATCTAATGGTCCTAAGCCCATTTATGACTTTATACCTTATCGTTATCTATCTTTAGCATAGCTAAGGTTTACTAATCCAATTAGGTTGGTTATATAGTCCATTAGCTAAGTCTCATGAGTATATACAATTTTGTAAAAGGAACCAAAGGTCAATTTGGACCATAAAGGGTCCAAAATATCAAACTAGGTAAACTAACTCTAAGCCCAAGTTCACTAAACCAGCCCATTAATCTAAGGCCTGGTCTAATTTGTCAACTAACGGTCAATGGAGTTAACTAACAGTCAACGTAAGTCAACAATCAAGGTCAAGTCAAGTCCAAGGTCTAGTCAAGGGAATTATAGACTAAGTCGGTCCACTGAGTCAAAACGATTCAGCTTAGTCAGATTAACTGAGTCAGACTGGGTAAGTTCAGTCAGACAGGTCAAGTATTCTCCTTACAAAGCTGCAACTCTATCTTTATAACTCTAACTCAAATTCAAATTCAATCTATACATAACATCAGTTCATTCATTCCTAAGAAACTTCATAATCAATTACAACTGATAATTTAGCTTACCTGCAAAATTGTAGCTCTAAGAAACACTCCTTCAATATTCAACTAGCTATAATACTAAACCACAAACAACAATAACATTAGGTCTACAACCTGCACCCATATTTCCCTTATCAACCCCATAATCATGTACATACTAAACCCAACTTCAGTTCCATTTCTGTAAAATAAACACCAGCAGTTCATTCATATTCTTCACCTGCAATTCCTACTACACAGACTACGCCACACACTTAGATACCACTTCAATCAATTACCTTAAGATAGGTCTACTGAATCAACACCAATAGTAACTCCACCACCTTCTTGATGCCAGAATAAAACCCTAGTTCTTCATCATCTCCAAATTATCAACCTTAAATTCAGAAATACTCCAATTCACCAATTCCCGAGCCCTAACTAACAATCTCAAGTAATTCTTCAGTCTCAAACCTAATTTATGACAAACCCATCTCTAATATTTCCCTTAACATCTTAATTTCATCTTATAATTTCTCCTCTGAATTTCCTTTATGAAACCCTAATTCTTTCATTCTTCGATTCATCTTCATAACAACTTCATATCACAAACACAACATCAACCCATTCGATCTTCATCCATTACCAACTAGAAATCATCAGTATCAGTTCCATGCGAAGCTTACTTCAAATCCATAAACCCTAACTCTCTTAATCTCTCTGAACATTACTTCTTCTGAATCTAATTTAATTATAGAACTATCTTCATCACTGACAAACGATCCTTGATATTTCCTTTCTTATTACGATCACCAAATCTCGAATTTGATTCACAAATTTTCATCAGCATCACGAACAGGAGAGGAGGAGAATAAAAGAAAGAAGAAGAAAGAGAAAGAAGAAACTTGAATGAGCTTATCTGCTCTCTTTGGCTAGAGATAAGGCCCGATGCGGCTACGATGTGGTCGGGCCATATCATTCAAGTATGTGGCCCATATTTAAATAGTGACACATGGTTCTTTTGTTCTCCAAAACAGTTTATAACCTAACTTTTTGTCTTAACTTCCTACTTTTTCTCAAAAAGGTAAAGCAATTACGGGGATTTAGAGGGGGCAGGTTTTTAATATAAGTACGTGTCAAAATATGAAGAGGGGCCACATACAAAATATATGTGGCCCGACCACATCATAATCCGAGCGGATAAGGCCCACCCATATTGTTAAAGGCACCCGACCGAAGATAAGGGCTACCAAGTCGGTTAACTGTAAAATGGCTAATTTTCCCTTCAACCAAATTTGATGATATCTTTTCCATCCGATATCCAAATGAGACGTTCAAATAGTCCATTCCACGTAACTTTTTGAGATCTATTTAACAATACTAGTTTCATATCTAAATCGTTGTTAGATTAATTCTATTAATTAACGTTCGTGTTAAACTTATCGAGTTATTGTCGGCTAATCCGTCTCTTGACCGGTCTAATAGCGTTGACGAGCTTGAGGGTTCTTACAAGTTTGGCCGCCAATTTGCATGCTGGCGCCTCTTTGATCCTTCCAGGGAAGATCTCGATCTCCCAACAAGGATGGCAAAGTTGGAGGGTCATGATGTATTTAAGACCCTTTTTAACGGCCTTAGCTCGTTGGAACTTCCTTTCAAATAGCGCGAATAACCATTTAGGGTTAATTTTCGGAGCACTTGTGGCTGAGGGAAGTGGGACTTGATCGACTAGGGTGCTAATGGGCCCGCTGGTGGTTACCACGGTGATTTCCTAGTTCTACCAGAAGTAAGCTATGCTTGTTAAATCGCGCGACCAATTTGTATGGCTGTGATTATTTTTTAAGGTTGATATTAACAATACAGATTCTCCTCTAAGGAATAAATATGTGTTTGATCACGCTAACTTTAATTAAAAAGTGTTTGAATGCGTTGATCTCTTTGTCAGAAATATGTAGCATGTATGAGTATTTTTGTGCAGATCCCAATACTAGCACTTCAGGATATTCATGCTACTCTGATGAGAGTGAGCATTGATCGTCATGTCATGTCAGTATCGAGAGTTTAGCTGGGAACATAGCATGGAAAAATATCAGGTGAATTCATGCATTAGTTAATAATGCTGGCGTAAAATAGAATTCACAAAATATTTGGTATTACTACTATGTGCACCATTCTGCATGAATTTCATATATATATATATATATATATATATATACTGAGGTGTTCAATACATGTGTAAGTAAAGAGGTTTGAGCACTCGTTACTTTCAAATGGCCTTTATCCCTTTGCAGGATCACATCGCTAAATATAGGGTTTTACGGTTTTGACCCTGAACTAAAAACCACCATCAACACGTGGTTTAACCAGTTCCAGGTCGTGCAGATACTTGGTTGATTGTTCCACCCACTACTTTGCTAACTCCCTCAACTGCTTGACGACTTACTCACATTTCTCATCGTGGATGAACACACGTGTTGTAGGCCACCAGACCAAAACCCTAATGAATATCCCCCATGTGACGTGATTGATGTCTCATGAATGTGGAGTCTGCAGATCAGACGTGTATTTCATCAGTCAGTCGTTGACTTGATTAGACTATGAGTCTAACTATTGTTCAATCGAGCATGATTTTCGAATGCTCTAGGATTCATGAATTGAACATGTCTGCTGGGACGTATAGTTCTCGAATGAATGATGTTGATAGTTTGAGTAATTGCTCTGAACAAATATTGACCGTGATGAATTACTGAATATTGATAGTTGAATCAATATTCGAACATCTGAGCAGGTATTGCTCATTCGATAAATTACTGAATATTGATGGTTGAATCAATATTCGAGTATCTGATCAAGTATTGCTCATCCGATAAATTATTGGTAACGTGACCAAATAAAATATTAATTAAAATATTGGTAGCTGGACCGAATATTATATAATTAGTCCAGATGTTGATTGTTGGGTCAACATAAATTTATTAGTGTTTGAAATTGCTCAAAATTATGATTTGCAGAGCATTTGTTCAAAACCCTAATTTTGATCAATTGCTCTTCAAGATTTAAAGAAAATAAGTCACTGAGTGAAGGAGTGATCGGCTACATGGGATGATGGTCGACCATGTAGTGACCAAGTGCTCGAGTGATCATGTACCAAAGCCCTTTGTTGACCAGTTGGTGAAAGAATGATCAAATGCTGGTTTAACCATTTACTAAAATAGCGTTCGTGCGAGCGTTAGGTAATAAAACCTAATATGAAGAGATGAGGGACTGCCCAAGGGGTCATGGGAACGACCCTTGGTGGTCATGGGACCATCTGATGGTCGATTGAGCAAATCCCAAGTTGGTTGGAGAGAGTTTGGACCTAATACGAACAATTGATAGCAAATTAGGTCAAAATTATGAAGATGTGTGGGACCGGCTCATTGCAAGCCTTAGGGCCGGCCTTGGTCAGTCAATCTAGCATGCCCGTGTCACCACAGTGTCCGTGTCTCAGTCCTGAGAGTTTTGGTATTTTCTGGCGCGCGTTTGAGCAATATTTTGGATTTTCAGAAGAGTTTGATCTTGACTGAAACTCTCGATTTTGCTCGAATGAGCAAGTAGAACTTTGCTCGTGCGACCGATATTTTGAAAATATTAAAATAATGATATTTTAATACTTGACGTGAGTAGCATAGTTGGTCATGTGACCATTTGACTTTCTGGCTTTTTCATGGTTTGAGCAATATTTGAGAAAATATTGAAAAAACTAGGATTTTCGCTCAAACGATGGAGTTCCATGAGATGATGGAAATAATAATATGAGAAAATAAGGGATTATAAGGTGTGGGACCGTCCACTTCTATGGAATGGTCGGACGGCTAGGTGGCCCGATCCCGTGACACCTTTCCCTATTTTTGTTTGATAAAAGTATGGAGAAACTAAGAGTTTCACTCAAACGAGGGAGTTTGCTCAAATGAAGGAGTCTCCATGAGATGAGGTAAATAAATTAAAACAAAATAAAATAATGGAAGAGAGGGACCGACCACGGCGGCATGACCATCCATCCGGTGGGCCCGGTCCCACGCCTCTTGTTTATTTTATTTAATATTATTTTCCTTCGTAAATTCCTCGTTCGTCCATATTTTTGAATGTTCGTTCGTGCGTTCGGGTGCGCATTCGTGCATTATTGTCAAGTGCACTTGCACCATTTTCTCGGGGCTTACTCGGTTATGGCCCAGACGCCCGATTATTGAATATTTACTACTAATTCATGAAATTCGGCTGAGAATGATTCATGAAACGGAGTAATAAAAATTACTAATTCATGAAGTTCAGATGAGAATGATTCATGAAACAGAGTAATAAAATGAGTTGAGTATCTATTACTAATCCATGGAATCCAGCTGGGGATTCAGGGAACAGAGTAATGAGTTAAATGGTTATCTATTATTAATCCATGGAATCCAGCTGAGGATCATCCATGGGACGGAGTAATGAGATAGAATAGATTATTTTCTAGGAATTCAGTTGATGAATGGCACGCTTGAATTAATCTATTTGTAGAATCGAGATATGAGATAATTGAAGCATCATACTCGTTCTGAGGGGTGTATAATCAGGAAACAACGTGAAGCATGACGTCCTGAAGGCGTTAAGTTATGTAACAAACATTATGTCTAGGGAACCGCCCAATCATCAAGATTCTATATACGGTCTCTCTACGTAGTCGGGGAACAACGTGCAGCGTGACGTCCTGAAAGTGTTAAGCTCTCTAACAAACATTATTTCTAGGGAACCTCCCGATCATTAAGATTCTATATAGAGGTGATGATGAAATGTGTGAAGCATCGAACGCTCAGCTGGGAGGACTTTCGAGAAACATATTCATCATAGCTCTGAGATGAATGTTCGCTCAGTCTGAGATGAATGTTCGCTCAGTCAGAGATCGTGAAACGGTTCACGGATCATAAAATATGAATCGTCACATACATTCCTGAAGCCGGGTCAGAAACATGCAGTTTCATAATTTTACGATTTTGACCTTTGCCGAAAATTCACCATCAACAACTGGGAAATTCAATCCCCGACACTTTTTTGTCCTGGTTGATAGATAAAGTTGTCCTCTATTAACATAGGTTTCCTCAAAGAAACATAATTAGGTCTATGACTGAAAGATTTCACTTTGGGATTCGTGAATCCGGGTTGGACTATCTTTTACCTTAATAGTTCGTCTATCCTGGTATTGCTTTTATGTTATCGAGGTTTTTGTTATCTGAAAGCTATTCTTAATTGATAAGTTCAAGATTGTTCTTGAAAGGTGCTTAAAAATCTAAGTTTCTTATCTAGCTGAGTGTAAGTGTTCCAGATTTGTGAGGTTTGCTAAGGGAACCAATTGCGTAGAGCTTTGCGAGGTTTAAGGGACGTAAGGAGCGCGACTGCAACTGAATAGCTTGGAAGTTGGATTTGGTCTCAACTAAATTCCATTCCGAAGTCTTATAGTAGGCTAGTGTATGCAGCGGATTAATATAATTTGGTGTTTAAATTTGGACAAGGTCCCGGGGTTTTCTACTATTTCGGTTTCCTCATTAGCAAAACTTCAGGTGTCTTGTGTTTTTCCATTTCCATATTGTAGATGGGGAAAAACGATTTGCTGGTTTTCATGGAATTGAGGAGACGACCTTGCGGACGAGACTCCTTGAACCAAGCGAAATGCTTAACCTCACACAGATGCACTGCAAGAAGTGAGTGTTTTAAGTTCGAGAGATCAATCTGTAGGACTCCTGCCTAAACCAAGACAAGGGTCGTTCCAGAGTCAATTCGGTCACAAGAGAGGATGGGTCGATCTGTAGGAGGGAAGCTTAGAAATGTGTGAGATCAATGGTGATCAAGGATTGTTGGTGCGTTATGTATTTTGCATGAAAATAGTTTCTGAATGAATGAGTTTACTCAGTTGAGATTAATTGCTAAGACGATGAATTCGTGTAGACGAAAGACTGTCTATCGAGAATTGTATATTGTTTCAATCATGGGTTTAGAGAACTATTTATGTTGCAAAAGCAGTAGACACCTTGATCCCAGTAAGTGTGACAGTTTCCGAAGTCGAAGAGTGGGAAAGTGGGAAATCGTGTAAAACCAGTTTCTCATCGTGCGGAGGTTTGGTCGATTTTCCATCCACTACTTCGTTAACTCCTTCAACTGCTTGCACGACTTAGTCACATTCTCATCGTGGGTGAACACATGCGTCGTAGGCCGCCAGACCAAAACCCTAGTTAATATCCCCCATGTGACACGATTGATGTCTCGTGATTGTGGAGTCTGCAAGGCAGACGTGTATTTAGTTAGTCAGTTGCTGACTTCATGGGACGATGAGTCCTTGTATTGCTGAGTCGAACGTGATTTGCAAATGTTCCAAGACTCATGAATCGAACGTGTCTGTTGAGATAGAGGTATAATTCTTTAAGTAAATGTTGATAGTTAAGGCGAGCAAATATTGCTCATTCGATGGATTGTTGAATATTGATAGTTGAACCAATATTCCCTGGTTTTAGAAAATATTGCTCATCTGAGCAAATGTTGCTCGTTTGATGAATTATTGGTAGCATGACCAAAATAAAATATTAAATTAAAATACTGGCAACTGAATCGAGTATAATTAATAAAAATTTTGATCATGGGGTCAACGTAAAATTATCAGCGTTTGAATCTGGAATTGGGAATCTTGGACTCGAAAACCCTAATTTCAATCATTTGTTGATCAATTGATGATTTATTGAAAATCAACCACGGAGTGAAGGAGGGACCGACTACATGGGATTATGGGTCGACCAGGTTGCACCCAGATGCTCGAGTGAGCAAATACCAAAGTCTCTTGAAGACCAGTTGGTGAAAAGATGATCAAATGCCGGTTTAATCATTTTTAAAATAATGTTCGTCTGAACCTTAGGTGATAAAACCTAATAAATTATGAAGATACGAAAGACCCACCAAGGGGTTATGAAACCGGCCCTAGTTGGTCACGAGATCGACTGACGATCATATTATGAAATTCCAAGTCGTTTGGAAGAATTCTGGACCTAATGGGTGCAAGTGCAAATTAGGTCAAATTGTGAAAATGCGTGGGACCGGCTCCTTTCAGGCCAAAGATTCAACCTTGGTCGGTCGAGGTAACATGCTCACGTCGCCAAAGTGTCCGCGTCTCAGTCCTGAGAATTCTGATATTTTCTGATGTGCGTTTGAGCAACATTTTGAGAAAATATGAAGAAACCAAGGATTTTGCTGAAACTGAGGAAACTTCATAAGATGAAGGAAATAATAATAATAAAATGAAGGAATCATGAAGTGTGGGACCGGCTATGGCCAAGGGATGGCCGGCCGGCCAATGAGCCCGGTCCCATGGCACTTTTCCTAATTTTATATTATTCTCATGATTTTAGGGAAATATCATGAAATCAAGGAGTTTCCTTGAAGTGAAGGAATTTCCATGAGATGATGGAAATAATTAATAAAATATGGAATTACAAGGTGTGGGACTATCACGGCTAGGGCATGGCCGTCCGTCTAGTGACCACGGTCCCGTGACACCTTTCCTAATTTTATGTAATTTTTTGTATAATTTCCTTAATGAGAAGGAAATACCATGAAACGAAGGAGTTTCATAGGATTAAGGAATTTCCATGAGATGATGGAAATAAATTAATAAAATAAGGAATTACAAGGTGTGGGACCAGTCACGGCTAGGGCATGGCCGGCCGGCTAGTGACCACGGTCCCGTGACACCTTTCCTTAATGTGAAGGAAATACCATGAAACGAAGGAGTTTCATAGGATTAAGGAATTTCCATGAGATGATGGAAATAATTAATAAAATATGGAATTACAAGGTGTGGGACTGTCACGGCTAGGGAATGGCTGGCCGGCTGGTGACCACGGTCCTGTGACACCTTTCCTAATTTTATGTAATTTTTGTATAATTTCCTTAATGTGAAGGAAATACCATGAAACATAGGAGTTTCATAAGATTAAGGAATTTTCATGAGATGATGGAAATAATTAATAAAATAAGGAATTACAAGGTGTGGGACTGTCACGGCTAGGGCGTGGCCGGCCGCTAGTGACCATGGTCCCGTGACACCTTTCCTAATTTTATGTAATTTTTTGTATAATTTCCTTATGTGAAGGAAATACCATGAAACGAAGGAGTTTCATAGGATTAAGAAATTTCCATGAGATGATGGAAATAATTAATAAAATAAGGAATTACAAGGTGTGGGACCGGTCACGGCTAGGGCATGGCCGACCGGCTAGTGACCACGGTCCCATGACACCTTTCCTAATTTTATGTAATTTTTGTACAATTTCCTTAGTGTGAAGGAAATATCATGAAACGAAAGAATTTCATCAATTGAAGGGATTTTCATGGGATCAAGGAAAATAATAAAACATGATAAACTAAAGGGAGAAGCGTGGGACCGACCATGATGGCATGATCGGCCCGCCGGTGGACTTGGTCCCCTTAACGCTTTCTTTAGATATTTTATTATTATTATTTTCTCCATTGTTTGATCGTTCCTTCGTGTTATCGAATGTTCGTTCGTGCATTTATTGCTGAATACACTTGCACCATTTCCTTGGGGCTTACTCTATGGTGGCTCAGATGCCCGTACGTTGAATATATATCACTAACTCATGAAATTATGCTGGGAAGAACCACGAATTGAAGTAATGGAATATTATGAAGAACGTAGAATATTTCTGAATATTCAGTTAATGAATTTAAGGATTAGAATTAATTGATGGCTCTATACTAGCAGGCATGCTGTCTAGGAGCATTAATTATTAGAGGATTGAGTGATATGAGCTAGTTGAAGCGTCATATTTATTATGTATAGTATAGTCAGGGAAAACATGTTGTTACACATGAAGATGTTATCGCTCTATACTAGCAGGCAAGCTGTCTAGGAGCCGTCCAATCATAATGATTCTATACACATATTTTTTATATAGTCAGGGAAAACATTGTTACATCCTGAAGACGTTATTGCTCTATACTAGCAGGCAAGCTGTCTAGGAGCCGTCCAATCGTTCGATTTTATATAAAAGTAATTACTGAAATTGCTCAGTATTCATGAGATATGTCGTTGCCTCAGTTGAGAGACTGCATATTCACGTGTGCTCTGAGAGACAATATACTCAGTCAGAGATTCTTGTGGCATGAGCTTTCATGCTTGAATGAGAGACATGAGCCTCAATACTCATCTGATTGATGGATCAGGAGCATGTACAATTATGGTTTTGCGATTTTAGCCTTTGTCGAAAATCCACCATCTACATTAAGTCCCCTGCTTAGTGAGGGACAGTCATGTTTCTCAATCAGCACTGGATGGTGATTTTTTTTTTTAGTTACAGACGAAATAAGTAATTGAACTTATTCGTAAGATAGGATGTTACCGGATTTTCGATTGCGTGAGCGAACCATGGCTTGAACGAAGATCCCAGTGGTATGGTAGAGCATCGTCTAACGAGCGTAAATTGGTGTAGCACCGCTGATTTGGTGATGAAACTTTGGTCGATTTAGGATTCACGAGTCTGGGTCCAAGAAAGGAAATACGTTTTAGCGCGGACGTTCGTTAGTTTAAGAAACAAACAAAATAGACCTGAGTCTAATGATAAAAATTTTGTCTATGAAATTTCACGAAAAACAAAATTTTTTTTTTTAAATATGTCAGATTTCACAAAGTGGAATAAACTCTCGTTTCAAAGGTGGATGCTCGTACGAGAGAATTTTTTTTGAACAGACATGCGCCTGTTAGTAATAAAATTTTGTTTATGAGCTTTCATGAAATTTTTTATCTTCGAGCTTTCAGAAATATTTGAAAATATACTCTCGCTTCAAAGACAGATGCTCGCGCGAGGGAGCAAATATATATAATATTTTTTTTTCAAACTTACATGAGTTTCACGTTAAATATATATATTTTTGTAAAACCAATGTTTTGATTTGGAACAACTGTTGAAAGAAAACAATTATACATGGTGAAATAATGTTTGTATGTAAGTTTTCGCAATTGTAGAATGGACGTCTGTCCAATTTTTGAAAAAGCAGTGGATGTTAAAATTCACGTGAGTTGTTCACGGTTTTATGAACATCAAGTCATGATTTTGAATAATGAGTTTTGCTCGTGTTTGCAGGTTTGAAGGAACGAGCAAGTTTTCGAAATTCTGACGTTATAATCACTTCAGCTAGTGAAATCGTGAATAGGTAAGAGTTGGATTGTTACCGTTTTTGTTGCGTGTTTGTTATTGGTATATCCATGACTCCATGTCTTTCGCCTCAGGTAGTGGTGACTTCTGGTCACAACCACTCTTCTGGCTCTTCTGGGGTACGTTCCAAAAATATCAATTCAAAGATGAAGACTTCTGCATATGCTCATACCGAGGTACATCAACCTTTCAGAGACGCTGGAAAGTTGACACATTGTATGCCTCTCAATCATCTAGGAGTCGTCCCTCATCAGTAGAAGCACCGACTTCAGCAAGTGAGACTATCGGCTGAAGATGAAGTTCGGCTTTGCGTTGATTGTGTAGCTCCCGATCCAATGTGGATGAATAAAGAATTTCGTCATAATTCATCAGAAAATTCAGAAGTTAGGTCTTCATTGAAAATGTTGTAGAATCTTCGTCCGATGTCGGATTTTTGTGATCTACCCATGTTTCTTCATCCCCAAAAAATTTCCAAGCTTTAGCGAAGAAGCGATTCGGCTTTTGAGCACGTTTAAGGGCCGAAATCGACGAAACAGTAAATTTCCAGGAAACTTTCAGAAAATTTTCAACTGGCAGGTAGTCCAACGTTTCAGCCACATCTCTTTGCTCGTTTATCCAATTGTGAATTTTGGATATGTTGTAGAGGACATCCAACGAAGAGAATGGTATATGACTCATCCCTAAATTCTTCACCAGTTTCTCCCAGCTCGCTACTTTTTGCGGGACAGTGTAAAATCATCTCAGACAAGCTTGTTGTAAAACACTCATGTTGTGTCTTTAGACCATTCGCTTATGTCTTGAACGGTTGGTGAAGGATTTTAATGACATTGACACATTTGAGATCAGAACCCGTGATTGATACATGAGCATGGTGCTTGCAGTGCCATTTTGTTTTTATCAGTCGTAGAAACATCACTTCTGAAATCTTGGTCACTGGACCTTAACTGAGGTTGCTCTCAAAAGGGGATGATATAATGACCATGGTCGTATGTCTTGGTTGTAGCATTCGTTTTATAATGAATGGTTAGCGTAGGTGAACTTGGTGCCGAGTCTTGGACTGTGAACTGATCGTCATGATTTTGTTAAATCTCTCCCTTTCTTTTTCCCTTCTTCTGGAAAGACCTAGATAGAGGACCCAGGTATAAAAAACTTGATGTAAACTCCTAGATGGTCGAAGTAGGAGGTACCTTGATGAAGGACTTAGCGAAAAGACTTGGTGGACATCGATCGACTGTAGAGGTTATGAATCCCGTCCACGAATTTCTTCTTGCATGGTGTATGCTCTGGAGGCTGTAGGAACCTCGTACGTCGTCAGAATTCTGTGCTTGGCCCCAACTTTTGAATCTAAGATACCGAGTTATCATATGAGAAAAGAATCACCTAATTTGGAGTTGTCTAGGTCAGCCAACGAAGCGTGCACATTTGTAACTTGTAATCCCGTGCAAGTTTTCAGATTCCATGAACTTGAGTGTGGAGGCCATATCTTTCAGCTCGTATGTCCTATTGATACGCCCTTCTGGTATGTTGTAGAAGAGACATAGACAAACATCTTTCGTTGAGGAAGCATTGTCCCATTCCTCACTCAATAGTACGTTTTTGTAAACCCATAGGCTGAAGTATGTTATATCTCATTTGTAGAGGTGATGAGAACATCTTGTAGAAGACTTGGGATTGTACCCGCCTGTTGTTCAAGCTTCGGAAAGACTTTCATGTAAACATATTTCATGTCTACACACTTTGATATGAATCATTAGTGCTTGGAGAAGTCTGATCCATCGAGTAACACTTCTAGATAACGGATAGTTGATGAAGCTGGTCATGAGGATGTTGCCCCTGAGACCGTCGTTGATGCTGGATCACGATAGAATTTTCTCCAGAAATGCTTGTTGATGCCGATACTATGGTCGGAGTTGCTCCAGAGACCGAAAATGCTAGATCCATGATTATCGACATAGTCTTTACTCCTTCATCCAGTGAGCCTTTACATTCACGAACTAATTGATGAGTTGAACGTCCCTAAGATGAGGGTGTAGGGTTTAACCCAAATTCTCCCGAACCTTTACTGTGAAGTACCTTGTCAGGAAATCGATGTTATTGCGGTAGATAGCAGCGGCAGTTTCCATTCTGGATGTGATCGGTGAAGAGAGGAAGTTCCTCAGCCGTGCAGGGGCTTGTGATGGAGAGAGACCCGTTGATGAAGTTTCATGGAATCACATCAGGTTGCAATAACTTGTTATGTGGATAACATTTATTGAAATAGAATTGATTTCTCCAATAAGATCAAGTCCCCGGTGTATGTTGAAGGAGTTTGTGCCATCCATGGATGAATGATGTTGCATCTGCTTCAGAAGACTTATCATGGGATAAATTCAGTTACACTTTGATTGTGTTGGTATTAAATCAGTGTGTCATCATTGATATATTTGTGCTGAAGCTAGATGCGCCATGGATGAAGGTGTACTATTTGATTGGGAGTACAATTTGAAGGCTTTTCAGTTGGCCTTGGAAAAGTAGGCGATTGACTGTTGTAGGGATTTTCTTTTGGTTTGATAAATATTTTCATTTAAATAAACTGATGTTGATTGCTGAAAGAGATTCAATTACTGAATGCAAGTATTTCATATGTTTTGGAGGGATTGATCAGAACATGAATAAATTAAGAAAATCCTGCTTCAAACTTCAGATGCTTGAGGGTCAATGCATCAGATCCCTTAAGAGAACGTCTTAGGCATGATCATCTTGGCCTTGAATATCTTTTGTTCGGCTTTTTCTTCATTAGTCCTCCAACGTGTGAGATTTCATGCTCGTACAGGCGTCAACACTTTTCCATAATTCGGCGGTGGACATTCCTGAATGCGGAACAAGAGTACATCCAAGACATTCCTTGTCATGATTGCATATCGTCTCTAAAATGAATATTCCAGTGAGATGCTCGATTCGAAGAGGTGCGACCACTTGATAAAATATTGTTGTGGTGAAGATATCCATTCATGACCTCTTTCAACGGCTAAGTTGTTAGCAGAATTGAGTCCCCATGCTAGGAGAGCATGTAGAAGAATATATGATATGGACATAGGAGGAATGAGACTTGCCTGAGTGCAGAATATTTTGAGAAATGTCAATGAACCTTCTTCGGGTTCTTGTTTCAACTTCATCAGAAATTCCTCCAAGTGCCATGACGACGGAGCGCTCACCAAATTCCCTGGATCGAACCTTCTTCGTTGGAGAGATGTGAAACCAAAGGCGTTTTGTGAGCATCCATGGATCCATGTTCGTCCGAGGATCATGTCATATCCTGAAGCTTCATTGACTATAAAAAACTTGGCTTCTATCTATTTTCATCTTGAGAGTAATGTAGCCATAAGCATCTCTGAGCGTTCCTTCATGATTCTTGATTGAGATGGGATCACGAGTGGCTTCTTTTTGAGTGATGCCTGCGGCTCTAAGAGTCTTCAGTGGAATTATATTGATGGCGGATCAACGTTCTTCCAAATTTGTTTCCTTTGAGATCGACTATGGTAAGTAGTCCACGGTCGTGCATCTCCTTGTCTGTGGCTGAAGGCCCAGGGAGTATTTCCAAAAATGAACAGTCGTCTCCCTG
The DNA here is from genome assembly GCF_003573695.1 of Papaver somniferum. Classification (NCBI taxonomy): domain Eukaryota; kingdom Viridiplantae; phylum Streptophyta; class Magnoliopsida; order Ranunculales; family Papaveraceae; genus Papaver; species Papaver somniferum. The sequence goes on along the minus strand of NC_039360.1, from coordinate 146,278,370 downwards.
ACACGATGTGATTCAGTATTGTGAACATGTCTTTCCTTTGTTCCTTCGACGGATAAAATATTTCACATATATGTTCGACCATGAACCGCTTATTTGACAGGTTGTTCAGAGAGAGATTGTCCTGACTGAGAGAGGATCCATGTGCACCCCTTCAGTCCCCAGGTTAAATTCTCCTGATTCTACCTTTTCCTTAAATATGCGCTTCAAAACCTTGCAGTCGCTTGTTGGATGATTGACGAACCTATGAAAGCGACAATAACGAGGATTCTCCATTTTTTCTTCAGTCGGTTTTTTCTTGACGTATGGAAATTTGATTGCACCATCTTGGATCCAGACTCCTAACAACTCGATCACTTTTTCAATGGGAAGAGGGAAGTCTGGGTCTGTCTGGTCATTTTTTTGACGCTGAGTCCACATTTGTGCATTTCGGGTTTGATTATCCTTCCTTTGTAGAGGAGCCTGGAGAACTGGAGAAGCATGCCTATGTTGTTGTGCCTCCGTTTTTCTTTTACTTCCTTCAGCAACAACGTTCATGGAAGGATGGAGGTTGAGTTTCGGATTGGAAGAATACCCATTTTTCCTTATACCCTTGCAAACTTCTTTATTCTGGAATGGCTCGGATTGGCTGAGTAGAGCAGCATCCGACCGGTCAGCTGTTTCGTCTACGATCCGAGAATGTAAATCCTTTAAAGGGGATTTATAAAATGGCATTATACCTTCAATGTAAGAGTCTTGATTGAAGCGTGCCAAAACGGACGGGTCTTCTTTATGAATTCGTGAGAATTGTTCCGAGCTTTCGTGAACGTCCAAGCTAGACTGGTAGAGCCTTTTGCTCTTAGCATTGGTGTGGGCTTTGTCTTCTTCGTCGCTGGTGGAGGTATGGATCTTAGAAAAGAAATCAACACCAGTGGTAACATAGGAAGGATTACCAGCAGCATTCTTTTTAGAGCGATCATATGTTGGTTCCCTTGATAACTGATCTGTAAGAACTTTCAAAAGGGAGAACACCTCGTTCTGTATCTTGAAAATTTCCGTTTGATTTTTTATAACATCATTTAGGATTTTCATCAGATCAGCAATGGTGGTCGAGCTTTGAGTGTTCATAGCCTATGTGGGAGCTTGAGCAGGCCAGCCGAGGTTAGTAGTCATAGGAAGAAATTCGCCAGTACTGAGAGATAATAGATTGAGATTGGATGTTTCAAATACATCCCCATAATCGACCATCTTTGATGAAATTGTGAGTTGCAACCGAGAGAATGATCTTCCACTTTGGTCGCCAATCTGTAGATGGGGAAAAACGATTTGCTGGTTTTCACAGAATTGAGGAGACGACCGTGCGGAGGAGACTCCTTGAACCGAGCGAAATGCTTAACCTCACACAGATGCACTGCAAGAAGGGAGTGATTTAAGTTCGAGAGATCAATCTGTAGGACTCCTGCCTAAACCAAGACAATGGTTGTTCCAGAGTCAATTCGGTCACAAGAGAGGATGGGTCGATCTGTAGGAGGGAAGCTAAGAAATGTGTGAGATCAATGGTGATCAAGGATTGTTGGTGTGTTGCGTATTTTGCGTGAAAATAGTTTCTGAATGAATGAGTTTACTCAGTTGAGATTAATTGCTAAGACGATGAGTTCGTGTAGACGAAAGACTGTCTATCGAGAATTGTTTGTTGTTTCAATCATGGGTTCAGAGAAATATTTATGTTGAAAAAGCAGTAGACACCTTGATCCCAGTAAGTGTGGCAGTTGCTGAATTCGAAGAGTGGGAAAGTGGGAAATCGTGTAAAACTAGTTTCTCATCGTGCGGAGGTTTGGTTGATTGTCCACCCACTACTTCGTTAACTCCTTCAACTGCTTGCACGACTTAGTCACATTCTCATCGTGGGTGAAAACACGCGTCGTAGGACGCCAGACCAAAACCCTAGTTAATATCCCCCATGTGACACGATTGATGTCTCCTGATTGTGGGGTCTGCAAGACAGACATGTATTTAGTTAGTCAGTTGCTGACTTAACGGGACGATGAGTCCTTTTATTGCTGAGTGGAACGTGATTTGTAAATGTTCCAAGACTCATGAATCGAACGTGTCTGTTGAGACAGAGGTATAATTCTTTAAGTAAATGTTGATAGTTAAGGCAAGCAAATATTGCTCATTCGATGGATTGTTGAATATTAATAGTTGAACCAATATTCCCTGGTTTGAGCAAATATTGTTCATCTGAGCAAATGTTGCTCGTTTGATGAATTATTGGTAGCATGACCAAAATAAAATATTAAATTAAAATACTGGCAACTGAACCGAGTATAATGAATAAAAATGTTGATCATGGGATCAACGCAAAATTATCAGCGTTTGAATCTGGAATTATGAATCTTGGACTCGAAAACCCTAATTTCAATCATTTGCTGATCAATTGATGATTTATTGAAAATCAACCACGGAGTGAAGGAGGGACCGGCTATATGGGATGATGGGTCGACCATGTAGCGCCCAGATGCTCGAGTGAGCAAATACTAAAGTGTCTTCAAGACCAGTTGGTGAAAAGATGACCAAATACCGGTTTAATCATTTTTCAAATAATGTTCGTTTGAACCTTAGGTGATAAAACCAAATAAATTATGAAGAGATGAAGGACCGACCAAGGGGTCATGAAACCGGCCCTGGTTGGTCACGGGATCAACTGACGATCATTTTATGAAATTCCAAGTCGTTTGGAAGAGTTTTGGACCTAATGCGTGCAATTGTGCAAATTAGGTCAAATTGTCAAAATGCATAGGACCGGCTCCTTACAAGCCAAATAGTCAACCTTGGTCGGTCAAGGTAACATGATCACCTCTCCAAAGTGTCCGCGTCTCAGTCCTGAAAATTCTGATATTTTCTGATGTGCGTTTGAGCAACATTTTGAGAAAATATGAAGAAATCAAGGATTTTGCTGAAACTGAGGAAACTTTATAAGATGAAGGAAATAATAATAATAATAATAATAATAATAATGAAGGAATCATGAAGTGTGGGACCGGCTATGGCCAAGGCATGGTCGGCCGGCCAATGAGCCCGGTCCTTTGGCACTTTTCCTAATTTTATATTATTCTCATGATTTTAGGGAAATATCATGAAATCAAGGAGTTTGTTGAAATCAAAGAGTTTCCTTAAAGTGAAGGAATTTCCATGAGATGATGGAAATAATTAATAAAATAAGGAATTACAAGGTGTGGGACTGTCACGGCTAGTGCATAGCCGGCCGGCTAGTGACCATGGTCCCGTGACACCTTTCCTAATTTTATGCAATTTTTTGTATAATTTCCTTAATGTGAAGGAAATACCATGAAACGAAGGAGTTTCATAAGATTAATGAATTTCCATGAGATAATGGAAATAATTAATAAAATAAAGGAATTACAAGGTGTGGGACCGGTAACGGCTAGGGAACGGTCGGCCGGCTAGTGACCACGGTCCCGTGACACCTTTCCTAATTTTATGTAATTTTTGTGTAATTTCCTTAATGTGAAGGAAATACCATGAAACGAAGGAGTTTCATAAGATTAAGGAATTTCCATGAGATGATGGAAATAATTAATAAAATAATGTGGGACCGGTCATGGCTAGAGCACGGTCGGGCGGCTAGTGACCACGGTCCCGTGGCACCTTTCCTAATTTTATGTAATTTTTGTATAATTTCCATAATGTGAAGGAAATACCATGAAACGAAGGAGTTTCATAGGATTAAGGAATTTCCATGAGATGATGGAAATAATTAATAAAATAAGGAATTACAAGGTATGGGACTGTCACGGCTAGGGCATGGTCGGCCGGCTACTGACCACGGTCCCGTGACACCTTTCCTAATTTTATGTAATTTTTGTATAATTTCCTTAATGTGAAGGAAATACCATGAAACGAAAGAGTTTCATAGGATTAAGGAATTTCCATGAGATGATGGAAATAATTAATAAAATAAGGAATTAAAAGGTGTGGGACTGTCACAGCTAGGGCATGGTCGGCTGGCTAGTGACCACGGTCTCGTGACACCTTTCTTAATTTTATGTAATTTTTTGTATAATTTCCTTAATGTGAAGGAAATACCATGAAACGAAGGAGTTTCATAGGATTAAGGAATTTCCATGAGATAATGGAAATAATTAATAAAATAAAGAATTACAAGGTGTGGGACCGATCATGGCTAGGGCAAGGCTGGCCGGCTAGTGACTACGGTCCCGTGACACCTTTCCTAATTTTATGTAATTTTTGTACAATTTCCTTAATGTGAAGGAAATATCATGAAACGAAGGAATTTCATCAATTGAAGGTATTTTCATGGGATCAAGGAAAATAATAAAACATGATAAAATAAAGGGAGAAGTGTGGGACTGACCACGACGGCATGACCGGACGTACAGTGGATTTGGTCCCCTTAACGCCTTCTTTAGATATTTTATTATTATTATTTTCTCCATGGTTTGATCGTTCTTTCGTGTTATCGAATGGTCGTTCGTGCATTCAGGTGCTCGTGCATTTATTCTGAATACGCTTGCACCATTTCCTTGGGGCTTACTCGATGGTGACTCAGATGCCCGTACGTTGAATATTTATCACTAACTCATGGAATTCTGCTGGGAAGAACCACGAATTGAAGTAATGGAATATTATGAAGAATGTAGAATATTCCCGAATATTCAGTTAATGAATTTAAGGATTAGAAATAATTAATTGATGGCTCTATACTAGAAGCATGCCGTCTAGGAGCATTAATTATTAGAGGATTGGTGATATGAGCTAGTTAAAGCGTCATATTTATTATGTATAGTATAGTCAGGGAAAACACGTTGTTACATCCTGAAGACGTTATCGCTCTATACTAGCAGGCAAGCTGTCTAGGAGCTGTCCAACCATAATGATTCTATACACATGTCTTTTATATAGTCAGGGAAAACATTGTTACATCCTGAAGACGTTATTGCTCTATACTAGCTGGCAAGTTGTCTAGGAGCCTTCCAATCGTTCGATTCTATATAAAAGTATTTGCTGAAATTGCTCAGTATTCATGAGATATGACGTTGCCTCAGTTGAGAGACTGCATATTCACGTATGCTCTGAGAGACAATATACTCAGTCAGAGATTCTTGTTGCATGAGCTTTCATGCTTCAATGAGAGACATGAGCCTCAATACTCATCTGATTGTTGGATCAGGAGCATGTACAATTATGGTTTTACGATTTTATCCTTTGTCGAAAATACACCATATACACATATTATATTATTTATCTTTATAATAGGAGTTACACAAGTAATACGTATTCAATCTTAGTAGATACGTCCATATAATTTGTGATTGATTACGAGATTTTTTCTTGTAGAATTCGTATCTTGAAAGATAAATTACAAGTTTATTACTTGACAAAATTCTGATTAGATTATTTGGATACGACTAGATTGATCTTCGATATTGATTTTTGAGATCGTCCAAGTAATCTTCTTAACAATCAGGTTCACAGACTCTATTGTCTAGCTTTATTGATTGAGAAGAGATAGAGATATAAACTCTATATACATATATTTTCAAGGATCATTAAGTTGGTCGACTTGCAATTTTATTAGATTTTGACCATACAGGTTGCCGAACGAAAAATTTGGTGGTATACTTGGTACCCTCTCCTTTTCACTCTACTACTTATTTCTATATGTACTTAATTGGTAAGTTTAGTCACTTGGAGGGTAAGGATCAAAAAAACTTCTCAAGTATAAAAAAATCCAAATTCATTAACAACTTTCAACAAAAACCTCCTGCTTTTTACGAGCATCGCCACACAATAGGAGAATGAAGTGACGAGGGTACCAAGTACACCACAATATTTTAGATATCAACCTATAATTTCGATACCTTGCGTGATCTAATATAGACATATATTGTCAAGAAGATAGCAAACCACAAGGTATACACTTGGTGTACAGTTACTAGTTCGAAATCGAACCTAACATTGTGATCAACCAGAGTGTTTTGGATTAACGTACAAGTGCAATTACGTTAATTGTAACTTAAGAAAATTATAATGCGGAAAATAAAGTAAAAGCACAAGATAATATTTTGTTAACAAGGAAACCACAAATGCAGAAAAACCTCGCGACCTAGTCCAGTTTTGGATACTCTTAAAATTAAGCCTCTATACAAAGACCACTACCAACTATGTATAATTGAGACCAATTAAACTACCCGTAGTTACCTATTGTCTTTAGTATCCATGTGCCTACAACCAAAATAGCCAATACACGTGAATCTTAAGATAAAATCCACTATCTTAAGTTGCTCTAGTCGTTGTGAAGGCTTCAAGCACTCAACTCCTTTGGATCATCTTCCAAACAGTAAAGGACTAATATGTTTGGTGACCGCTCTGTCAATCGATAGAAGGAAATCAGAGAATTATGTTGAGTACGAAAAATACTCTTATGTTTAAATCATTTAAACTCCTTTGTCCGTTTTATATCAATCAAGATCTGAATTACCGAAATAATCATATCTAGATTTGCAAGTTATCAGATTCGGATACTGAAGAATACCACCAAATGATAACTTGCCGATCTACTACGACTAATCAATCAATCACTTATAAAATATAAATGAAATCTAGTTATATCCCAGCCGATCAACTTTTTCCACGAAGCAAATCACAAAAATACGAAACCAATAAGAAATCTTCTTGTCTTCATATCATCAATCTCTTCTTCAGTACATGCACAATAACAAACTTGGTTCCAACTTATGATTGATCACCCACAGAACGGAGCTTTTTAACAATGGATTATCGTAAGTCTACGTCAAGTCTAAAATCATATCTGAACTACCGCTAATTTCGTGATCTAGTTTGAGTGACTTGATGTCAGAAGAGAAGGCTCTCAAGAATAGTCAAACTAGGTGCAATCAAGAGTTAACAAACGTTAGTCAATCAAATTAATAATTGAAAAATAAAATAACAATGCAATTCAAGTTTCCCACTAATGGTACTAGTAGATGCTTCTTGATCCCAAAGAAGTCTTTAAACTAGCAGACGTTAGAGATTTCGCCTAATTAGGTTACTCTCATCTCCAAGTTAGTATTACAAGTAATACTTTTAGTCAGCTACAACAGTAACTACAAAATGAATAACCTGCCTCAGGATGAGTTTGTAAGAAGAACAAATTTCACTATTTATAGACCAATGTAGTTCAGACTTTAAGAAATTTCCATAACCGAAAATATTATCAAGATATGCAATAAATACCTAGTTTCGGTTTTGTCTAATTCCAACCAATATCCAACTGTATAACCGGAAGCCCCTCTTGGAGTATATATTTTTAGAGTTGTGTTTTGCTTGATTGTAAAACAAAACACATACATTTGAAAATCTCAAAAAGATTCTCAAACATTTCGGTTTAGGATATCAGCTCGAGTATCAAGGAATATTTTTGAACAATTAATAAATAAGCTCATGTTCAAATTACTCATTATGTCGACATATTGAACTTTCCTATTTTGCAAACCTTCCAAAATCACACAAACCCTAAAGTGTACGTGTCTATAAGAATCGGTTTTTCATACGGGGATCGGTTCTACCATGAATCCCAATGTAAGTAAGGATCGGTTCTACCTTGACTCTCGATATAGGTAGTGATCGGTTTTACCATGACTCTGAACATAAATAAGGATAGGTTCTACCTTGATTCCCTATATAGGTTAGGACCAGTCCAACCTTATATCTTCAATGAAAACAGGATTATCAATCTTATTGATTTTTTTCCACTACGAAACTAGTTCCTAAGTCTACTTTCTTAAAATCATGTAATTAAACATAATTTTCTAGGCATGAAATCAAACATAATTCACTACACAATCAAGTAACAAGTTACAAAGACTATGTCGATGTCGCAATTACGAAGTTCAAAAGGTAAGTGTTATACTTAGTGATATAATATATTATGTTTAAGCATTCAACTATTGGTATATTCTTACTTGACCCTTTGATCATAATAAGATGATCAAGTTTCTAATATTAGAGTTTCATGTATATAACTTTGCATGTTATTTTTCCAATCTAAACGACTTGAAAACAACGACATATAAATGGAAACAAGTCAAGTCATGTGTTACTAACCTCATGTGGAAGGATGATGTCTTCGTTTATGTCGATACATCTTCGGATTCTTCAAAGTAATACTTGTATGTACTTCCTAGTCTAACCTAACGAAGTTGACTCTAGTAATCTAATCAATCGACTTATGAGTTTTGATACTAAAATATGGCAACCAACTTTGAAAAACCAATGCTTGGTGGGTTCAACCAAGCAGTGCTCCAATAGATATGGACTAAGAGAATATGAAAAGAGTATCGTAAAAACCTCTTCTCCTCCTGCCAAGGAAGTTGATCCAAAAAAGAAACTAGTTTATGTTCCTAAAGAGCATCAACCCATAGGGATTAAATTTGGTAATTATACAAAGAGTGCCAACATAAAGGTGGAAAGACGTGAACTCCCTACAAAAGTAATTTTTGGTGACACATCCCACGAAGATGAGACAAATATTTCAGTAACAGTTGATTAACAACAATAATTAACATTAAAGTTCAGGTAGGCATTACGATCTCCCGTGATTCAAATTACAATTAGAGTTAGCGTGGTCAATGTCAATAGAGATCAACTTACTTTTTTGAAAAAATAGCGCTTCAAGCACCTAATTAATTGAGCCATATAAGAATTAACAACATAAGTTGTTAATCAAAGATCTCATATTACTACTAGTCCTGATAGTATTGCTATCAATATTGTGCCTCCTGGATCTTTAAAAGGAACTCACTCGAAGCAAGTGAGTTTTATTCACATAAAGCAAGAAACAAGGAATAAATATCCTCCCAGAAGTTAAACATAGCTGCTGATGTTGATACTAATTAGTTTTAGTATGTAATCCATGTATAAATATGATAATGAAAATTACTATCCAACATTATCATCATCGTCGGTGTTAGAGAACATGGTGATAGAAGATACCCGTTCTCCCTTATTGGTTTTCAACCTTTTATGTGGGGTCCCAAGTAGACAATTACTAAAGCAAAATAGAGAATTTACTTGAAAGCTCCTGAAGAAAAAAAATTTTGAGCATGTTGATATATTTCGCTTTAGCAATTCTTTTAATTTTCTCTTTCTTTTCTAATTTTTTCTTCGGGAGGTGTCATTTGTTTTTCTTTTCTATATTAATAAGTTCTTTTGCTCCCTAAAACCATATGAATTGTTTGGTCCGAGCCACTGATAGAGCCATGATAAAGTAGGAGATTTTAAGTAGTGCAAAAGTAATCCCTTAGGTAAAAGCTGAGGTAAAAATGGCTTTATGGAATCAGATCTTTTAAATCGTAGAAATCATATTGCTTTCTTACAATATCCTTTAGGCATATGGTGCAACATTAGGTGAGAGATAGAGGAACTTTTAAATTATCATTTTAAACATACTTCATCCTCTTCAAATCTAGGTAAGAATTCTGAATTGCTTGGATTAAAATATCCTCGTATCATTAAGGAGGATAACTTGAATTTGTCTAAAATGCTCACTGTGGAAGAAATTAGACATGTGATTTCTTGAATGCCATCTTGGAAAGCCCATGGCCTGATGGGTTTCAGATAGGTCTTTACAGGTTTAGTTGGGACATCGTGGAAACAGATATTGTGCATTTAGTACAAGATTTTCTCATATTTCAAGCTTTTAATACCAGTTTGAACTTCACATATCAGAATCTAATTCCAAAAGTACATTGTCCTCCAACACCTATTTACGTCTTGTCTATTGCATATATAAGATTATTGCTAAATTACTAGAAACCCGTTATATCTAAGATAATATCTCCATATCAATCTTCATTTGTTCCAGCTGGGAGATGTATCCAGGATAACATAGTTATAACGCATGAATTTTTTGACATAATGAAGAAGAGAAAACATAAAGTAGGATATGTTGTTATTAAAATAGACATGTCAAAAGTATTTGATTGTATTGAATGGTATTTTATTCTTAAATATTTTTTTATTTGGAGGAAACAGATTATATATTGAAATCAACTCTCAGAAGACCTGAGAAAGTTAATACCATATGTTTACATTATTAGAAATTGCACATTGAGCTAAATCATGTGCAATAGAATTGGCGTCTCTAGGGATCTCCATGAACCGAACTTCACTAAAGTCCTTCACACAGTCTCTAATTGAAAGGACTGTATATTTTAAAAAATTAGGATTTGCTGAGCAATGGTGTCAAATAATTTATTATTATAATTATTCTTTTTTATATCTTTGTTGTTAACTGGTTCTCCTTGTAAACAATTTGTCCCTTCTAGCGGTTTTCAGCAGGGTGATAGCTTATCTCCATATTTGTTTACAATATGTATGGATGATTTGTCTAGGCTTTTACTTAATGCTGAAGCTCGGGAAAAAAAATCATGGGGTTAAGCCGGCTAGAAATGGTCCAGCAATAACACATTAAAGCTAAAAGTTATGAACTAAATTATATACAAGATATATTGCTTAGATTTAGTCGTGCTACAAGTCAAGTCATTAATCCACTCATGATCTCCATAGATTTTAGTAGAATACTTCTAGACATATGCAATTTAAAATAACTATTCTGTTGAAAATGAAACCTATAAAACTAACGGATAAATATCTCGGTATCGTTTTGTTTCTAAATAAGTCTAGAGCTGTAAATTTTAGTTATTAGTAGTTCAGATGCAAATAAAATTTAATGGGTGGAAAGAAAAATTAATTTGGGTAGCGCAATCCAAATTCAAGTTGTTTTAAAATTCAGTTGCTACGTATCAAATGACATGTTTTCTTTTGGCTGTCTCCATACTTAAGCAGCTAGAAACAATAAATAAGAGATGTTGGTTGAGACATCAACCTAAAAGGAAATGATTGAATCCCAAATCCTGGATGAGTCTGTGTTTTCTTGAAAGGTATGGGGACTTGGATCAGTTTGGCTCTTCTCACCAAAATGGCATAGAGAATAGTAAACAATCCTAATAATCTATGTACTCGGGTCTTAAAATCTAAATATTATCCTAAACATTCTCCTATGTATTATAAACTAAGAATAATAGTAGTTGGATTCGGAAAGGCATTAGGAAAGTATTAGATGTTGTAAAACAATATCATGTTTGGGAGGTTGGAAATGGAAAGGATGTTAGTATCTGGCAAGATAAATGGATACATCAATATGAACAACTTCTAGAAAGACCAATTGATATCACTTGCACGATTATACCGAAGTTTCTTAATTGATAAATCCATACACCCAAGAACGAGAAGAGTCTACATTTTATGATTGTTTAATGATGCTCAAATTCAAAAAGTTCGGAAAATATGATTACCTAGCACATGTAATGATCAAATCTAATGATCACTGGCGAATACATGTAAATTTAATGCCAAGTCCACTTATTCATATTTGATAAGGGGTCAATGTATTGCTAGTGCTCAGGAACATAAACAACGTTTAATGTTGTGGACTTTAGATTTATTACCTAAGTTTAAATTTTTTTTGTGGAAGTGTTTGCATAAAATTTTACCTTTGAAAACATATTTGTTCAGAATAAATGTCACAGAGGATGCTCTTTTTTTTTCAGATATCTGAAGAGACTATGGATCATTTGTTTTGCCATAGTGATTTTTTCAAAGCGGTTTGGTTAGGTGCCCTCAAGTCTTTTCAATTTTTGTTAATTTTCATATTCCGTAGGATTGGTTGATATGTTGGCTTGATAATAAACAATCATTTGAGTTTCTTAGTGATCAGAAAAAATATGTAAACAATTGTTTGGTAAATTTAGAAAGCGCGTTGTAAGTCCAGTATTGGAAACATGTAACAACATCTTATGAATGTTATACAAAAGGCACGAACCCAGTCAGAGTCTCTTTTACAAGCTCATTCTATTTTTCAGACTCTTCAAAAGCATTTTGTTAGCATAAAATCTACTCAGTTACATTTTTGATTGACTAAAGAATTCATAAATAACAATGCTGATTGTGAATATGTGTTCGTGGATGCTTCATTTACTAATAAATCTAAAATTGCAGGGTGTGGAATCATCAGGTACAACGCAGATGGAGAGTTTAGATCAGCAAGATGTTGGACAGTCTATGCTGATTCAGTAATTGAAGCAGAAGCGTAATCCATGCTCTTAGCTGTAACTTGGTCTACTTTGTTGCAGCTGAAAAAAGTAATCTTCGTACCTGACAATCTTAACTTAGTTCATGCATTAAATGAAGCACCATCAGCTATGCACTGGACACAATTTTCTCTTATAGATGACTGCAAAGAGTCTAAAGATGGATTAACTTCTCTTGTAAAATCAAGGTGTGTGTTTATAAATAGGAAACGCAATCGACATGCGGATGCTTTAGCAAAACTTGCTAGGAAAACTCATGTAAGTAGGGATTGGGGGACAGTTTCCTTCTACTGTTGTTTCATATGTGTCTCCTTCCTTTGTGTGGAAAAAAAAAAAGTTTGATCAGGTTTGCTTAAAAGCCAAAAGAGAAAATCATAGGTTTCCAACCGTTACCCTTACCTTTGAAAATCACTTTTTGTAATCTCTTGTAAACTAGAAAAGTATAGAAAAGGAGACACAAAGTAGAGAGGAGAAGAAGGGAGAAATTCTATTCATATGTATAATAGACAAACATATGAGCCTCTATTTATAGGGCTAGACACAAGGGCATCCCAGTAATAAATGAGATTCACCCAAGATATTCTTAACATGATTAAACGTTTATAACACTCCCCCTGATGACATTGTGTCTAAGCTACTTACCTCGTTAAAACCTTGTCAGGAAATTCCAAAAGGACAAAACCTGATCGAAGGAAAAAAAGTACAATTGACAAAACTTAGAAAAGATTTCGACACAAATGTTGCCTCATTAAAACCTTGACAAGGAAAACCCAGTGGGACAAAACCTTGACGAAGGAAAAAGAGTATAACACGATAAAGTCCAGTAAATGCACCTTAATTTGATGATGGCGCTCCCCATGATAAATACTTTAGTCAAATCTTGGTGTGAAAATATTTGAGTCGAGACTTTCCAATTTTGAAAAACGAATTTCTTGAATGCAGAAGACTACTGTGCATTCATGAAGATGTCGGATGGTTGATGAAATCTTTTGTTGTGTTGCACAAGCAGTATTGTCTTCGATTAATACTTTTTACGAGTTTATATTCTTCTTCGACACACTGAGAACTTGTGTCATGGATTGCTAGCTTCCCGAGATGATTTGCAGAAGTTTTTGATGTAGTTTCTTCAACATAGAGCCAAGATGTAGATAAATTACCATAAGCGAACAAAACTTTGTTTGTGATTAAACCTTATGTGGTTTAGAAGGACATCCAAATTACTAAGGGCTTCTTACGTTGATTTGGTCTAATAAAATGACTTAGTCAATAGTGGGAATCCACCTAATAACCGAAATTGATACAACTCCCCCTGGATGACCACCATGTTGATAAAAATTGCCTCACTAAAACCTTGCCAGTAAAACCCAATGGGAAAAAATTTGGACGAAGGAAAAAGAGTATAATATCAACATTTGAATAAAAAATTAGCGTCGGTAAGATGTTGCCTCGTTAAAACCTTGTCAGGAAAACCACATGGGATAAAACCTGAAACGAAGGGAAAAGAATACAACTTTGACGTGTTTGTCGATGCTAACCCAACTATATGAGTTTTTCAAAAAATAAGCATTAAAATAATAACTCTAGTCTATCTCAAAGAAGAGTTTAAGCTAGCATAATTCTGACTACAAATTTAAGGAATTTTTTTTTTGAATATATGCTGCTAAAGCGTGGATTTTCGTGTTTTTAAGGACTCCTCAAGAGACCTATAAAGCTGATATCATCAAATAATTAATCCGGATTTTTGGTTTTGTACCAAATTTCTAAAAACACATAGAGGATTGTTCGACCTTGTTAGAGCACTGCTAGGTCGAACTCGCATGCGTTGCTATCTCAAGCATGTTTGTCAATGTTAGTGGTCAAAACTATAAGTCTTGATTTCTAGTCTATTATATCTAAGTCTCGGATTAGGATATAAAGTGTAGTTGAGCTCAAGAACTTCATGGCGATCATCATACAAGACGAAGAGCTACTCAAGGAACTGGTGGAACTTCATCGACAAAAAGGTACGTGGAGACTTGAACATATCTATCACTCAAAAGTCTATCTACTTTATATCATATCTTGAGACAAAAGTCATTTTTCTATATAGACTTTGATTATACACATTTTCTATTTCGAGCCGAGTTTATCTCGCTTATCTTTTTCTCGAAATATGTGTTGGTAAGCTTTCGCTTTGGCCAAGTTCATCTTTACCTAGTGACAAAAGTCATGTTATGTTTCGATTACTTGAAAATGTCTTTGACAAAAAATGGTTTGTGAATAACAACTATATAACGTCCTCTAAGAATGTTTCAATGATTGAAATGAGAGTTTAGATTATATAATCATTGTTGGCTATAAGCATTGTGTGGAAACGCATACATGTATAAGTCCTTATTCCTTGAACCAAAGTATGCTTACTTTGTTGATCAGGAAAACCGGAACAAGAGTCCGCGAACCCAGTCCGCGTACTGACGGAGGTTCTCTTCCCGAGAAAATCTGCTGGAGTTTGTAAACTTGTTACAAGCTTATTCCGGGTACTTAAGTCCGTGTACCAAGTCCGCGTACTTAGGTTGGTTATATCTAAAAAACGATTATTCGTGAACTTATACTTATATTAACTAAGGAATGCAAGTTTGCAAACCGTGGCTATAAAGTTCATGAATCGATTCGAGTGAATCAAATCGTTTTTGCCTCGATTGTTTCTTGTATACTTATATAAGATCTAAGCAATTGAACAACTCTCTAACTAGTTCATTTGAGTCATTTGAACTAGTTATGGTGAAGAAGAATATGGTTGATATGAAAGTGCTCATATGGCTAACCATTTGGTTAACTATTGTTGAACCAACAAATGTACATGTTTGGGTACGGTTACACAAACCTAAAAACGTGCATTTCATTTGTGTGTAACAAGCTAAGTTTTTGATCAAACGGTTGAAACATATTAGCTTGAATCTAATCAGGTTTTCATCTAACAATGAATATTAAATGCTTTGTTACTAAGCTAACATTGATTGCAAACCCTGATTTGAAAGACTATATAAGGGAGAACTCTAGCAACTGGGAAACCTAATCCCCACACCTCCTGTGTGATACTAGTTGTATAAGCTAGAGTCGATTCTCCTTTAACCTTAGGTTTCTACCGAGACCCTGTAGGTTAATGACTTGAAGACTTCATTGGGATTGTGAATCCAGACCGATACTACTTTCTTGTAGTTGTGTGATCTGATCTTGTTGTTTCTATCGTATTCAGTACAATCGTAACGATTGGCTTGAGATTGATATCTCTGATAGGCAAGACATAAAAGTAGTCATAAACATCTTCGTCTCATTGTTTGTGATTCCACAATATCTTCTTTCGCCGCATCGATTAAGATTATTGTGAGGTGATTGATAATACTAGGTTGTTCTTCGGGAATATAAGTCCGAGTTATCAATTGGTTCCTGTTCACCTTGATTTATCAAAAGACGAAACAAAATTCGGAGGTATTTCTGTGGGAGACAGATATATCTATTACCGTAGAATTTTTTGTGTGATACATATTTGTTTATTAAATTCTTCGACTTTGGGTCGTAGCAACTCTTAGTTGTGGGTGAGATCAGCTAAGGGAATCAAGTGCGTAGTATCCTGCTGGGATCAAAGACGTAAGGAGCGCAATTGTACCTTGGATCAGTGTGAGATTGATTGGGATTCAACTACAGTCCAGAATGAAGTTATTTTTTAGTAGGCTAGTGTCTGTAGAGACTTAATACAGTGTGGTGTTCAATCTGGACTAGGTCCCGTGGTTTCTCTGCATTTGCGGTTTTCTCGTTAACAAAACTTCTGGTGTCTGTGTTATTTCTTTTCCGCATTATATTTTGTTATATAATTGAAATATCACAGGTTGTGCGTTAAGTTCAATCAATTAGAATATCCAAGCTTTGGTTGTTGATTTACATTGATTGACACTTGGATATTGGTCTTTGGTACCATCCAAGTTATCTCTCTTGTATTTAATTAGACTCGCAGATTTCTATTTGCTTGAGAAAGAATTAAATCGAGAGATTGAGATATTATAACTCTTTGATATACTTTATTAAGATTGAGTCTAGTTGATTATCTTGAAAGTATATTGGAGTTAGTCCATACAGATTGCTAATCGAAATATTGGGTGTGGTTGTTGTACCCCAGCTTTTTCAGACCTGACATAATCAAGTCAGATGGTTGCCTGAATATGTTCCCAACCACGTTTTTTGTGTAAATGCAATACGAGTCCTTCAAGGACTACCACGCTAAAAGCATCATACATGAAGAACAAAAATTTATTGAATCAATCCTTGGGTCTGAGAAAAAAAAATAGACCCTCAAATCGTTTTTACAACGAACATATTTCTCATATAACACATTATGACTACACCAACATGTAAGTAATAGGCTTGCAATTTTAAGATGTTAAGTCTTGGATCAAAAATCGGCGTTAATTGAGAAAATAACCTAACTTAATTGGATTGTATGTCAACCAATCACGTATGTCGATATTCCTCTGCAGAGGGGTTCACAACCACCATTTTTATTATTTCAGTAGCTACACTAAATAAATATTCGACAACATTTAATTAACTACGATCCCACACAATTCTCAAACACAATTCATAGAATTACTGGTACCAGTGCCTGCATGCATTATAATCTCCCGATCTTCCGGTAAGGAGATATGAACTGAGAATGTGGATCTTTTTGATATAGTTTGTTGGAGCACTATCTGTAGCCTATATAAAAATTCTACATGACTATAAGATGTGATTGGATTTGCCTTTTCAAACGAAATAATTAAGCTTGTAGGAAAGCTAATTGAGATATTTTCACGCCCATTTAATGGCAACCTTTTTTGATTTGATCATGATGGGAGAGAAATGATATAACTTATTAAATTAATTAATGTCAAATTCTAATAACATAGAGCCTCCCCCTGATTCTGGCGGAAATTGTCATCTCATATACGAAAATAAGTTTCATAGAATATTATCCGATTAAATCAAGGACATATACTCATAATATATTTTGGATTTTAAGAATAATACCAGTTGGACTGTAGATAATGACTTCAAAGGCCATAAAAAATTATCCTTAAAAATTGTAGTCTACTTGACATACAAATATAACATTAACCATGGATTCTAATGGTTACAACCAAAAGCATAAAAAAAAATGCTAATAAATCTCCAAAAAATAAAAAAAAAATTACGACCTTTACAGACAACAAGATAATGATTCAGAATGAGATTTTGGACACTTCTTTTTCCAAAGAAATTAACTTCAAGATCAATTTAGTCACTACAAAGACTAATAATAAAGGCTAAAAAAGCCGGATGCGCACACCATTGATCTTTTATGTCCTACCGTATCTCAACATCAAGTTGAACAGTCCCAATTTTGGAGATTAATATTAGGAAGAAAAAATAAATATTGCTTAATATCCCTCAGGAATGTAGCAATCTCTCGTTTAGTTGGTGTTTGCAATTGTGAATAATATGATAACGACATCTCATCCTTCTAGGATCTATATAGAAACTAAAATCAATTAGCATATATGATTCTTCTTTAAAAAAAATGAAGATATCATTGTCGTCATCGATTTTGGAAGAAGAAAAAAATTCATTATTTGTTGAAAAATTCGCTCCTTATTGGCAAAGATTCAAAGAATATGCCAATTTATTTTCTCTCATCTTATAAAAACGAGGGAGAAATTTAACAGAAAATAGTCTTTACGATTAATTAAACGCGTATCGACAAAATAAAAATATTGTCGTTTTAGTCATCGCATAGGAAACCTACTTCAAGGTTGACGGATGGTTTCTTGTAAAAATAGGAACCATATGCAAATCACATGATCCTTGTCTAAAAGAAAAAAATTTCAAAATCAATTGGCCGTAGATTTTTCAACCATGCACGTGATTAGTTATTGTGAAGATAATAAAATCTACGGCAACACCAATGTTTTTGGTGATTACGATTTCATGACAGGAATAGACACTAAACCATCTTTCGATGGATTTTATTTTTCTCACTCTAAAATAAGGATCAGAGAAGAAAGGAAGTCAAATCTATCAACAAAGTGATCACCCGTATATAATGTTGTACAATAATATCAAGTCAATATACTTTATTATCAAATAAAATAGATAACAAACCGTAACCGTGGTATTGGGCCAACCAATATCAATCCCATGACGTGGTGTAGCTCCCTATGAACCGTATCATCACTGTGGAAATTGTGTTGTGCTCGTGCATAAAACACCAAATAAGTCAATTCAACACCAAAAAAATAAAATAAAAAATGGATCAATAAAATAATATAGAAATTGATTGGTGAAGCTTTAGTTGCGAAACTTTTTTTTATTTTGATGCAAAGAACAAACTTCATTAACTTAAGATTTACATAAAGACTGACTGATAGTCAATTCATCCCTTATAATTTTCCATATTTTTCTGGGATGTTACATCAAAATTCAAAAGAGGACTTATCAGTTCTAGCATCATTAGTAATAACATAAGCTACATTGTTTGTTGTTCTTCTAATATATCTTACATCATAGTAGTTCATAGTAGAAAGTAAATGCCTTATTTCCTGTACAATTCCATCATTCATCCAATGAACAACAGAGTTGGCATTTTTAAGAGAGTTCAACACATTTTTACAGTCTGTTTC
This sequence comes from Papaver somniferum, assembly GCF_003573695.1. Classification (NCBI taxonomy): domain Eukaryota; kingdom Viridiplantae; phylum Streptophyta; class Magnoliopsida; order Ranunculales; family Papaveraceae; genus Papaver; species Papaver somniferum. The sequence goes on along the minus strand of NC_039360.1, from coordinate 146,259,529 downwards.
CAAAATAACTTTATCTAGCTTATTTTCACTGGCCCATAGGATGGATTCTTTAATGGCCAAGCATTCAGCCTGTTCTGGATCTACTCCTCCATGGAAGTACTTTCCCCTGATGGCCCTGCATGTACCTGCATAATCTCTAAGAATCAGACCAATTCCCATGTTTCTTATAAAGGGATCAAAAGAGGCATCAATATTTATTTTGAAATAATTATTCATAGGTGGAAGCCAGACATGCCGATGTTGAAACCCACTATCTGCATTTTGAAATTTGATTGAAGAAAAGCAATGGGAAGTCATATAATGAATTCTAGCAATAGCCTGTGACTTATTTATATTCCTATTCTGGAAAACCTTTAAGCACCTATCCTTACAAATCTGCCAAGTTGTACACATTAGTTTAAGTGCCCAGATAGAGTTCTGATCTGAGTCATCATGTTGTGGATATTGAAACCAACTAGTGATCCAAATAGTTATGTTTATGTTCTGGTGTTGTATGTTTGACACATTAACATTCATGGCAAGCCAAATCGATCTAGCATGATCACAATGAATAAGAAGGTGTTGCAGTGTTTCCTCCATGGACCGTGATCGGTGCCTAATAATGTATATTTTCGGATCATTTTGTTGTCTTTTATCACACCTCATGTGCATTATCTCCATGTTTGTATGCCAATTTATATATCTGCCTCTAAGTACTCTGAAGTAAATTAATATTAGTAATCTTACTAATTATTCATTTTGTACAGGGCAGGAGACTGAATACAATGGGATTGGCATAAACATGAAGCAAAGTGGTTGGTGCAGGATGATGCAGAAGAAGGCATTCACAACAAGGGATTCAAGTTGCGTTGTTGTATAACAATGGGAGTCAAATAACTCAATGTGCCTAAGTTCAAATGCATATAAACTAAGTCCAAATTTCACTCTCATATACCAAAATCAGGGTATTCATGTTTTACACATGAACAACCATTCTACTACCTTCCCAAAACCCATATCCTTCACGAGTCCTTCTCTTCAGAAATTCACCGACCAATCTTTTCTTGTCCCCCATTTTGCTCGGCATATCAAATTCTTTTGAAAATGTCCACTCTCTACTGTGAATCACCCTCTCTGTCATCATTCACCATCCATTTCAGTCATAACCCTAGGCTTTGAATGGTACAAGAATAGGTCGGCTGTTTGGTTTTCAAAAGCGACATAATTTACAAGCTAAAGGTTTGATTTTGTTGCTCCCTGCAACATAAGCATCAGCAGCAAGGAATTGACGGATGTAGGGCGGCTATGAAGAACACTAGTAGTAGGGTTTGTCTAACCTAAGGTATGAAATCTGAATTTCTTGCAACGCCGATAACAACATATTAGAGAATAAGATGGCAGTGTAGTGGTGAGTTGTAATCTATCAAATCCCTAAATTTCTGCTTGGGTATTTCTTGATTTGGGGATTATGAGTATGGGGTTCTGATATAAATGGAGGAGGAGTTTGTATTTTGAGGTCAAGCCCGGAGTAGCCGGTGCATGTTGTAGTTTTAGGTTTTATTCAATGTTTGTTATGTTCTAAAAACCTCTGCTAGGGCGGAGATGAAACTTCCTTTAATAATTATAATTCCTCTTGTTTGATTTTACTTGTTCTTCTCTATGGGATTTAAATTAAAAGCATGATTAATTTCTGAATTTTGTCAATTTGCTTTCACCTTGTATGTCAAGCATCCCAGGTAGTTTGGTTAAATCTTTATCAAAATCCAAGCCTATGTGAACTTATTTTAGTTCAATCTTTGATTACTTGTGCCTTCGAAAGACAAGTAATGCTAGGGATTGACATCTTTTGTTGAGATTAAATCATCATATTTGTTAGTGATTATATCACATCTTCAAGGTAGTTTGAAGCTAGAACTTCTATAACTCCTTGATTGAAGGGAGAGCTAGTATCTCAAATTAGGGATTTCTATGCGTTTAGGAGGTGGATTCGAAGCCCTAGTTAACCATTTATTGCTCTGTAATCTTATTTCTTTAGTTACTACCAACCTCGTAATCGTATCGACACAAACACCCCTTTTGGTTACTCTCAATTTGAATCAGTTTTAGTGATACTCTAGCTTCAACTTTACATCGCCCTAGTCTTTGTGGGATCGACCTGTATTTTCCCTGTCTACTATAGACGCTGTGCACTTGCAGTATAATTGTAGGTATCTTTCTAGTCCTACAAAGTTTTTGGTGTCGTTGTCGGGGACTCGGTAGCGGTGTAGCTGAGTTTTCTATCTTTACTTTACTGATTTTTAGTTTAGCCTTGTATATATGTATATGAAATTCTTGTTGTCAATCATTGCTAGTGTAACTTAGTTGTTAACCATCTGCTTATATAAACTGCATTTTAGTCTTGCATTATTAGTTGTAACTTTTTCATTTGTATCATTATATGTTCATCCTGCATCTTATTTTGTAGCTAACTATTAGTTGCACCTCATAATATATTGCATTTGTAGCCTTCAGTTTTCTGTAGATTCTTGTAACTACTTCCTGTATTTTAGAGTGTGACTTTGTCAAGTTTTTTTTTTTACTTTCTTGGTTTATTTCACCATCTGTAAATTTCCATATGTAAATTATGCAGACTTGTAAATACTCTGAAGTTTGGTTGTTAAGAATTTTAGTTGTTTTTCAGTTTCATATCATGTACTATATCATTCTGTGAGTCAATTTTATCTGTAGTTAGTTGTGTTCTGTAGATAAATTTGTTAGATTTCTTAGTTCAGGGTCTTGTAGGATTGCATTGTTTAGTTGATCATTGTCACATTGTCAATACCTGCTATGTCATTTAAGTAATAGGCTAAGTACAATTGTTAGAATTCAGTTGGCAGCTTTCGAACCTGAAAACGAAAAACCTGATTTGTCCACATCTCAGCTGCATTGTAACTTCCATGTTTTGATTGATAAAACCCTTACGTGTACTAGACATTCCTGCGTAGTATTAGGTGTTGCGAAGCAGTCGCTTCACTTTTGTTTGAAATTTCCTACTACTGTTGTTAACTTAGATTTTGTAGTTTTAATGAAATCGTATTTGTAGTTAAACATAGGTATAATTAGATTTGTTAATCCACCAGTAGTTAAAGTTTTCATCACCTGCAATATACCAGCCAAGCATCATTGTATCTCATCTACTATCTCCTCCTTTTGCAGCTTGTCTGTATCTGCATCTTTTTTTTAATCTTTTGGCATTTGTAACTAGTTGCATTCTGCATTTTAGTTATGCATTTGTTAGGTTTGTTGTATCTTTCAAACTCTTTTAGTTCATAGGTCATTGCATCATTGATTCTGTAATTTTCCAGTCCACTTAGATTGTTTCAGTAGTTGTAAGCATTATATTATAACTTAGCTTTTGAAGCTTTTCATGAAAATTGCATATGTAAGGTAAGCATTGGAGTTGTAGCTGGTTTTGCAGGTCACTGCCAGTGTACAGTATTCATCATCCTATAATATATCCAGCGTTTTTACATATCACACTTTATTTTTCTCTTTTCCATTCTGTACTTTGTCCATAGCTGCATATTTAGTCAGTCCCGGTCAGTCCAAATAGCCATTCATATCACCCTGTCATAAGCTGTAAATCTTCAGTTAACACCTCAGTGCAGTTCACATCATATGTCTTGTAACTCTAGTTGTTAACTATCAGTGATAAGCAACTGCGTTCTGTGTTTCTTTGTTGTACTACAATTCTGGGCACTGAAATTTCTCTTTGAGCTCACCAGGTACCTGCAAAAAAAAACTGCACTGCGAAACAAGGAAAGGAAGGACAAGGAAAACAACAGCGGAATTCACCTGATTATCGTGCCTAAACCCGGTTTCATACCGGCGGTATTGTTTTTCAAACTTAGTTTTCCTTGATAAATGTGTGAATGATATAACATGCTTGTCAGCTGAACTGGTTGCTTGATGTAGTATCTATGCTTATAGCATCACCCAACCCCTGCAACATCTGGAATTTGTGCATGATTCTGTGACACTTGAGTAAAATCTTCGCTAGCTGGAATTCTGTTTCACTGCACTAAGTTTGTGTCTATTTGAATCTGTGAATCTCAGAGTCTGTTATGTTAGGTATTGTCCAGATCCGCAACATGTTGTGTATATAATTTCAAAAGCTAGCTCTTGAGTCCCATAAGCATGATCCTGTGATATTTAAGTTACATGTTAGCTGAGATTATGGTTTCGCTGTGCGAAGCTTCTATGGTAGTGAATCTCTAAATCTATCTTTCTGCCTTCTAAGCATAATCTTTGGCCTGAGTTTATTATTGTGGGCCTCTGAAACAAGTTCAATAGTGTGTTATGTGACCAAACTGATGGTTTAGATAGTCTTCATCAAGACTGCCTACTTCAAACCCCATTTCCCATTATTGAGACACCTGTCCAAGTTGAGACAATGGGTGATGATATCAGTCGGGCCCATACTCTCCATGAGTACATGTATCCCACAAGAACAAGTCAGTTCTCATGTATTGTCTTACCCCAGACTGATGGTCCGTTTGAATTGGATGCAAGCATGATACAAATGCTTCCAATATTTCGAGGGGTTGAATCTGAAAACCCCTATCATCATGTAAGAGAGTTTGATGAGATTTGTCGGGCTATGCAATTTGATGTTTTTCCTGAAGACTCTCTAAAATTGCGTCTGTTTTATTTTATTTAAAGGAAAGATCTAAAAATTGGTTTTACAGTTTGAGACCGCAGTCAATCACCACTTGGGACCAACTCACAACAGAATTTTTCAAAAAGTTCTTTCCATATCATAGAACCATAAGCATTCGTCAAAGTATAAACTTTTTTGTGCAGTTATATGGAGAGACATTTTTTCATTATTTTGAACGATTTAACGATTTGTTGTTTGAGTGTCCTCATCATGGCTTTGAGAAGTGGAGACTGGTGGTTATTCTTTATGAGGGGCTAGACTTTAAGTCCCGAGTCATGGTTGAGTATATGTGTAATGGCGAATTCATTGAAAAAACTGTGGATGAGGCATGGTCATTTTTAGCCGAACTTGCAGAGAAAACCCATCAATGGGAATCCTTCAGAGGAACTAGGGAAATGTCACATGATGTGAGTAGTCTCCATGAGTTAGAGTCTAATTTTGACTCTGATACAAACATGAAATGCATGAATGGACATTCAAAGATCTAGAAATGGGAACAAATGAAAATGTCGTTGTCTCTAACTCATGCACCAAAACTGAAATCCATGCTTGTACCTTTTTTGATAGATTAGTCCATCCTGTTGAGGACTGCTCTGTTTTGCATGACTTTAGACAGTCTAGAACACAACATATTGATGGCTTCTATCAAGAAAACCAACCCCATTCACAGACTCCCAGTTCAGCATGGGGAAATCCATGTTTCAATGATACTGATAATAAATTAAATTTTGAAAATAGTGTGTGTAGTCTTACTCATGCAACTGATATTGAATATGAACTTAATCTAGAGGTAATCGAGTCGACTAGAGACACTGCAACTTTGAATAGGGTGTTGCATCCGTGGTATGATGATGATGATGATAATGTTGTGTTAGAAGAGCATGTGTATTCTGAAAATATGGTGGAACCTTTAGGTTCAGAGACATTAGGATTTGCTCCGACTTTCATGAATGATGCTTCTTCTAAATCTGCATATGAATGCGATGTTGACTCTGAGTTTGGGATTGTATAATTTTTTTGTGAAGAAGAGCATGACGAACAACTTGTATCTGACTTAGGGAAGGATGAATTTTCTATAGACATCAATAATTCTATGCATGAAAATAACTTCGATATGTCTAATTCCCTGCCTAGGTCACAATATGATGTTGCTTCTGATATCCCGATGCATGAGACCAAATTTCTTGATAATCCTGATTCTGGAATGGGGTTTGATAATTTATTCAATGACTGTGAGCATGATACTGCAATAGTTGTTTCTGACTGGAAAGAAACTAGACTGCATAGTGATACTTTTGAGCCTAAAAATGAATGTAACTTAGACGCATCTGATTCCTTACCTAAGTCACAAACTGATGGTGTCGCTTATGATATGGAGATTGTTCCTCAAGAGTGTGTTAAATACATGTTGTTGATAGCTCCCAACCTAGAGCTAGAATTATGTGCATCTCAAATTCTGTTGGACCTTTTGTCCACTAAATATCATGTTATTGAGAAGCCACAGTTGAAAAGGATTCGTGTATCTCTACTCATCCCTAGCGAATTCCAGTTTGAAATATACCTTGTGCATGATGAACCCCTAAAGTTGTTAGATTTTATGTCTAAAATCATATTTGTAGAAAATTTCTGGTTTGGGGGTAACTCATTCATATCCGCAGTCTTACTTGCACTCTCATGTTATATATGTGTAAGACTGTCGATATTTCTGCATGTCATCTTCTGGGTTGATCCTTAACTCTTTAGATTGTTGATCTATGGTGAATCTTTCTTGCATTTTGTTCTCAGTCGGTTTGAGTCTTTGCACTTTGTATCCTTTTTGGCTACTACTTTGGAACATATGTTTTGTGATAATCCAATGCTACACTCAGCTGATCTCTGATTGGATTACAACAGCTAATAAAAGAGTTCTTACTTGGGACGGTCATCAAAATCCATAATCTCTTTCCCTTTTGTCCAACTCAGCATGTTTCTCATGGTATGTTGTTATAATTCAGATTATCTTTTGAAACATTGAGGACAATGTTTAGTTTAGGTTTGGGGGTGAAAAGTAGATAACATATGTCTGATTGCATGCTATAATTGAAAAAAGAACTCTTTCTTTTTGTTATAAAAAAATGAAAAATGAAAAATTGAGCTCATTTACCTTGATTTGTGATACTTGTGCATGTATGATATCTTAGGGTTCTTAGTGTTAGAGCATAGCTCGGTCGACCTCGCATGCGTTGCTATATCAAGCATCTTTGTCAATGTTAGTGATCAAAACTATGAGTCTTGATTTCTAGTCTATTATAGCTAAGTCTCGGACTAGGATAGAAAAGTGTAGTTGAGCTCAAGGACTTCATGGCGATTCATCATACAACGACAAAGATCTACTCAAGGAACCGTGGAACTTCATCAACAAAAAGGTATGTGGAGACTTGAACTTATCTATCACTCAAAAGTCTATCTATTATATCTCCTACTTCTTATGAGACAAAAAGTCGTATGCTATATAGACTGGATCATACACATTTGACATTTAGAGCTGAGTATTCACTACTTATCTTTTTCTCGAAATCGTGTGTTGGTAAAGCGTTTCGCTTTGATCAAGTTTATCTTCACCTAGTGACGAAAGTCATGAGAAGTTTCAATTACTTTGAGAATTGCTCTGACGTGAAACGGTCTGTGAATAACAGCTATATAACGTCCTCTGAGAATGTCTCAATGATTGGAATGAGAGTTTAGATTACATAACCATGTATTCCTTAATCCGAAGTTTTAGATTTTGTTGATTGAGAGAAACCGGAGGAATTGGCTTTGCCAAGTCCGCGAACCCAGTTTGCAAACTCAGTCCGCGAACTGACGGAAGTTCTTGTACCGAGAATTTCTGCTGGGATTCCAAATTTGTTCGTGAAGTTCAAGTCCGCGAACTGGCGGAAGTTTCTTTGACGAGATTTTCTGCTGAGTTCGGAAAACTCTGTCGGTTGCCTTAAGTCCGCGAAAGAGCTTAAGTGGTTATGATCTAAAGACGTGCTCTGAACATGAAACTTAAATTACTAAGGAATGCTTTATGCAAACCGTGGCTATAAATTTCATGAGCCGATTCATCGAATCGAATCATCTTTGTTTCAATTGTGTCTTGTGTAGTTACATAAGATCTCATAGAAATTGAACAACTCTCTAACTAGTTCATTTGAGTCTATTGAACTAGTTATGCTGAAGAAGAACTAGGTTAATATGAATTTCTCATATGGTTAACCTTTTGGGTTACTATGTTGAACCAACATACACATACACGTTTGGGCATGATTTTCACAAACCCAGTAAACGTCTACCCAAGTGTGTGTGACAAGCTAAGTTTTCGATCTAACGGTTGAGAAATATTATCTTGAATCTAAATCAGGTTTTCATCTATCGGTGAATATGGGTTTCTTTGTAACTAAGGTAAAACCCTGATTCTAGCATTGTGCAAAACTAATCCCCACACGTCTGTGTGATACTAGTGCGCTCGCTAGAGTCGATTCTCCTTAACCTTTGGTTTTCTTCTCTAAAACCAGGTTAACGACTTAAAGACTTCATTGGGATTGTGAAGCCAGACCGATACTACTTTTATCGTAGTTGTGTGATCTGATCTTGCATCTTCTATCGTACGAGTACAATCTATTGATTGGCTTGAGATCGTGAGAGTTCTCCGATAGGCAAGATAAATAAGTCACAAACATCTTCGTCTCACTGTTTGTGATTCCTCAACAAACCGCTTGTGTAGTCAAGAAGGATTGTTGAGAGGTGATTGATTAATCTAGGATGTTCTTCGGGAATATAAGACCGGATTATCAATTGGTTCATGTTCACCTTGATTTTATATCTTACTACGGAACAAAACCTAGGGTTTTTCTGTGGGAGACAAATTTATCCTTTGATAGACTTTTATGTGTGAGACAGATTTGTTTATTATCAAGTCTACGATTTTGGGTTGCAGCAACTCTTAGTTGTGGGTGAGATCAGCTAAGGGAATCAAGTGCGGAGTATCCTGCTGGGATCAGAGGGGTATGAGTACAATTGTACCTTGAATTAGTGGGAGACTGATTGGGGTTCAACTATAGTCCAGTCCGAAGCTAGATTGTAGTAGGATAGTGTCTGTAGCAGCTTAATACAGTGTGTATTCAATCTGGACTAGGTCCCGGGGTTTTTCTGCATTTGCGGTTTCCTCGTTAACAAAACTTCTGGTGTCTGTGTTATTTCTTTTCCGCATTATATTTCTTATATAATTGAAATAATACAGGTTGTTTGTTAAGATCATCAATTGGAAATCCAACCTTTGGTTGTTGATTGATATTGATTGATCCTTGGATATTGGTATTTGGTACCGTCCAAGTTATTCCTTGTATTTGATAAAGACTCGCTATTATTTTTAGCTTGAGTAAAAATAAAATCAAGAGAGAGATATTATCTCCTTGAGATACTTTAATCTAGATTGAGTTTGACTGTCTAGTTGATTCTCTAGCAAAGTGTTTCGGAGTTAGTCCATACAGATTGCTAAGCGAAATATTGGGTGGTGTTGTTAGACCCCCGCTTTTTCACTTTGTCTAGATGACGAGGTACCCCTGGTTCTAGTTGCACATGCACGACTACCAAGCGTGTATAGCTTCGGTGTTTCAGAGGTTAAGTAGGCTGCCAATCATCTAGAATACTGAATGAGACTTGACTAGATTGTTCTTTGGTTGGCTGGGATACGTTAAGAAAAGCAACCATTGAATTTGACCGGGTGCATCGAAAAGGGCTGCCTCTTGCCAAAAGTGTCATGTAATGTTTTTTTTTCTGTTTTTGTATAAAGTTGTTGCGTCATCATGCGTTTGTAAATCTCGTTATTCCAGTATCAATGAGAAAGAAAATCAGAATTTAAACAAAAAAAAAATCAGTTGAAAAAAAAAACAGAAAAGAAAAAGTATCCATTTTCTGTTGTTATGTCTATTTCAATAAAAAAGTTAATGTTTATCTCTTGCCTCAAAATGAGAGAGTAGTCGATGTAAATATGCAGTCAATGTTCTTTGTTGTTATACGTTGTATATAGTCTTGTAATATGCAAGGAGGGTGTAGCCATCGATGGACAACGCGGGTAAGCTGAAATATCACATACTCATCATGTGAACATTCACAATTCTCGTAAAGCCGGACAGTTAGCTTGTCTTTGAATTCAGTTCTTAGCCTAAAAACTATCTCTTAGTAATTGGCAGTCATAACTTCCTAGAGTAAATCATTCTTTATGCATGTCTTAGGCAGATACACTTTAGACTCTTATCACATGTCTTTAGTCGTTCTAGTGCTAGAATTGTGTCTTTGAAAGCTAGATTGATTATCCAATTGTTGTGAGCTAATACTAAAATGCAGGTATCACTTTCATGGAATCTGAGCTTAAATTTTGTCCTAGAATTTTGTGGGTATGTTCTAAGCAAGCCCTCACGAGACTTTAACTCGTCCACTAGGGACACTTAGTGGTTTAAAAGGCTTATTGCATTCGCTAAATGCAATCGAGAGACCAGCGACAATGGTATAGGTAGGATTTTCTTATTTTTTGTTTTACTCGAGGTCGAGCAAAATTCAGGTTTGGGGGTGTGATTGGTGCCTAATAATGCATATTTTTGGATCATTTTGTTGTCTTTTATCATACCTCATGTGCATTATCTCCATGTTTGTATGCCAATTTATATATCTGCCTCTCTAAGTACTCTGAAGTAAATTAATATTAGTAATCTTACTAATTATCCATTTTGTACAGGGCAGGAGACTGAATACAATGGAATTGGCATAAACATGAAGCAAAGTGGTTGGTGCAGGATGATGATGGGCAGAAGAAGGCATTCACAATAAGGGATTAAAGTTGCGTTGTTGTATAACAATGGGAGTCAAATAACTCAATGGGCCTAAGTTCAAATGCATATAAACCAAGTCCAAATTTCACTCTCATATACCAAAATCAGGGTATTCATCCTTTACACCTGAACGACCATTCTACTACCTTCCCAAATCCCATATCCTTCACGAGACCTTCTCTTTATAAATTCACCGACCAATCTTTTCTTGTCCCCAATTTTGCTCGGCATATCAAATCCTTCTGAAAATGTCCTCTCTCTACTGTGAATCACCCTCTCTATCATCATTCACCATCCATTTCAGTTATAACCCTAGGCTTTGAATGGTACAAGAATAGATCGGCTGTTTGGTTTTCAAAAGCGACAGAATTGACAAGCTAGAGGTTTGATTTTGTTACTCCCTGCAGCAGCAGCAGCAGCAAGGAATTGACGGCTGTAAGGCGGCTATGAAGAACACTAGTAGTAGGGTTTGTCTAACCTAAGGTCTGAAATCTGAATTTCTTGCAACGCCGATAACATCAGACTAGAGAATAGGATGGCAGTGCAGTGGTGAGTTGTAATCTATCAAATCCCTGAATTTCTGCTTGGGTATTTCTTGATTTTGGGGATTATGAGTATGGGGTTCTGATATAAATGGAGGAGGAGTTTGTATTTTGAGGTCAAGCCCGGAGTAGCCGCTGCATACTGTAGTTTTAGGTTTTATTCAATGTTTGTTATGTTCTAAAAACCTCTGCTAGGGTAGGGATGAAACTTCCTTTAATAATTAGAATTCCTCTTGTTTGATTTTACTTGTTCTTCTCTATGAGATTTAAATGAAAAGCATGATTAATTTCTGAATTTTGTCAATTTTCTTTCACCTTGTATGTCAAGCATCCTAGGTAGTTTGATTAACTCTGTCAAAATTCAAGCCTATGTGAACTGATTTTAGTTCAATATTTGATTACTTGTGCCTTAGAAAGACAAGTAATGCTAGGGATTGACATCTTTTGCTGAGATTAAATCATCATATTTGTTAGTGATTATATCACATCTTCAAGGTAGTTTGAAGCTAGAACTTCTATAGCTCCTTGATTGAAGGGAGAGCTAGTATCTCAAATTAGGGATTTCTATGCGTTTAGGAGGTGGATTTGAATCCCTAGTTAACCATTTATTGCTCTGTAATCTTATTTCTTTAGTTATTACCAACCTCTTAGTCGTATTGTGTGACAACCCGGATTTTTTGACTTCCAGCGGACACGGATTCGACCTTGTGGGTCGGGTCCGATCCAGATAGCAATTCCAAATTTCCAGACCGCCACTCGTGTAGGACCAGATTCTTCGTTCCAACAGATTTTAATAAAATACAAAACTCAACTCAACCGAATTTTATAGAATGAAATATAATATTACCTTTTAAATTACAAAAATATAAAATACTAATTACAAAATTAAAAATACAAAATTAAGACAAACCAACACCTCGATGAATTCAAAAATGTGATACCCAATCCCCATTGTACAAATAATTTCTTTTACGGCTAGTCTTTCTTTATTCTCTGTGGAAAGGGGGGAAAGGGTGAGCAAACCACAACCCAGTAGGAAGTCTCCAAAAATAATAGAGTGCATCGAAAAACAAACAAATGCAATAGATATACTAATTGAGACCGTGCACAAAAATTCACAACAATACTTACGACATTCTCAACTACAAATACTTAATATTTTTTTACTCGAAATCTTCAATCTCAAATTCTAGCTCCTTAATCTAGTTGTCAGAGTTATTCCGGTAAACAAACCACTACTGTGCCCCGAACAGTCTTCCCAAGGTATCCACCAGTGGTGGGATGCCATAAAGGCATGACATATTTTCTTACTCAAAATCTTCAATCTAAAATTGTAGATTCTTAATCTAATTGTCAGAGTTATTCCGGTAAACAAACCACTAATGTTCCCCAGACAGTCTTCCCAGGGTAGCCACCGGTGGTGGGATGCCATAAAGGCCTGACATTTCAGTAGCAGACGGATACATATTTTCCTATAACTCAATTCATATCAGTGCCATCCACTAATAAATTAAACTCACTTTGGAAAATCTAAACTCAATCTCACTAATAATCTAACACATTAGATTCACTATCACAAACCAAAACAAATGCTATAATGCATCAAGTTCATTTTCACAAAATCAAAATTAAATATTTATGTATTAGTATAATTTCTACAATAATAAAGAAAAATAATACTAACTATATTAAATTTTAAAATAAAAATATAGAACGCTTTAATAATAACGATTAATAATAAATATATAAAATTTCATAAATAAATTAAATAACACAAAAATAACATAATGAATTTAAAAACAAACATAATGATTATTAGTATTGTAATCAAAACAAATCAATATAAAGTCAATGCTAAAATAGGATTTATTTGATATTAGGTAGCAAAACCTCAAACTCTTGAATCAATCCAAATTCAAACACAGCATACACAATTTCCAAGAACAAGAAGCATTAATAGCTTAGGGTTTCTTTTCTTTCTTTTTGTTTTCTTTTTATTATTCCAAAAGAGGTAAAGAGAAATAAAGTAGAAGGAAAGAGAGATGAAAGTGATGGGTAAAAGTGTTTTGGGTTTTTGTGTTAGGAGACAAAAGAGAAGATGAAAGTGACGCCTCTTTTGTTTTTTTTTTCTTTTGTTATACACGGTTTTGGTAAATAAAATCCTAGTCAATTATTATTTACCACTCAAGTTTTGATATGAGTCATATTATTTTAAACGCACCCCACTATTAAACACACCCCGTTATTAAAGTACATGCATATCAAACACACAAATAATAGTGACACAAAATTTAACAAAGATATATATATACACCACACAATGCACACATTCACCACAATTAAAAATCATCTTTATTATTTTATTTTATTTTATTTTGAAAACCATGAATATACTCAAAACTAAATATTTATCTTCACAAATTAATTTTTAGATTAAAAACTAGAATAGAATAATATGGATGGGTTTTAGGTGCGAAAATCATATTAATAAAATTACGGGGCTTCACACTATTAACCGCTTAAAAAGAATTTCGTCCCGAAATTCAAAACCAAAAATACAGGGTGTTAGAATATTAACTCCTTAAAAAGCATTTCGTCCCGAAATTCAAAACCAAAAATACTGGGTGTTACACTATTAACTCCTTAAAAAAAATCGTCCCGAAATTCAAAACCAATAAATATACTGGGTGTTACACTATTAACTCCTTAAATAGAATTTCGTCTCGAAATTCAAAACCAATAAATATACCGGGTGTTACACTATTAACTCCTTAAAAAGAATTTCAAATTCAAAATCAAAAGGAATGTTATTAAATTTTTTTCCTTCAAAATCTAGCTTGTCAAATATTTAATTTAAAATCCAGAAATGCAAGCAATTTTTTTGTACTTTAATACCTTTTTACGCATTTTTTTTAATTTTCCCCAATCCCAAAATAAGCGAATGTAACATAAACACGAAAAGTTAAAATGATATAAAAAAACAACGATTAAAAGTTGAAAATAATAATGAATATTTAAAGTGAAATCATCAAACATTTTTTGTTTTCATAAAACAAAATTTCAAAAACTAGTAAGTCCATACGCACAGTCCAAGTAAATCGGAACCGTGCTCTGATACCAACTGTGACAACCCGGATTTTTGGACTTCCAGCGGACACGGATTCGATCTTATGGGTCGGGTCCGATCCATCTAGCAAGTCCAAATTTCCGGACCGCCACTCGTGTAGGACCAGATTCTTCGTTCCAACAGATTTTAATAAAATACAAAACTCAACTCAACCGAATTTTATAGAATGAAATATAATATTACTTTTTAAATTACAAAAATTTAAAATACTAATTACAAAATCAAAAAATACAAAATTAAGACAAACACCTCGATGAAATCAAAAATGCGATACCCAATCCCCATTGTACAAATAATTTCTTTTACGGCTAGTCTTTCTTTATTTTCTGTGGAAAGGGAGGAAAAAGGGGTGAGCAAACCACGACCCAGTAGGAAGTCTCCAAAAATAATAGAGTGCATCGAAAAACAAAAAAATGCAATAGATATACTAATTAAGACCGTGCACAAAAATTCACAACAATACTTACGACATTCTCAACTACAAATACTTAACATTTTTTTACTCGAAATCTTCAATCTCAAATTCTAGCTCCTTAATCTAGTTGTCAGAGTTATTCCGGTAAACAAACCACTACTGTTCTCCGAACAGTCTTCCCAGGGTAGTCACCAGCGATGCGATGCCATAAAGGTCTGACATATTTTCTTACTCAAAATCTTCAATCTAAAATTCTAGATTATTAATCTAATTGTCTGAGTTATTCCGGTAAACAAACCCCTATTGTTCCCCGAGCAGTCTTCCCAGGGTAGCCACCGGTGGTGGGATGCCATAAAGGCCTGACATTTCAGCAGCAAACGGATACATATTTTCCTATAAATCAATTCATATCAGTGCCATCCACTAATAAATTAAACTCACTTTGGAAAATATAAACTCAATCTCACTAATAATCTAACACATTAGATTCACTATCACAAACCAAAACAAATGCTATAATGCATCAAGTTCATTTTCACAAAATCAAAACTAAATATTTATGCATTAGTATAATTTCTACAATAATAAAGAAAAATAATACTAATTATATTAAATTTTAAAATAAAAATCTAGAATGCTTTAACAATAACGATTAGTAATAAATATATAAAATTTCATAAATAAATTAAATAGCACAAAAATAGCATAATGAATTTAAAAACAAACATGATGATTATTAGTATTGTAATCAAAACAAGTCAATATAAAGTTAATGCTAAAATAGGATCTATTTGATATTAGGTAGAAATCCCCTACCTTTTTAGCAAAACCCCAAACTCTTGAATCAATCCAAATCCAAACACCGCATACACAATTTCCAAGAACAAGAAGGATTAATAGCTTAGGGTTTCTTTTCTTTCTTTTTGTTTTCTTTTTAATATTCCAAAAGAGGTAAAGAGAAATAAAGTAGAAGGAAAGAAAGATGAAAGTGATGGGTAAAATTGTTTTGGGTTTTTGTGTTAGGAGACAAAAGAGAAGAAAAGTTGGAGAAGATGAAAGTGACGCCTCTTTTGTTTTTTTTTCTTTTGTTATACACGGTTTTGATAAATAAAACCCTAGTCAATTATTATTTACCACTCAAGTTTTGATAAGGGTCATACTATTTTAAACACACCCCACTATTAAACACACCCCGTTATTAAAGTACATGCATATCAAACACATAAATAATAGTGACACAAAATTTAACAAATATATATATATACACCACACAATGCACAATCTGAATTTGTGCACCCCTCTAAAACCGGGGTGCACGTTACTTCCTTGTTTATTGGTTGGAATCACGTCCACTAAAACCACTTTACTTCTGTTTCTGATTTTTTTGTTTAATTTTTATTTTCTATTTTAAAATATAAGAAAAATTCTGATAATGTATAATTTCATTAAAACGTCTCTTCTCTTCCCAACAAAGGCCAAACAAGTTTGATTTGATTCATAATGATACGAATCTTGTCAAAATCTTGTTTGTGATTATCTGCTTAAACTCCTACTTCTTAAACCACCACTAATTTCAATTTCATGAACTATAACCAATGAATTTGTTAGTGCAAACACAGATAGAATCATGAATTTCAACATCATTTATATGAATTCCCTGTTTTAAATTCAAAAATCATCAGTAAATCATCAAAACCATGTACGTGTGACTGTGTATATGCAATCAAGTAGGTATATGCATATAGATTGAAGTTGCTTCCAAGTTCCACGATGTTGGTTCCAATAATGCAATAATGTGTAGAGAAGTGGATTGATCCCGTTTGATAGAAAGGTCGATTGAGATTAATTTGGAAACACACCAAGAGCCCACATTCATATGTATTAGCTTCTTCTCACAGTAATCTTTTTCTCCCAAAGTTAACCCTAGTTAGTACTTTTACTCGTAGATTAACAATAACCCAAAACAACTACAGAAAAAAAGAAAAACTCAAAACAACTTAGGGTTAAGAAAAAAAAGATCCCAAATGTTAGACAGTAACAAGATGAACACAACGATGAGTCGATGATGGAGATGAGCATTGGAGAAGAATAAAAGAAGAGGGGAGATATTTATTTTTATTATATAAAAAATTCAGAAAATAAAATACTGAAAAGTGGTTTTATGACCGAAAGATCCTCCAATGGGGACGTCCGTAACGTGCACCCCGGTTTTAGAGGGGTGCACAAATTTGGACTCACACAATGCACACATTCACCACAATTAAAAATCATCTTTATTATTTTATTTTATTTTGGAAACCATGAATATACTCAAAACTAAATATTTATCTCCACAAATTAATTTTTAGATTAAAAACTTGAATAAAATAATATGGATGGGTTTTAGGCGCGAAAATCGTATTAATAAAATTACGGGGCTTTACACTATTAACCGTTTAAAAAGAATTTCGTCCCGAAATTCAAAACCAAAAATACTGGGTGTTACAATATTAACTCCTTAAAAAGCATTTCGTTCCGAAATTCAAAACCAAAAATACTGAGTGTTACACTATTAACTCCTTAAAAAGAATTTCGTCCCGAAATTCAAAACCAATAAATATACTGGGTGTTACATATCGACACAAACACCCCTTTTGGTTACTCTCAATTTGAATCAGTTTTACTGATACTCTAGCTTAAACTTTACATCGTCCTAGTCTTTGTGGGATCGACCTGTATTTGCCCTGTCTACTATAGACGTTGTGCACTTGCAGTATAATTGTAGGTATCTTTATAGTCCTACCAGACTGACATTGAGAGAACATAACTTCTATATCAGGCTTATAAAGACTCAACTTTTTCTTTGTTGGAACTATTCCCTTAATGCATTTCCAAATGAAAAATTTTACTTTATGTGGAATTTTGGATTTCCACAGGTTTTTCCAAACAATGGGTGGTATTTGTTGATTGCAAACACTTATATTATTTTAATTAGAAGTAAGGACTTTATAAGCCGATTTTACTGAGAAAACTCCTATTTTTGGCTCCCGAATTAACTTATCCTCATCATATTGGACCAAGTACATTCCAAGTATCATGTCAGCAATATGATCTGGAAAGACTGATCGAATTAATGTCTCATTCCATCTTCTAGGATACTAAGCATGAGATCTGATACATAGACAATTCTGACTGGTAGATTAAAAGAATCCTTTGGGTATGGAGGATGATTAAGTCCTCTTACCCACTTGTCATACCATACCAGAATTTTTGTCTCACTCCTAACATCCCATCTATGACATTTTTTAACTACTTCCAAGCCCTGTTTTAAACCCTTCCATACCCATGATGAGTTCTTGTTTTCCTCTTGCAGATGAATAAATTCACAATGAGGTGAGTATTTAGCTTTCATACTTTGAACCCATGGTTTGTCAGGCTCTGTACATAGGCACCAAGCCAACTTAGTTATGATATCCTTATTATATTTTTCTAAATTTCTAAAAGCTAAACCTCCTTCTTTTTTTGAGACACATAAAGAATCCCAGGCTATCAAATTGATTCCCTTATTTTTATTATGTCCCCACCAAAATTTTCTCTGGATTGTATCTAATTGTTTCACGGTATTTGTAGGAAGTTTAAAATTACTCATGTAATGGGATGGTATGGCATTCAGAACTGATTTGACCATTGTGGATCTAGCAGCTTGATTCAGAGATTTTGATGACCAACCTTGGAGTCTGTTAGCAAATATATCCTTGATTGAAGCAAAAGAGTTTGTCTTAGATCTGCCTAGAAGAATAGGGAGACCCAAATACTTATCATAAGAACATAGTTGCTTAGCTCCAAGTTTGTTGACTATTTCTAATTTTTCATGATAATAAATATTACCTGCAATGAAAGCCGCTAATTTATTGAAGTTGATCATTTGACCCGATAATCTTCCAAAATCTTCTAATATAGAAAGTATGTTATCAATACTTTTCGAATCAGCTTGGAAGATAAAAGACAATCATCTGCAAAAAGCAGATGATTGATAGAAGGTGCATTCTGAACAACTCTAATACCAGTAACTAGATTATCAGCTTTTGCTTTAACTAAGGACCTTGTTAGATACTCCATAGCTATAATGAAAAAGTATGGCGATAGGGGATCCCCCTGACGCAGACCTCTTGAAGGACTATAAGAATCAGTTATTCCACCATTTAGTTTAATTGAAACTGAAGTTGTTGATATACATTGTTGTATGAGAGAACACCATTGATCTTCAAACCCAATCCTATGAAGCATCTTATCCAGAAAGGACCATTCCATCCTATCGAAGGCTTTTGACATGTCTAATTTTAGAGCTACATGTGGAACTTTCTTTTTAGATTTCTTCATAGAGTGGATTAGTTCATGTGCTCGAACTATGTTATCATTGATCAGTCTCTGTGGGACATATGCAGCCTGAGTAGGAGCAATAATTTTATTCATAAATGGCTTAAGCTTGTTAACAAGTATTTTAGAAATCAATTTGTAAGAACAATTACAAAGACCAATTGGTCTGTAATCGTTTGGGGTAACTGGATTTTGAATTTTAGGTATGAGACAGGCCAGTGATAAAGAATTGCTGAACCATTTGAGCAATATCAGCTCCTACTGTATGCCATTGAGTCTGATAGAATCCTGCAGGGTAGCCATCTGGACCCGGGGAACTCCAACTAGCTAAATTTTTAAGCGTAAAAAAGATTTCATCTTCTGTAGGTATCCTCACTAAACTCTAATTTTCCTCAGTTGATATGATAAGAGTGATAAAGTAAAAATGAGAGTCTTGAAGCTGTGGAACTGTAGATGTGGCTATGGTTGAAAAGTGATTGATGAGAAGATTTGTTATTTCATCTCTTGTACGATACCAAACATCTTGTGAGTCTCTAATAACAGTTATGTTATTTCTTGCTCTTCTTCTGTTACCTAGAGAATGAAAATAAGTTGTATTATTGTTTGCATCCCTGATCCAATGATCACCGGATTTTTGCTGCCAATATTGAGCTTCAATTTTCTTCCAATAGTTAACATTATCTACAGCTTGCTGAATCAGATCACTATTATAATCAGATTAAGGCCGAGACTGTAGATGAAGTAACAAGTTCTTACATTTTTTCAGTTGTTGACTAATATGACCAAAATGCAGTATGTTCCACTTGGAAAGATTTTTCCTTGTAATTGAGAGCTTATCTTGAAAATTTTGAGATGTCTCCCAAGACTTTAAGATAAACTGGGGTATCTGTTGAAGATACTGTTGTAGAAGCTATTGTTGTGACTAATATTCAAGGTCAAAATCAGCACGCTCAGCCAAATGTGATTGGTAATCCTTCACAAAACTTTATTACTCCATTTAATTCAGTTGCATGTTCTGATCAAGGAATCTTACAACTGGTAGTAAATAAAGGAAGACATAGAGAAGATAACTTTGTTAGAAGTGGTAAAAGAATAAGAATGGAGGAAGGTGGGCCTAGTGTTATTCCAAATCCGGTAGTTCAAACATGTTCGGATACGGTTTTAGATGCGGTAATGGAGCAGGGAAGTGGTTATGTATCAAGTATGCTTAGAGCTTATTTGCAGATGGGTGAATTTGATGTCACTTTTGATGATATCAATGCTCATAATCTAGATCCAGCGCAGATGCACTCTACAAGAGCTTACAAGGAACCAATTGCTTCTCTTATTAGACACTTTGAACAGAATCAGGATGGCCTAAGTCTTACAGAAGAAGTTGATGACACCTCAGGAAATAATCAAGTCAATTTAGATGATTCAGATCTTACTCCTAATTCTTATCCAAACTTTCATGGGACTGTTTCAGAGCAAAACCAGGCACAAACATTCAAAGGAAAACATCTGAGTGCTGATGACCAGGTACATTTCTATCCATACCCTTTTATCAATTTTAATTTTCTGTCCACTAATTATTTGGATTTTAATTTCATATATGTTGGACTGATTTATCAAGTTTTAAATTTAAGAGAAAACATGAAAATCCTGTCTTGGAATATCCAAGGTTTTGCTTCAAAAAATACTAGGGATTACTTAGCTGATATCATAAAAGATCATGGTCCTGATATAATTTTTCTTACTGAAACTAAAATTTGTGAAAAAAGAGCTAAGTTCTTAGTTTAGAGATTTGCTTATCCAAATTCTCTAATTGTGGGTTCTAAGGGTCTAGCAGGGGGACTTATTCTGTTGTGGAAGGCAAGTTTTCCTTGTGATGTGGTTTGTTGCAATGATAATATGATACATTTACTAGTTAAATCTAATGCATCTAAGGAAGAGTGGTTATTGTCCTGTGTTTACGGCTCTACATACAATGACATTAAGAAAAGTCACCGAGAATTCCTTAAACAACTTAGTGATAATGTTTATCAATCCTGGATTGTCATTGGAGACTTAAACATTCATCTGTTAGATAAAGGTAGCCTTCTGACTCTTCCTCCATTGATCACTGGATTAATAACACTATTGATTCAGCAGGATTAATGGATTTGGGTTTTATAGGTAGCAAATATACCTGGTCTAACAAATTAAATGGGAAAGGGTACAAAAGGGCAAGAATAGATATGGCATTGCATAATTCAAATTTTATTATGGAGTATCTTGATTCTAAGGTTTTTCATCTCCCCTTTTTGGCTTCAGATCGTTGTCCTATTTTGTTAGTCACATAATCAGTTTAGTTGCGAAACTTTTTTGATATCCCTTTATTCATCTATGTTGGTGGTATGGATATGCATATACACCCATAAAGTGATCGTTGTTATTGTAGCTTGCGGGATGAGTAAGATCACTTCTATGTAATCCTGTTAGACCTAATAAAGCTAGCAAGATTAATCTAGTTAGAATCTCTTTAAAAAAAAATAAAGAAAAAGAAAAAATAATCAAATCAAACTAAAAGAAAGAGTTTGATATGGATCGTAGGTGATCTTCTCTTCTATGTTTCTACTCATAGAGCAAACGTGCGTGATAACGTCTTGTAAACTAGAAAAGTATAGAAAAGGAAACACAAGTAGAGAGGAGAAGAAGGGAGAAATCATATTCATATGTATAATAGACAAACATAAGAGCCTCTATTTATAGGGCTAGACACAAGAGCGTCCCAGTAATAAACGAGATTCACCCTAGATATTCTTAACATAATTAAGCGTTTATAACATAATCCATATTAAAAAGTGTTTTTAAGTTTAACATAAAAAAACAAAAAAAAAATTATTTAGAGGGTTCTTTGCTTTTAGCAGTATTATCGGGTTATAGCGTTTTTTCTATTTGTCACCTTGTTATTCTGATTTTGTAAATCCCTTTTACTATCGGTTTCACTATTAGATTATACTTGGAATCTGGTTCTAAAAGTTTAGTTTTATTTTTCGAACAATAGCTGTCTATGCTCTTGTACGAAGCTTTGATCAAAAAATGTGTATCAATTACTTCAATAAGAAAAGCCCGCCAACTTCATGCCTTACTCCTTACCTCCATGTCAATGACTATTTCACTGTATACACCATTTTTTCATAATAATCTCATATCTATGTACTCGAAATGTGGTTCTCTTCGAGACTCCCAACTTGTATTCGATGGAATGCCTCAAAGAAATATTATTAGCTTTAATGCGTTAATCACAGCGTATTCTGGATCTCCAAATGAAGCTTTGTTTGCATTTCGGGTTCTTTCAGAAATGAGAACTCTAGGTTTTAGACCGAACAATTCAACCTTTACAAGCTTACTTGGAGCATGTTACGCTCTTGAAGATCAATTGGTAGGGTCTAAAGTGCATTGTCAAGTACTCAAATTTGGTTTTGTTGAAGATGTCCGGGTTCAGACATCGTTACTTGGAATGTACTCACATTGTGGTAACCTGGAATCTGCTGCCAAGGTTTTTGGAGGTATGGCTGATAGAGATTCCATTGCGTGGAATTCAATGATCTTTGCGTGTATGAAGAATGACAATCTCAAGGAAGGGGTTCAAATGTTTTGCAAAATGGTAGGTACGGGTTCAAAGCCGACACTGTTTACTTATTCTATGCTGTTGAATGGTTGTGGGAAGTTGGGAGATCATGTCAGTGGGAAAATTATTCATGCTCAAGTAATTGTTTGTGATTTATCAGCTGATGTTCCTTTGGAAAATGCACTCCTGGATATGTACTGCAAGTGTGGTTATATGGAGACTGCATTATGCCTTTTCAAATACATGGAGAAACCAGATATGGTTTCTTGGAACTCGATGATATCTGGGTATTCAGAGAATGGAGATGGTAATATGGCTGTTTCTTTATTCATACAATTATGCCGAATATCTTACAGAAAGCCAAATGAGTATACTCTTGCAGCTGTTATCTCTGGAACTGGAGACTTGCCAGCCTCCTATTATGGGAAACCTCTCCATGCTCAAGTTCAGAAACTTGGATTCGAGAGTAGTGTTTTTGTGGGAAGCACATTAATTTATATGTATTTCAAGAATGAAGAAGCACGCTCCGCTCTTTCAGAACCTGATTTGAGATGCTGGAACTCAATGCTTGGAGGATTTAGTAACCATGGAAAAGCAGACGAAGCCATCAAGCTTTTCAACGAGGTCTTAAAACAAGGTCTGAAACCAGACAAAGTTACCTTTGTCTCTCTTCTCTCTGCTTGTAGCCATTGTGGCATGGTTGAAGAAGGCAATATGTATTGGAATTACATGAAGAGAAATGGCATGAAACATGGCTTTAAGCACTATTCATGCATGGTAAGCCTACTATGTCGAGCAGGATTGTTTAGTGAAGCAGAAGTGTTGATCAAGGAAGCAAATTTTGGTGAAAGAAACACCACGCTATGGAGAATTTTGCTTAGTTCATGCATTGTGTATAGAAACTTCAAACTTGGGGTTACAGCTGCTGATGAAGTGTTAAAATTGAATGTTGAAGATGACGCGACTTTGATACTGCTTTCAAATTTATATGCAGCTGCAGGAAGATGGGATAGAGTTGCAGAAATGAGGAGAAAGATAAGACGAATGATGTCAGAAAAGGATCCTGGGGTTAGTTGGATTCAGATTTCACACAAGATTCATGATTTTGCCTCTGGAGATCAGTCCCACCAACAGGCCGATGATGCAAGAAATGAATTGCATCGAATACCAGAGAACATGAAAAAATGTGAAACCAGCAGCCTCTGAACTCGTATGGTGTTCTCAGAATCTCAAATGTGTACAATCACAAATTTATACACAGGAAAGGGAAAAATTAAGGAAAAGAAAGAACGAGACCAAGAGGCGTGATCGGTTGCCCAGTGGAGCAACCTTTAAAACAGACTTTCATTACAGTACAGTCAAGAGAACAACTTGATTCACAACTTCTGTTGGGCCATTTTCAAAACTTGAGTAAATATCAAGGGCGAAATATCTCAGGCTGACAACCTTGAATGCAATGGGGTATACAAAGCATCCCAGTATAGCGTATTCAAGAAGTTGCCTGAAAATATCCAACTATTTACAACAAACAAGGGAAAAAAACACTGGGATAAATCTTCTGGATCAGGTTCAGGATAAAAGTTGCCCGAGACCCTTCGAAGTTTCCAGGCAGTGAATTCTCGTTATAAAACACAACTGAAGCAACAGTTGGTGCTGGGTCAAGAAACTGCCACATAGCTCTTTTCTGTAGGTGCTTCACACACAGTGTTGCATATTCTGGCAGGAGGCCAGTAACGAAGAATTGATCTGCCTAGTATGTTTTTGATTGGGAGTGGACCCCTGTAAACAAACATGTTCGTCTGTCAGATTATAGTTCAGCAGAAAATGCACTGTTTCCACATGCATATTGGTAGAAGTGGGTTTCGCTGCTATCCTAATGCAGTATATTCAAGTTGCTCATGTTATTAAAGCATTTGAAATGAAAATTCATCGTTCAAGGTTAGATAGTGTACCAGTTATGGGAGTCATAGCTGTTGTTGCGATTATCCCCTAACACAAACACATATCCACGAGGCACATACTGCACAAACAACGGAAATGTGTCAATGGTTAGTAAAGCAATGAACCCTACTACCTACACAAAAAGCACATGACAAAATGAAAGAAATAGCAAGAACTTAAGAATCAAAAACAATTTGAAGGAACCCAACGCAAAGTGGAAAGCATCATACCACTAAATCCATTTCATAGGCAATAGGCTCTAAAATGAAATCCTCATCTTGGATAACTCCATTCAGCAACAGTCTCCCATCATGAACCTATGAATCAAAGCATAAGCATATTTGTGAGCTTTACTCAAGAAAATGGAGACATGCGAAAAGATAATGGAAAACAATCAAAAATTTGAAGAACGCAGTTAAAAATGTTGGGAGAATTCTTACTTCGACATAGTCTCCTTCCAAAGCTACAATTCTCTTGATAAACACATCACTAGAAGTAAACACTTTATCCTAGAAGAAGCAAAACAAACAGGCGTTAGAACCAATCATAAGTTACAATGTTATAATCGCATAAATGTAGTAGATAGCATTTAGGTTTCAAAACTTCATTGAAAGTTAACTTACAAGCAAAACTGCAGGAGGAGCTTTAAAGATCACTATATCAGCAACTTCAGGCTTCTTGAACAAATACGAAACCTGTAATACACCCAAGAAAAGAGCTTCAACATTCAAATTCATTTCCAGACAGTCAAAATATTCTATCAAATTTACTAATCAAAAATAAAACAGACTTCCATTTCAAAAGAATAGGTATTAGTAGTATTACCTTTTCTGCTAAAATTCTGTCACCAATATCAAGTGTAGGATACATTGAAAGGGAGGGAATCGATCTTGGTTCAGCCATACAAGATCGGAAAAGCAAATTCACACTCAATGCTGTAAATATAGCTTTGACATCTTCCGCCCAAAAATTCTCTAATTTCCCGTACCATTTATTGTTTTCCATGGTTTTTCCACAAACCTCTCTTGTGAATCTCATATCTTTGTAATCAGAAGTAATTTCAGAAGCAATAGCATCAACAATTGTATTTGTACCACCTTTATCATCAACCTCATCAACTATAGCTAAACCTTCCTTCTTAACTAAACCTTCGTTACTAGGAAAGAATTTTTTTGTTGTTCCTTGAATAAATGATAACAATGAAGAAGAAGACCCACCACTAAATCCAAGCATAGCAGAAGAGGAATTAGAAGAAACCCCCAAAATCCCAACACCAGCAGACCCAGAGATAGATGATTTCATCATCGAAATCATACCAACAATCAAAGGAGACTCAAACTCCGAACAACCAGAAAGATCTCCAGCAAGCGAACTATACATTGAAACTGGTTTCTTTGGCAAATTTCTATACTTAAATTTAACAAAATCAGATTGTAAATTCTTACTTGAATCAACATCTGGTTTCGGATTGGGTATCAGATTTCGAGATTTACCAAATAACTCATGAAACAATCTACAATTACCTCCTGTACGAATTCCAGCCGACGAAGCTAAGTTTTGTGCTAGGTAACCAGAGTAAGAAACTGTCATCCGGATCGCCATAAGAACAAATTGAAGTAATCGTAAGAAGATTAAATACAGAGTGTTCTTTCTAAGTGACCTTTTGGTGGAAAAAAAGCCTAAAAAACTCAAACAGATAACATCTTTGTGTGCCAAAGAAGAAAATCCGAGAAAGGAACAATGAATTTCTAAGTTAAGTTGTTAGCAAGAAGAATTTGAGGACTGATTGAATCGATTTGAATGATTAATTAGAGAGATCAAGAAAGGGATTTAGGGTTTCTGAATAACTCCTGAATTTCTTTCTCTCTCTGGAGAAGAAACTCAGGAAAGAAGAGAAAAGCGTTGAAAATTATGAGGAGAAAATAAACAGCAAGAACCACGAAAATGGGAGGTTTTTAATGTTTTGTAGTGACAAAAACAGAGTTCGGGGTATTGTTTTTGGTGTTATTTACGATAAGCCCTGACAGTCTGTTGCACTGTGACACTTCACCTATATTTTTGGAACCTCCACAATTACCACTTTGACCTGCATATTTTGTAATTGCAACACTTCCACACCATTTTATCTGTTCGTTCCTATTCTTATGGCAAGGCTCGCGCGCTAGATGGACAGGACAGGCATGTAGCTGCGCTGAAGTTTAGCCGGTGTATATAACTGGAACAGGATAGGAATGTGACGAGCTTCTTTTTGCTACGTCAAATCACTGGTGTACTATAGATTTGACCGTACATGTGTTATGCTTTGGCTTTGATCTAATTTTGCTCAATTGCAATATAATAAAACTTCTTTAAAATAATAGTTTTGGGACCGAAAAAAATTATTATTTTAGATAGATTATTATTTTAGCGAGAAGAAATTTAATCTGTGCAAGTCTAATTAGGGCTAAAGAATTTTATTATTTTAGAGAGATTATTACTTTAACGAGTATCATTTTAAGAAAGTTTTACTGTATTTTAGTATTATTTTCATTCTTTCTCTCAGAGAAGTCTTATGTTTCCATCGAAAAAATCTTGAAAATGTCAAGTTTTGCCATTCGGAATCAATAACAAGCCAAGGACCATAGGTTGTAAACAATCCTTTAAAACGAAGGATACGATCAAATTTGCTCAGACTTAATCCCATTATGGGGAACTTTCAACCCACCTTCACCCCAAATACTATCATATCCTCCTTCATTCGAAGGAGTGCAACTAAGTAGAAACTTACGAGGGCAGTGAACCCTTTAATTAGTGTTGGTGCTGCTATCGGTGAAATATAACACGTTTTGGATCGTTAAATGGCATTAGAAATTTAGCCCATTTTCAGGATCGTTACATCACAATGAACCCTTTAACTAGTGTTGGGTATAGTCGCCACCGTCATCATCTCATCACTGATAGACACATTTTTGTGTCTGAATTGTCCTCAATTTTCTCTATGTTGGTACTCGATTTTGTACTTATTTTGGTGTTTTGTGTGTTTATAGGTATTTTTGGAAAATAAACGTTTTTGGAAGAATCAGCTCGAAAAACTGCTAAAGGCACCCCCGAAGGACATTTGCTAAGCGGACCTCAGATTTGGCTAAGGGGAACCCGCGGTTATGTGGAGCCCAAATTTGTTCTCAGCACCCAAATTACTATCGGCACCCCAATAGAAGGATAAGAAGCACCCTTCATCTTCAACATTCAAAAAGAATATTTGCGGGAAATTTGGTTCCACCGGTAAAGGATTTATATCTTTAAGATAAGAATATCTTCTTGCCTTATAAACAGGAAGAATTTGAAGAAAAGGGAAGTTATCTTGTTATACAAGAGAGATATCCTTGAAAGATTTTATCTTGGATTTTATTTTGCGAATTAAAGAAGATAAGAGTTTAGTAAAGAAATACGGAGAATAAAGAGAAGGAAAAATTCCTGAAGATATTTTTAATTAAAAAGAAAAAGAGGGGGAGTTTTGGTAAAGCAAAATTGTTGCGTTTAATTTTTCTTCATTTTCACCATTGTAAACACCATTTGAGCTATTAATTATATTTTTTTGAGTGTGTTTTCATCATGAGAAGCTAAACCCCAACACTGGGTCGACGGAGGAAGCCAGACTTCATACTTGGCTGAATTTTTTTTATTTTCTATTGACTTTTGCGCTTAATTAAAATAGAATTATGATTTGAAAAAATTAGTTATTATTTTATTAGATGGGTCATGCTTGCTTAGATGTTTGATGTCCCATGCTTACAATTTATAATTAATGTTTGGAGAATCTACCTTGGCAAGAATAAGAGTTGATGTTGTTTTATTTGTCGAGCGATAATTGTTTGAGAATGAATAATTGAACCTATTGATATGAGTTTGGCCGAATCCTAGACCCAGTAACTCTCTATTTTATTCCTTTAAAATTAATCTTAACAAGTCTTAGAGTTCGAATCTTTACTACTACAACAACGATAATCAAAAATTAAATCATTTTGGCGCCGCCGACGCGGATTTGTGTATAGAGTTGTTTTTAAGTTTTATTTTTATTTTTTTTGTTTTTTTTCCTTTTTACGCCTTTTGGTATTTCTTGTTTGTTTTCAGATTTGGAACTGAGCTAAAGAAAAGGGGAGAAAGTGCTGAAAACAAAAGCGAAGCCAAAGAAGAAAAGAAAGGAGAAATCCAAAAGGAGTGAAGAAGAAAATTTTTGTATATAGATATTCTATTTTTTTTATTTTTTTTTAGAAACTGTAATTAAGGTTTTTATTTTTGTAATTTTTTATTTTCGGACATTTTTTATTTTCGGACATTGAACTTTGGGACTTTATTTTTTTAAACCCTACGGAAGGGTAGTTTTAAATATAAACTGTGTGCAGAGAAGGACGACGATTACGATATCGTCTGGCCCCTCGGGTTCGTACACGACATTGGAGTTGTGGCCCGAGTCGACTTCAACGGTTCATCCCCCGTCTGGAACGGGAGGTAAGATTCTAAACACCCACGAATCCCCTGTCAGCGGGTTTACTGGATGATTTTGTATGCCTATATGTTGAGGACCTGAAATCGGATTTAATTTTCTAGTAAAGGGCAGGGCCTGGCCAAATCAAGATAAGGACTCGGATTTTATCACTGTTTCCTTCTTGCCCGCCTTAGGAACACGTAACCTACGCGAACCTAAGCCTAAATTTTTGACTAGAACGAGACCGATAGGGTAACGAGCTTAATAGGAAAGTCATTCGAGAAATATTGGTTACTCTTTTAAGCATACTTCGAAGTTCATGATGGTTTCTGTGAGTTGAATGCGTGACTGCGCCGCCTTGTAATGCGGTGAGGCCTTGGGTATCAAAGCTCCATGCAGCTTCCCTCGCCTCTATTCAACTTACTTTGACTCGGATTGATTCCAGAGGGGTTTGCTTAAATTGTAACGAATTCCATTTCGAAGGATTAGAAGCTGGTCTAGAAACAATCTAAGTGGAGCCATCATGCTTTTTGTTTGCTAGATAAAATAGGTTTGTTGTGGTCGAGTCAGCCTTCTTTGTGTTTGTTTAGAATTCCCTTGCAGTTAGGATGTCGAACTTGTATTATAATAGCCAATACAATGAGTATCCGACTGAGCAGCTTGGGCATTATCCTTTTTATGACCATAATGTGAATAGTAATTGGGAACGCGAAACTTTTGAAGGTTATGGTCCATACCATTGTGAGACCAATTACTATCCACATACCCACAGGTCATACGAGCAAAACAATCCTTCTATTTCTTTAGAAGAGTCTCTCAAGAGTTTCAATGAGTCAACACGGAAGTTATTTATGAAACAGACTTATAATATTCTTCTCCCATAAGAGTCCGTAGAGCGGTCAACTAAGATATCTCTAGAAGAGACCCTCAAGAAATTTACTGAGAGTACAAATAGGATTGTGGAAAAACTTGCTCATGATAGTCTTAATTTCCAGTGTAGTTTTCCCAATACCACCCTCGAAAATAAGGATAGTTTTTATTCACATAATCAAGATGACGAGGTTAGAATTGGTAACACTACTTGTTTTGATAAGGTTCGATCATTTTCATGTTATTATAGTGATGACTATGATGAGGATAGTATTGATGAAGAACATGAAATGTGTAGGCATAATGATCAGGAATTTGTTACTCCGATTGAGCTTTATAATGATAGTGTTGTTTCTAGTACAAATTCAGGAGAGAACTTGTTCCTTTTAGAGGGTAACCGTGATGGACCTAACCATCCATGATGGAAAGGCAAGTAGGTCAGAAGGAAATGCCAGAAAGACAAAGCAACTTCACAATGTAGTCTTAGTTATTGGATTACGACTCTCTCTCAGTAGAAACTTATCATCATCAAAAAGCGGAGTAACATCAAAATTTATGAAGAAAGTTGAAGACGTTTAAGGTTTAGAAGCAACAATAGAAAAGAATAATTCAAAAATCAAAGTTGAAGACTTAGTTACAAGAGAAAATGATATAAGTTGTTGAAGTTCATGATACCAAGACATCACAAGTTGTGAAGATCCAAGTTCTAAAGTTCTTCTCTCATGACCATTTAAATTTTTGTCTTGTTATTTTTGTTTAAAAAAAATGAAAAATGAAAAAAATTAAAAAACCATAGTTACGTTTTGTTCAATAAGGCCATAAAGAATTAGAAATCTATAAGGCAAGTTTCAATCAATAAATTAAGGAGAAAAGTTAAATTGTCAAGGTTCTACGAGGTTCGAGAGTTTATCATCAACAGTTGAAGCCGAAGAAGACGTTGTTTCTACTGAGCACTATGAGAGAGTCGAAGAGAGATGCATTTTGGTTACTTTGTTAGTCCGCTTTCCATCTGGCACAAGATCTTTCTAGCACTGGTTCAACTCATCACACGTAATTAGTTCAGCTGTGTAGCAGATGTGCCTCTCATATTTATCTCTCTCCTAATCTTATCCAGCTGTAAATCAGCGGACGCATCTTACAATGTTTATCTAGCTGTGTAGCGAATATCTCTTTATCTAGCAGTGTTGCGGATGTGTCTCCCCTTTTCGTTAGTCGGCTTTAGAGATGGCACCTTTAATTTCTCTTGCAATTCTAGTTACTTGGAGATAGGTTGAGAATTTGTATGTCCTCATAGCTCTTTGGATACTTGTGGCCAATTAGAAGTCATGGTTTTGTGGGTACACCTCTGGTAAACCCTCCCGAGATTAACTCGGTTTTATTTTTCTAGAATAAATTTGCTCGAGGACTAGCAAATAATAAGTTTGGGGGTATTTGATAGACACATTTTTGTTGAAGATGAAGGGTGCCTCTTATCCTTCTGTTGGGGTGACGATAGTAATTTGGGTGCTGAGAACAACTTTGGGCTGCACATAACCGCGGGTTCCCCTTAGCCAAATCTGAGGTCCGCTTAGCAAATGTCATTCGGGGGTGCCTTTAGCAGTTTTTCAAGCTGATTCTTCCAAAAACGTTTATTTTCCAAAAATACCTACAAACACACAAAACACCAAAATAAGTACAAAATCGAGTACCAACATAGAGAAAATTGAGGACAATTTAGACACAAAAATGTGTCTATCAATCACCATCACCATCACCTTAATAACTGAGGAGAGGTATTTAGGACAAAACTCAGATTGTTTTTTCAAAACAGTTAAGTTAGATGGAATAATACTCTTTTGTAAACACTAATTAAAGGTATAGTGATCTTATAAAACAAATTAAGGGAGAGTGGTCATTCTGTAAAACACCTTATAAGAATTGAAAACAATAATTCCTTATTCCGGATCACAAAAATGTCACAGTGTCACAAAAAGGTCACAGTGTTTCACCAGTAGCACCACCACTACTACATCACAAATAGCAGCAACATGAACACCCTTTAGTTGGCTTTGTTGAGGAACAATTAGGTAATTACATGGTCCGACTTAACTCTGATCGGTGACATAACTCTCTGGTTAGTGGTCTAGTGACTATATTGCAAATAGTTTGTAACACTATAACTTTTTTGTGAACCAGAACAAGCGAGTGGAACGAAAAATCTTGAAAACGCCAAGTTTTATGCCATTTGGAACCAATAACAAGCCAAGGACTATAGGTAGCGAGCACTCTTTTAAAAGGAAATATTTGATCAAATTTGCTCAAATTTGATCTTACTATGGGAGACTTTCAATACTCCTTCACCCCAAATACTATCTTACTCTCCTTTAGTCGAAGGAATGTAAGTAAATGGACACCACATGGCAGACAATCGGTCGGGTTAAAAGTAGTCGTCTATAAAAAGATTGTCATGATCAGAAGACGGTCTTTCGTCTAGGGCATTAAGGTACTTTTTTATATAAAGATATTCTTAGATGGCATACCACCTTTCGTCTATATAATTTTTTCTTATATACGCCATTTAAACTGACGTATAGTGTGTTTAGTCTCCATTACCCACAATAGGATCTATACTAGTTCACCTAGTCTTCCTTCCAAATGATCAAGATAGTGTATTTTACACACTATCCATAGCCAAATCTAAATCAAAACAATTGATTATGGATACTGGTGCAATTTTATTTAAGCAATCCTTCGATGAAATTCATAGAAATGTTAGTTCATGTTGTCTTAAGAATAGCTAACATTTGATCGTGAAAACTCATGCACCAGTTTAAGTAGGGCTGTCTATAATTGTCCGAAGTACGAGATCTGTTTCCGAGAATTCGACATCCTGTAGGATTTAATCCGATGTATCGGGTTACAGATATCAGAACCGGACTCCATAACGGACTTTCCTTCCTTATCGTAACGGAACCCGATTAGGCCCCATCTGGTTGGATAACATACGACATCCACAATACCTTAAGTGTTTATAAACCCCTCTACTATTCTCTTCACATAAACAATTTATATGTCATATCTTATCTTTTTTCATTGTAAATTTCTAGATCCGTAAGGTTTTGAAGATGACGATTGACAAAACGATTCTTCTTCTTTTTATTTTTTTTCTTCTTTTTCTTCTTCAACTTGTGAACTAAATCATTCACGTTACTTCTTAAGGAATTAATGAAAAGAATAGATCAATAAAATAATTGGGTTGTAAATTGATTTTGGTTAGGGATTTTTATCGGTTGAAGAAACATGAATCTGTAAGAATCGGGATTGGGGTTTTTCTGAATTGAAACTAAAAAGGATTGAGAGATGAATTGAGTTTCTATGAGTTGTGATTATGGAGTTCAAGATGAAATGGATGATCTGAAGATGTTTATAAACGAAGGGGTGTGTCAATTGAAGAGAGATGAGAGTTCCTTAGGATTTTTTAGAGAATCGAGAGATTTGTTGAGTATTGTTAATTGAACTGATGGGGTGGTGATGATTGAAGATGGAGTGTTGAATCAATTCAAGGGTGTTAGAGCACTACTCGGTCGAACTCGCAAGCGTTGCTATATCAAGCTTGTTTGTCAAGTTTAGTTTCCAAAACTATAAGTATTGATTTCTAGTCTACTTATAGCTAAGTCTCGGATTAGGATAGAAAGTGTAGTTCAGCATTAGACTTCACGGCGTTCATCGATTGAAGACGAAGAACTACTAAGGGGAGCTTGTGGAACTTCATCAACAAAAGGTATGTGGAGACTTGCACTCATCTATCACTCAAAAGTGTATCTACTATATCTCCTATTTGAGACAAAAGTCGTGTAGCTAATAGTTTGTGTGAGACAGCTATTGTCGTCTTCCGAGAATGTTTCAATGATTGAAATGGAGTTTAGAACAATTGGATATAAGCATAGTATGCGTACTTGCATATATGTAATCCAAGCCCGGGAACCATAGTATGCATACCCGTATGCGTACTGGTTGGTTTAGTGAAAGTCCGGGAACCTTGTACGCATACTGGTACGCGTACTGGCGTGAGGTTCAGCTCCAGAAATTTCTGCTGAGTTTGGAAGGTATGCGTACCTGTTCGCATACTGGCAAACCCAAACTTAGTCCGGGTACTTAGGTATGCGTACCCTATGCATACCTTAGTAAGTTAAGTTCTAAAATCGATTTATTCATGAACTATTTATATAATAAGGAATGCAATATTTTGCAAACCGTGGCTATAATGTTCATGATTAGATTCGAGTGAATCAAAATCGATTTTTCTTTAATTGTGTCTTATATACTTCTATGAGAATATAAATAATTGAACAACTCTAGAACTAGTTTCATTTGAGTCATTTGAACTAGTTATGCTTAAGATGAATGAGGTTGATATGAAAGTGTTCATATGGCTAACTTCGGTTAACTATTGTTGAGCCAACAAAGGTGTACACGTTTAGGTATGGTTACTCATATCTAAATGAAGTCACTTTTCATTTGAGTGTTACAAGCTAAGTTCGATCTAACGGTTGAAAGGTATTAGCTTGAGTCTAATAAGGTTTTCATCTAACGATGAATATTGAATGCTTTGTTACCAAGGTAACATTGGTTGCAAACCCTGATTTTAAGACTATATAAAGGAGAACTCTATTAAATGGGAACCTATATCCCATACCTCCTGTGTGATACTAGTTGCGACTAGAGTCAATTCTCTTTTAACCTTAGGTTTTTCATGAAACCCTGTAGGTTAACGACTTGTAGACTTCATTGGGATTGTGAAGCCATACCCAACTAATTTCTCTGTAGTTGCGTGTTCTAATCTTGTTGTTTTCTATCGTGATTGAGTACTATCTTATTTAAGATTTTCTCGAGATTTAATCTCCTATAGGTAAGATAAAAAGTAGTCACAAACATCTTCGTCTTATCGTTTGTGATTCCACAATATCTTGTTTCGCTTCCATACGATTAAGATTATTGTGAGGTGATTGATATTTCTAGGATGTTCTTTGGGAATATAAGTCCGGTATATCAAAAGGTTCATGTTCACCTTGATTTATCAAAAGACGAAACAAAACTCATAGGTTTATATGTGGGAGGCATATTTATCTATTCAATATACTTTTCTGTGTGAGACAGATTGGTTTATCAAGTCTTCGACTTTGGGTTGTAGCAACTCTTAGTTGTGGGTGAGATCATCTAGAGGGGTAAGGAACGTGACTGTACCTTGATCAGTGTGAGATTGGTTAGGGATCAGCTACATTCCAGTCCGAAGTTCACTTGGAGTAGGCTAGTGTCTTAGCGGCTTAATACAGTGTGGTGTTCAAATCTGGACTAGGTCCCGGGGTTTTTGTGCATTTGTTGTTTCCTCTTTAACAAAACTTCTGGTGTCTGTGTTATTTCTTTTCCGCATTATATTTGTTTATATAATTGAAACATCACAGGTTGTGCGTAAGTTCAATCAATTGTGAATCCAACCTTTGGTTGTTGATTAAATTGATTGACACTTGGATATTGATTTTTGATATCGTCCAAGTTATTTCTTATATTCAATCGGGGTCGCAAATTCCTATTTGTTTGATTGCGGATTGAAATTAGAAATAGAGATATAACTCTTTGATATACTTTTCTTAAGATTGATTCTGACTGTCTAGTTGATTCTCTTGGAAGTATATTGGAGTTAGTCCATGCAGATTGCTAAGTGAAATATTGGGTGTGGTTGTTAGACCCCCGTTTTTTCAATTGGTATCAGAGCAGGCAAACACGTTTAAGACCTTATAAGTTTGTGTTTATAGCGATCTGAGTCTATGGACATAAGTGTTATCTCTGATAAACGCGTCACCAGAGAAAAAAGTTTTGTTTCGATAAAATCTATTAAGGAGAGAGATTCGTCTACCTTGAATATAGATGAACATTATGTTCCAACGAAACATGATCGCACTGATAAGTGTTTTCACGATTACCTTTCAAACGAGTCTAACTCTGTTGAAGAAAGGGATGCAGCCGAAGAGAGTAAACCGATTCTAAATCTTGTTAGAATCTAGGCTGATAGAATCAATCGGTTGAAAAACAATGTCAATGCACTTATTGGTATAGTACAAAATCGTGACTCTAATTTAAAGGCTCTTAGCGAGGAAAACAGCAAAGTTTGCTCCTCACTCGAGGCAAAACTCAAAAAGGATGCCTTGGAAATTGAACATCTTTTGAGTAAACTCTCTATTCGAGGATGTTTTAAAGAGTCAACTATACCAATTGCTTCTTTCTCAACTGAAAATTCAGTTCCAGAAGCTAAATCGCAATCTCTTCCGATTAGAAATGATGTACTTGTATCTTCCTCTAATCAAGGAAACTTCACATCACTCGGAAGAAAGAAATCTCCTGACGACATTGTTAACTTTGTTCACTCTAATCACTCATGTGATCAGAAGGTGTGTTTCTTTTGTGATTCATAAGGACATGTTGAACGAAAAAGCAAATCTAGGTTGAATGACAAATCTATTGTTCAACTTCAACACGCGTTAGATTTAATTCTCAAAGGTGTAACTGACATTCGGATGTCTAAACCAATTGGTTTTAGTACTCACCATGTGAATTCTTCCAGGAAATTCAGTTCAATTTGTTCAACGAATGATCGGACAAATTGTAACTCTAATACAATTTGGTCAAGAAGATTTCAGAAAGGTCCCTCTCAACCTAATGATAAGAATGATGTCCAAAATATGAAAAAGTTCCTTTAGATGGAAACAATAGTGGAGATATGAAGGACAACCTTAATCTGATAATTGAAGGATACAAGGATCTTATCAACAGGCTGTCAAAATCCTCCACACAAGCTTCTTCTGGTAAGGACTCTAACTTAGTCTCATGTTTTGACGACAACAAGTTTTATGATAATTTTTCACATCAAAAAGGATCTTCTCCTAGAGTTGGAAGAAAGAAAAGACTCAATCGCGAACACCATTCATTTAATGAGCTTAGGGATCATACTTGTGCTAATTAATCGCAAGGGTTGAATGCTTACTCATAAAATCTTGTTGAGTAAGATGTGTTAATAATCGGGTATACTTTCGACAAGAAGCTTTCTGACTAGTTGAGATATCTTCTTATCGTCCATAGCTGAACTGTCCACCTGTGCCTAAGTATTGGTTGTGTCTCAAGAATCTCTTCGATTTTTTTGTTTGTTTGAAGAATTTTTGATGCAACTATGTTGCCTGCTACTCTTGTGCTCTAAATTAGTTCTCTATGAAGATATAAAATTTATTGAGCCAAATTTTTATGAAAGAAAATTTTCACGTAGCAAAATTTAACTGTTGAGTCTTAAAGTTTGCTCTGTGTTAGTTGGTTTTTCCGTTTGGTTCGAATTATGTTCGTACAGGTAACTTACTTGTCACGAACTATCTTTAGTACCCTAAAAGTTGCCTTCCCTAAGAGACCATTTAAATACCAAACCTATTGAGTCGCGTACTCTAGGTTTTTGTGGTTTTGTCAAGAATGTCTTCTCCTTCTCGCACTGGTGGTTTTGCAAAAGGTTTTCTTGATAAAGGTATTGGTTTCGAGTCCAAAGGGAGGAAGAAAAGAACCCTAGTAGAATATGATGATCAACACCCTATTGCCTCATGCTACTATGCCTATACTCATCAAGATGTTGAGAATGAGGATATGGTTTCTGCTGAAGTGGTTCATGACTTTCTTAAATACTTTAAGGAAGCAAAACTGCAACTCGTTGATACTATGAAGGGTATTGATGTGTTAAGAACTGAGTTGAAAAAGGTCAATTCAGACCTTATTCTAATGAAGACACATGTTAAAGACCTTCTCAATGAGGATATCTTCTCTGAAGAAGCAGTGGATGCCGTCAATCACAAGCTCAAATGACTCAAGACTCGTGAGGGTTCCGGAAGTGATCCTTAATTTCCGTTCGTGATCGATTTTGTTGGTCTAGAATTTATTGTTTATTTTCGTTATTTTTTCTAGGAAACTTCTTATGAGAATTTATTCTTGTGTTTTAAGAAGGATAACCAGGGTTTGGAATAGCAATTATTGTGAGTACACATAGCTATTTCCAATATTTTTCATCTTGCAATGTTTTTAGATTTATTTAATTAAATTCTAAAGTTTATTTGGAAGATGATTTTGCAGTATTAATCTTTATGGTTTTACATATTGCAACTTGTTATGGGATATGTGTGTTTGCGTCCGTGAACTATGATTGTCCCATATTTGCTCAAAAGTTAAGTCTATCATATCTTTATTGATAAAAGATAGAATGAACTTTTGACAACAAAAGTTAAGCCTATTATGCCTTATGCAAATATTCATGGAAGATAGGATGAACTTTTGTCTACAAATATTAAGTTTATTATACGTCTCTATGCAAATATTGATGAAAAATAGAATGAATATTCCGAAGCATTGGTCTTTCCCCGATCTACATCTTTGTGTAAATACTGTGCGGCTCCATAAGTTCTCTTACATTGAGCATTTCCGATTAAATTAATCATGGGTTCTCTTTTGGTTAATTTAATTGAGTATTTTGGATACAAATTCATGTTTCATGTGATTTGTTAATGTCAATCCTTCTTTTCTTGTGAAAGTAAGGTCGCTCTTGTTGTTCTTTAGAGAATGACATTTTATGGGGGAGAGTTCTTATTTGAACTTGTGCTTAATTGCCAAATCTTTGTGGGGAGTGCGGCTGTGGAATATTGTAGGAGTTTTCTTGTATCACTATAAACTCCTTGATGAATACACTAGTTTCGGCTATGTGAAATCATCGAAACAAAGTTGATATGTTCTTTTTTTGTCGCGAAGTATCTCTATGGAAATCTCATTAGGATCCCACTAGTTTTCGTAATTTTGCCAATTTATATTGACAAAAAGGGGAAGAATTAATGTGTAGTTCACACTACAAATACATATGGTTTACGGATCATTATGTAGGGGGGGGGGGGGGGGTTCATGTGAGATGAAGTATTGACTAAGGGGGAGGGATACATATCACCATAGTTTTGTTGTCAAAGTTGTGATTCAATTGGACTTTGATGCTGTGTAATAATACTATGACACTGTATAACAATGATTAAGAGAAACTATTTTATCATTGTTATAGCTACGGATCTTCAACAACGATGATGTTGAGTTAAACACGTTCAGAATCACTGGAGTACTTGGAAGTAACGAATATTTCGAGTAATGTTGAAGAACCAAGGAAATCAAACATTTGGATTGAGAGCTACAAAGTTTATTTATTTTTTAATCCATATGTATTGATAGTTTTGTCACTAAAATTGACAAAGGGGGAGATTGTTAGAGCACTGCTCGGTCGAACTCGCAAGCGTTGCTATCTCAAGCTTGTTTGTCAAGTTTAGTTTCCAAAACTATAAGTATTGATTTCTAGTCTACTTATAGCTAAGTCTCGGATTAGGATAAAAAGTGTACTTGAGAATTAGACTTCACGGCGTTCATTGATTGAAGACGAAGAACTACTAAGGGGAGATTGTTGAACTTCATCAACAAAAGGTATTTGGAGACTTGAACTCATCTATCACTCAAAAGTATATCTAGTCTATCTCCTATTTGAGACAAAAGTCCTATAGGTATATAGACTTCAATTATGCACATTTGATATTTCGAGCTGAGTTTAACTCGATTACATGTGTTAGTAAGCTTTCGCTCTAATCAAGTTCATCTTATATTCTTGACGAAAGTCAAAAGATGATCATGTGAAAATCGTCTTGTAACATCTACATGATTTGTGTGAGACGGTCATTTGATATAGACTCGGAATGTTTTGTATTGATCATTCGATCACTTGAAAATTTCTTTGAATCTAATAGTTTGTGTGAGACAACTATTATCGTCTTCCGAGAATGTTTCAATGATTGGAATGGAGTTTAGAACAATTGGATATAAGCATAGTATGCGTACTTGCATATATGTAACCAAGTCCGGAAACTATAGTATGCATACCCGTACACATACTGGTTGGTTTAGTGAAACTCCGGGAACCTTGTACGCGTACTGACGTGAGGTTCAGGTCCGGGAATTTCTGCTAAGTTTGGAAGGTATGTGTACCCGTTCGCATACTGGCAAACCCAAACTTAGTCCGGGTACTTAGGTATGTGTACCCGTATGCATACCTGAGTAAGTTAAGTTCTAAAATTGATTTGTTCATGAACTAATACATTTATATAATAAGGAATGCAATCTTTTGCAAACCGTGGCTATAATGTTCATGACTTGATTCGAGTGAATCAAAATTTATTTTTCTTCAATTGTGTCTTGTATACTTCTATGAGAATATAAACAATTGAACAACTCTAGAACTAGTTTCATTTGAGTCATTTGAACTAGTTATGGTTAAGATGAATGAGGTTGATATGAAAGTGTTCATATGGCTAACTTCGGTTAACTATTGTTGAGCTAACAAAGGTGTACACGTTTAGGTACGGTTACTCATATCTAAATGAAGTCACTTTTCATTTGTGTGTAACAAGCTAAGTTCGATCTAACGGTTGAAAGATATTAGCTTGGTTTAGTCAGGTTTTTCATCCAACGGTGAATATTGAATGCTTTGTTGCCAAGGTAACTTGGATTGCAAACCCTGATTTGAAAACTATATAAAGGAGAACTCTATCAACTGGGAAACCTAATCCCCACACCTCTTGTGTGTTACTAGTTGCATAACTAGAGTTGATTTTCCTTTAACCTTAGATTTCTCCTCGAGACCCTGTAGGTTAACGACTTCAAGACTCTTCATTGGGATTTTGAAGCCAGACCCAACTATTATCTTTGTAGTTGCGTGATCTGATCTTGCTGTTTCTATCGTGTTGAGTGCAATTGAAATAATTGGCTCGAGATTTTATATCTCCGATAGGCAAGATAGAAAAGTAATCACAAACAAACTTCGTCTCATCGTTTGTGATTCCACAATAACTTTTTTCGCTAGTCGATTAAGTTTATTGTGAGGTGATTGATAATATTAGGCTATTCTTCGGGAATATAAGTCCGGTTTATCAATTGGTTCATGTTCACCTTGATTTATCAAAAGACGGAACAAAAACTCTTGGGTATTTCTGTGGGAGACATATTTATCCAATCCTGTAGACTTTTCTGTGTGAGACAGATTTGTTTATCAAGTCTTCGAATTTGGGTCGTAGCAACTCTTAGTTGTGGGTGAGATCAGCTAAGGGAATCAAGTGCGTAGTACCCTGCTGGGATCAGAGACGTAAGGAGCGCAACTGTACCTTGAATCAGTGTGAAAATTGATTAGGGTTCAACTACAGTCCAGTCCGAAGTTAATTGGTAGTAGGCTAGTGTCTGTAGCGGCTTAATACAGTGTGGTGTTTAATCTGTACTAGGTCCCGGGGTTTTTATGCATTTGCGGTTTCCTCGTTAACAAAATTCTGGTGTCTGTGTTATTTCTTTTCCGCATTATATTTTGTTATATAATTGAAATATCATAGGTTGTGCGTTAAGATCAATCAATTAGAATATCCAACCGTTGGTTGTTGATTTACATTGATTGACACTTGAACATTGGTCTTTGGTACCGTTCAAGTAATTCCTCTTATATCAAATCAGGTCGAAGATTTCTATTTGCTGATTACGGATTGAATTAAGAGTTAGATATATTAAACTCTTTGATATACTTTAATATAGATAGAGTCTGACTGTCTAGTTGATTCTCTAGAAAGTGTATTGGAGTAAGTCCTCTCATATTGCCAAACGAATTGTTGGGTGTGGTTGTTGTACCCACGCATTTTCAGTAATAGGCAAACCGGATATATAATTTCGGTTAATTAACAAGGATCAGTCCTACTAGTGATCCATAAGATCGGTCCCAATGAAGATCCTTGGTAATGAAAGAGTCCAGTCATAGAATAGATCCTTCTTCCTTAAACTTATGTAGTTAAGCATATTTTTTTATATATGGAATCAAACTAAAGTTTTACACACTAAAAGAATTACCAATTAGTGTTATATCGATTCTATGTAGTCCAAACCCCTAAATAATATTTCGTAAATCGATATACCTAAGTTGTATGAAACAACTAGTATATCTTTCCTTGATACACTAATCATAGTAAAATTGTTAGAGCACTGCTCGGTCGAACTCACAAGTTTTGCTATTTCAAGCTTGTTGTCAATGTTATATGCACAAAATTATATCTTGATTTTTAGTCTACTAAAGTCTCAGACTAGGATTAGATTATGGTAGTTGAGTATCAGACATCACTAAATAACCCTCAAAGGTTGAAAACTGAAGATCAAACAAAGACATTTGAAGAACTTCATCGACAAAGAGGTATATGTGAAGCATGAACCATCCTATTTATTCACGCCATTTACTATTGATCTTATGAGACTATGTCGTATGATTTATATTGCAAAGAAGAAATTTTGAGTCAAGTATGTCTTGATAAATCTCATGAAATATGATTCAAGCAATGGATGTTCTAGATCCTTGATAATCTTGGTTAAGAATAATTTATTCTTAATGATTTTGGTTAAGAATAATTTATTGGTCAAGATTGTTCATGACAATCTTGGTTAAGAATCATTTCAAGTTGATTATTTGGAAATTGTTCAAGCAATGAAATTCATTATCTATGGCAATTGGGAATGTTTCAAATTCCTTTAAGAGAGTCTTCAGAACTACTGAAATTCTGGACACATGGTAGGTACGCATACTTAGTACGTGTACCCTAGTGATCTTAGTTCTGGAATAGGGTAGGAACGCATACGCGTACCTGGTAGACAAATTTTTGTGTCTGATTTGTCTCAATTCTATATATTATCAGTGCTCATTTTTGTACTTGTTATGGTGTTTCATGTGTGTGTAGTTTTTTTTGGGAAATAAATTTTTTTCAAAAAAAGTGGCTCGAAAAAGTACTAAAGGCACCCGAATAAAAAAGATAAATGCCCCCATAAAATTATTAAGGACACCTAATTGCTAAAGCACCCCTACCCTGGTCAGGGACACTCTCCTTTCTTCCTTATTTTTTGGCGACAAAATGTTGTTTGAAAATTTGGTTAACATTGTACTTCTCTGGATTGATATTGGACGAGGTTTTTGGAGATTTTGTTTCGGAAATGGATTGTAGTGAGCTTTCTCATCAAAACAGGGTTGGTGATTCGTTTAGATTCTAGAAGAAATGAATGTAACGTGGATTTGAAGTTAAACATGGAGTGAGAGATATTCGCGAGATTTTATGTCGATAGCATGTGTTACAGAGAGTTTGACTATGTCTAAGTTGTGTACTGCACGTGTTTAGAGAATCTTAGAAATCTATTGATGCGTGAAGTATTATAGAAGGAAATAATTCTTGTAATATGGCAAAAGACTATTATTAAGTAAATAAGGTTATTTTTTAGTTATTGTCATGAGATTTTGGTGGTGTTGTGATATAAATAGGTGTTCGGGGTCACAGAAGTACATACAGAGACTTTTGAGTCTAATCAGGTTTTCATCTAACGATGAATATTGAATGCTTTGTTACCAAAATAACATTGATTGCAAACCCTGATTTGAAGATTATATAAAGGAGAACTCTAGCAACTGGGAAACCTAATCCCCACACCTCCTATGTGATACTAGTTGCGACTAGAGTCGATTCTCCTTTAACCTTAGGTTTTTCACGAAACCCTGTAGGTTAACGACTTGAAGACTTCATTGGGATTGTGAAGCCAGACCCAACTATTTTCTCTGTAGTTGCATGTTCTGAGCTTGTTGATTTCTATCGTGATTGAGTACTATTTTCTCTAAGATTTGCTCGAGATTTAATCTCCAATAGCCAAAATAAAAAGTAGTCACAAACATCTTCGTCTCATCGTTTGTGATTCCACAATATCTTGTTTCGCTTCCATACGATTAAGATTATTGTGAGGTGATTGATATTTCTAGGTTGTTCTTCGGGAATATAAGTCTGGTATATCAATTGGTTCTTGTTCACCTTGATTTATCAAAAGAAGAAACAAAACTCATAGATTTATCTTTGGAAGACATATTTATATATTCAATAGACTTTTCTGTGTGAGACATATTGGTTTATCAAGTCTTCGACTTTGGGTCGTAGAAATTCTTAGTTGTGGGTGGGATCAGCTAAGGGAATCAAGTACGCAGAATCCGACGTGGTTCTAGAGGCGTAAGGAACGCATTGTACCTTGATCAATGTGAGATTGGTTAGGGTTCAACTACATTCCATTCCGAAGTTAACTTGGAGTAGGCTAGTGTCTATAGCGGCTTAATATAGTGTGGTGTTCAAATCTGGACTAGGTCCCAGGATTTTTCTGCATTTGTGGTTTCCTCGTTAACAAAACTTTTGTTGTCTGTGTTATTTATTTTCCGCATTATATTTGTTTTTATAATTGACATATCACAGGTTGTGTGTAAGTTTAATCAATTGTGAATCCAACCTTTGGTTGTTGATTAAATTGATTGACACTTGGATATTGGTTTTTGATACTGTCCAAGTTATTTCTTATATTCAATCGGGCTCTCAAATTCCTATTCGTTCGATTGCGGATTGAATTGAGAAATAGAGATATAACTTTTTGATATACTTTTCTTAGGATTGAGTCTGACTGTCTAGTTGATTCTCTTGGAAGTATATTGGAGTTAGTCCATACAGATTGCTAACCGAAGTATTGGGTATGATTGTTGGACCCCCGCTTTTTCAAAGGAAAAGAAGAAAATTAATCAAATTGCTCCAGTGGAACTAATTTGAGGTTATTACTTCCTCAGTAACTCAATAAAGATACTTGTTTTCAGTTGATGGGTGTATGAGTTATGGATATGGATGTGTATGTCTAGAGTTTAAGATAAATTATGGATTTTGTGAAGGTGTATATTTATGTTGATGTGGAAGGAATGGTTATGAACCAGATTTTATCGGAATAAAATCCGATATCCAGTAGCTTACCG
Organism: Papaver somniferum; assembly: GCF_003573695.1. Classification (NCBI taxonomy): domain Eukaryota; kingdom Viridiplantae; phylum Streptophyta; class Magnoliopsida; order Ranunculales; family Papaveraceae; genus Papaver; species Papaver somniferum. The sequence continues at coordinate 146,214,774 of NC_039360.1, read as the reverse complement.
TAACGAAGTCGGGTTGGCTTTTTGAAATTCTGTCGGAATTTATCGGATATCGGATTTCCGATAAAATTAAACATAACGGAATCGGATTGGTCAAAATCCGACGTTTTTCGTCTATTGACCATTAAGGATTTTTCTAAGCAAAAACATGGCCGTATTTTGTTATCTTATCAACCACCAAAAAAATAATAATTTTACCATTTGATTTAGGCAATCCATTGATCCATTAAAATGTCAGTCCATACAGTCATTAGAATAGCTAGTTGTTGAGGAAATTCAGTAGGAAAGAGAATACTATATACTTGTTCCTTTGACAAGTGCCAGAAATAGAAATATAATCATTTGTTTCTGTATGCATTATATACCAATAAAACAACTTTAAAAGTTGTTTCATGGTCTTTACATACCCTGTATGTCCAGGGGAAACATGAAACTCAACGTGTAATAATGATCGACTCTTATACCAATTGGTAAAAACTAGTAATTTTTGACTAATATTCACAAAAATCCCATCACATGTATGTGTAGTTTGGTACAAAGGTATTTACATTTGAAAGATAACTTGCAGGTAGATAGCAAAATAGTAAATATTGGGAAGAGCTAGAGTGTGAAACCTTACCTTTGCATGTGAGATTCTCACCTATACCCATTAAATGGACTCAAATATCTACTTGGTATGAAGTGAAGTTATCATATGATTTGCAAAAATCTTCCGCCTATAAAATCAGGTGTTGCTGTACAAAGAATTATTTTTCGGCAGGTAAGCTCTATCAATTACTACGTACTTGCACTATTTTTTTGTAAACTTAGACTTAGATGTTGTTAGAGCACTGATCGGCTGAACCCTCCAAGGTTGGTTTTCATATTTTAGTATCAAAATTCATAAGTCGCTTGATTAGATTGCTGGAGTCAACTTTGTTAGGTTATACTAAGAAGTCTAAAAATGCTGAGACATACAAGTATTACTCTGAAGACCTGAAGAATCCGAAGACGTATTGACATCAACGAATACTTCAATCTTCGACTTGAGGTCAGTAATACATGACTTGACTTGTTTCCATTTTTATATCGTTGTTTCAAGTCGTTTATGATTGAAAACATAACATGCGAAGCTATATACATGAAACGCTAGTATTAGAAACTTGATGATCTTATTATGATAAAATTATCAAGGAAGAATATATCAATAGTTGTGAATGCTTTATATTGGTATATTGTATTAAGAAGTATAATGCTTATTTTTTGAACTTCGTAATTGCGACATCAACATAATTTTTGTAACTCGTAATTAGATGATTTCATGCCTAAAAAACTGTTTTTAATTACATGAGTTTAAGGAAGTAGATTTATGAACTTGTTTCGTAGTTTAAATAAATCAATAGGATTGAAGATCCGGTTTTCATTGAAGATCTAAGGTTGGACCGATCCTAACCTATACAGGGAATCAAGGTAGAACAGTTCCTAACTTATGTTGGGAGTCAATGTAGAATCGGTCCCTACCTATATTGGGAGTCAAGGTAGAATCGATCCCTACCTACATTTGGAGTCATGGTAGAACCGGTCCCAATATGGAAAACCGATTTTTTAAGTCATGTAGACTTTAGGGTTTATGTGATTTTGGAAATTGGGTTTGCAAAATAGGAAAGTTCAAGATGTTGACATAATGAGTAATTTGAACATGAGCTGAAATCTTATTTATCAATTGTTCAAAGATATTCCTTGATACTCAAGGTGAGATCCCAAACCGAAATGTTTGATAAAAAATTTTGAGATTTTCGAATGTATATGTTTTGTTTTACCAACAATTAAAACATATCTCTATAAATATATAGTATTAGTTAAATACTAGCAAATATTGAGTTTTCCAAGAGGAATTTCGGTTATACAGTTGGATATTGGTTGGAATTAGACATAACCGAATTTAGGTGCTTTTTTGCATCTCTTGAGAATATTTTCGGTTATGGAAATTCCTTGGTGTCCAAATTACCTTGGTCTAAAAATAGTGAAGTTTGTTCTTCTTACAAACTTATCTTGAGGCGAGCACTTTGTTTCGTAGTCACTGTTGTAGCCGACTAATAGTATTACTCGTAATACTATCTTGGAGAGGAGAGTAATCTAATTACACGAAATCTCTTACGTACGCTAATTTAAAGACTTCTTTGTGATCAAGAAGTTTATAGATAGTACCGTTGGTGGGAAACTAGAATTGCATTGTTATTTTAGTTTTCGATTATTTATTTGATTGACTAACCATTGTTAACTCTTGATTGCACGTAGTTTGATTATTCTTGAGAGCCTTCTGTTCTGACATAAGGTCATTCAAACTAGATAAAGAGATTATCGGTAGTTCATATCTGACTTTAGATCTGACGTTGACTTGTGATCATCCATTGTTAAGAAACTTCGTTTTGTGCGTGATCGCTCGTAAGTTGAAATCAAGTTTTTTATTGTGTTGGTACAAAAGAAGACTTTGAATATTTGAAGACAAGGAGATTTTTTATTACTGGGTCTTCGTGTACAAACTTGATCGGTTGGGATCCGACTAAATCTCTTTTATCTTTGATGGGCGATTGATTAGATAGTCGTATTTAGATCGACAAGCTATCATTTAGTGGTATTATTCAGTATCTGGATCTGATAATTCTGTTTGACTTAATCTGGATTAATAAGTTAATCCAAATCTTGGAAGATCGAACCCGCCAAAGGAGTTTACTGATTTAAACAGAAAAGCCTTTATCAGAATTCAACTAGAATATCTTTGATTAACTTCTTGAGATAAGAAGAGTGGTTACCAAACATATTAGTCCTTTACTGTTTGGGAGATGATCCAAAGGATCTGAGTGCTAGAAGTCTTCACAGCGGTTAAAACAACTTAAGATAGTAGCCTCTATCTTAGGATTCACGTGTGTTGGCCAGATTGGTTGTAGGCGCAGAGATATTGAGGAAACTAGGTAACTAGGGGTAGTTTACTTGATCTCAACTATACGAAGTTGGCAGTGGGCTTTGTATAGCGGATTAATACTGAGAGTATTCAAAACTGTTTGGGAGGCGATCCAAAGGAGTTGGGTGCTAAAAATATTAACAACGGTTAAAACAACTTAAGATAGTGGCATTTATCTTAGGATTCACGTGTCTTGACCAGATTGGTTGTAGGCGCACGGATACTGAGGAAACTAGGTAACTAGTGGTAGTTTACTTGGTCTCAAATATACGAAGTTGGTAGTGGTCTATGTATAGCATCTTAATTCTGAGAGTATTCAAAACTGGACTACGTCCCGGGGTTTGCTGCATTTGCGGTTTCCTCGTTAACAAAATTTTGTTGTATCTTTACTTTTACTTTTTCCTATATTTTAAGATTCAGTCTCGAACTTATACTATATACCAAGTGTGTACCTTATGATTTGCTATCTTCTTGACAACTTCTGTATATATTTGATCATATAAGGTATCACACTTATATGTTGATATTGAAAAGATGCAGTGTATGTAGTACCCTCGTCAACTGAAGGATGTGCATTATGCAACACAAAAATGCAAATAATGTATGAGATTATTTACAAAGCTTTGGAAAATATTGATTTTAATGGTGTTGTCGGAGAAGCAGGATAAAGAGAAGTTTATTAAATGAAATTTAAAGCAAACTAACCCTTAGAAAATGTTATATTGCTATGCCTATCATATTGTTTCTGAAAGGAAACGTCATGAGCCGCTCATGCGTCTTTGCTAGTGTGTAAAATGTACATCACTAATTAAGCATTCCATCTTATTTAGGAAAGAACAGTACTATCCCGCACGATCTTGCGGGAAGCTATCCCGTTCAAGCGATTTCTTTACCGTTAGATCATGCAAAATTCAGATCTAACAGCCTTGAACCCTTTAGAGGAAGTGGTGGGTCCTTTTCTGAAAATGGTAGGTTCTTTCAGGAAAGTGATGGGTCTTTTCCTCAATGTGAATCTAACCGTTGATTTGATCATCCAACGGTAAATAAACCGCTCTTGCGGGAAGTCATCCCGCAAAGTCGCGTGGGATAGCATTTGTCTATAGAAAATAATCATATACTCACTAGGTCAAAGAAAATTTGGTGATCGCGCCATTTCACCTACACAGTCTATGCTAGAATCTGAAGGCTTGGATTATCTCCACGAGAGGAGTATAAAGTGCAATCATGAGGGTAGTTGTGTCCTCTATGTTAGTTAAGTTGCCAATGTGACGTGTCATCCAAAAAGCTCATTAAGGCTGCACAAGGGTATTTAAGAACTTGCACCATTGAGTTGCTTTATAATCCATTTAGTTGGCTTGACGGCAGATGGAGGGCCGGATTCCAGAACCTTCGCTGACTCGCTCTCTTTCTCTGCACCTGCCAAAAATAAAATCTACTTAAAATACCAAAATATCCTCAATGTTAATCCCACGAAATTAGATGGTAAATCGGCTCGAATTTGTAAGTACCGAACCATCTCAAGCTCGTAATAAACAAACCAACCTTGAAGTTGTAGTGTCTTAGGAAAAGACATTTATGATAATTTATTTGAATTGAATTATCAGTTGCATGCTACCGTGAGACATGCTTTGCCAATTTTGAAATGCAGTAGGTTTTTGACTTAACCATTATAATCAGAAAGTACTTAAACATCTGTCCAATTCGATATAATGATAAACAATACCACCTCCAGTTCACAGAAAGAAATACCCGACGCCACTTCAATTAAACGGAACTCTTAATTAAGTGCGAGACCGATACCTGGAAGGGCGAACTATGCTACCAGGAAAATTTAAAAAAAAAAAAAAAAAAATTAGCACGAGAGAATACTACCAATACCATACAGCGAATCTTAATACTATCCAGAGTCCACCAGGTCGTCTCAACTCACAAAGGTTACCACGCTACGAAGTTCAAGGGCTTTTTCATCAAAATACTAAATAGTCTAATCTGAATTACCACAACGAAAATGTCCCAAGTCTCCGACAGAGGAAGTAGAAAAAATTACGACATTTGCAAAAACTGATGACAGAAGTTCAATCCTTAATCCACAATCCATAATTAAAGAAAAAACAAAGAAAAAGTCAAAAGGTTGGAAAACCAACGGTTGCGATTATATTTGATGATTCGGGGTATCTGTGTCTCAGTTTTAAAATTTTAAACATCCATGACCAATATTCACATCGAGGGACAGATTAATTGTCGTGATGTCATTGCATACGTTACGAGTGTGGGATCAAATCATTAAACACTAAAATAATGACTTACAATAAAAATGAGAAAACCCAGAAACGTCTGGTTGGCCCAATTCCCATCCTAAAAGAACACAAAAGCAGAAGTGGACTTCATACTGTGTCAACTGCCCCCAATCAGTTGGGGCTGGAGATTTGGATCATGAGACATTTGGGTTATAGAGTGATAACTTTAGAGTTACCGATGCAAGATTACAGGTTACAGCGACATCCTGAGTTACTCCTAATAGTCGTGTGATATGCTCATGATCATTATGTATGTTAGAAGGTTGCTGCTCAGCAGAAAACCCAGAAGGAATCAAGAAAAGGTCATTGGGCTTATTATATATACAGAGTGCGGAGAAGAAGCGCCAGTCATCTCTACCAACGCTACCTATTCAACAACATATAAAATCCTAAGAGTCCAAGTCAAAATAAGGATCTCTATGTTAAGTTATTGTTAAATGATGCAGGCAGCAGGAGCAAGCAGTAAAATCCCACTGAGTAATTCAGTAACCTCACCTCAGGCCCCATTAAAATTCAAGGATCTCTGTATTCCTTTCCTAATTGTTGCACTTCTTTTGCCAACTCCTTCTACTCAGTCCCTTTAGCAAGGTTGATCTTCATAAAATGTACCATCAAACATTTACCATAACGTTAAAGTTAATTATACATTGGCTTAATCTTAAAAAAAGACAGTAAAACTACAACCAGAAGAGAGAAAACCTACTCTCTCTCAACGGAGATCTTTTTCCTAATAATCTACAGTTTACATGAGCTTGGAACTTTATATCTGAGAACTGACATGATATATCCAAAATACAAAAAATAAGAACAAACTCAAGAATCAAGATGCAACATCATCGCAAGGAATGACCGAGCTTAAGATTTGGATTGAGTGGTTGGTCGCATTACTAGGGGAAGGTTCAACAAAAAGGATCACCGCACGAAGCTGCTATTAGAGCGGTTGGAAACTCTCATGTCATTGGTAGAAACAAATGGCAGGCAGATTGGTTTACGGAACTGCGTCTTGTCTCTGAGGTATAACTAGCGTCTTGCAGTCCTGGATTTTGGCCGAGACTTCTGCACAAGAACAAAGACTCAGGGAAAAAAAATTTTTAAAAAAAAAAGCTAAATAAATTTTAAAAAAAAATTTTAAAAAAAAAAGCTAAATAAACCTGCCGCTAGCGATCGCAGGTTTACACACTGCAGTTTAGTGAAAACCCATTGAAATACATAAGAACAATTTCAGACAGCATGCAAAAACAGAAGTAACAATGGTGGCAACCCACTCCCACTGCATAATTTCTAACATACAACACATTAACCATTTTGATGAGCTCAACAAACATATTAAAGAATATCCACTATTTTCAATCTCAAGAGTCACCCTGCTCTATCTCTATCCATTTTGGCCGAACATCATACATCTACAATAGATCAGCTTTTTTTGCTAAATTTTTTGACAAGCACGGTGCAGGTGTTTACACACTGCAGACTATTGAAAACCCATTGAAATACATAAGAACAATTTCAGACAACATGCAAAAACAACCCACTCCACTGCATAATTTCTAACATACAACACATTAACCATTTTGATGAGCTCTAAGAAACATATTAAAGAATTTCCACTATATTCAATCTCAAGAGTCACCCTGCTCTATCTCTATCCATTTTGGCCGAACATCATACATCTACAATAGATCAGCGTTTTTTGCTAAATTTTTTGACAAGCACAGTGCAGGTGTTACAATCGGTACAGTTGTTACAACATAACAGATAATAACATTATCGTTTGACATAATTCATATAAACAACACTGCCACACCAATATACCATTTATAACATGAAGGTTATAAACTTATAACAGTTGGATTCAGCAAAAACGTGTATGAAGAAGAATGGTCCTCTACTGCAGATATATTACAAAGCACGAAACAATTAACTTGTTAGCTATCAAGTTTAAGCAAATCTACTCACAGAAGCATTCCCAAAGCTTGACCCAGATCCTGCTGGTTGACCTGAGAAGACCAAAGTGATAAGAATAAATATGTGTGCGCAGAGTGATCACATGATGAAAACATATATAACCTAGTTGCAGTTGAGACAATAACAAGAAGTCCAGGAATCTGAGTAAATAAACAGAGTAGCTAAAATCCCAATTTAGTTATCTATGTCTATATATTAGTTGCTTCTGGTGCCTTGGCTGTAGTTTGTGTGGGCCACTATGCACTCATGAGTCAGCTTGGCTAACATTAATGATAGTACGTATTAAAGAAACTTAATGCAAGTATTAACCAGCTAAGCTAACCCATTAAAAAAGGTTGGAGATGAAATATACTTGTGACATGGCATGAAAAAACTTAAATGCCATATGGCATAAAATTATGAAACTAATTTTCTGGAGCTAAAGAATACAGTTTGCTTAGTTCAGTTATACACAATTTAAGTAAGCAAAACTGTTAGGGACCTGAGAAAAAAAAGAAAACCACATACCCGATGCGAAAGGAGTAGAAGAGAAAGGTGAAGTCCCAGTGGCAGGGGTAGAACCAAAAGATTGAGCTGGGGTTGGACCAAACAAAGATTGTTGCGGTGTCCCTAAAATTGGAGGTTGAGGAGAAGCAGCAGGTGAACCGAAAAGGGACGGCGTTGGAGCAGATGCTGGGGTAGAAAATAAGTTGGCCGATGGAGCAGCAGCTGGGGATGTGAAAAGAGAGAACCCACTCCCTGAAGAAGCTGGCGTGGTCCCTAATGATGGTTGTGGTGCATTTATAGCCGGTGCTGCTGAACCAGCAAACAAACCTGCTACCTGAGTAGATGGTTGTGAAACGGCGGGCAAATGTAATGTTGGATGAACTCTCTTAGAAGCAGCTTCTTGTTTGGCCAGTTGCCTCCGATCTGCCTCAAGAAATGGATCATTACTATCCCCTCGTCGCCGTTGGTCAGCAAGATAAGCTGACTTCATGGATTCAATGCCTTGATGAAGACTCTCCACCTGCCAAGCAGAATAAAAAATAAATAAATTAACTACTATTACACAAAGCCAAGTCTCAAAATATGATGCATAAGAAGCATCCTTAATTAATCAAAGAACGAAGTACTAGCAATTCTCACCTTGGCAGCTACATGAACAAAGAAATCGTGCACATTGGACAAAACCTTTGGTAAAGACCGCAACAATGATGAATCTGAACCAGAAGATCTCTCAGAATCAGAGAGGAGCAGTTGCTCTAACTCTTCAACACACTGGCGGCACTCACCAAGATATTTCTCTAATCTGGCTACTGTTTGCTGCATGAAAGGTGATGGTCTCCTTGGGAGCCCACTGTAGAAATCATATTCAGGTACACTAGAGGTAGATACTGATGGAGTAATCGCACTTGGAGCTCCTTGAGCTTGACCTTGGGCGTTAACATTTGCGGCAGCTCCCACCTTTGGATGAATAAACCTAGGGCGGAGTATCATGAATGAACGCACTGCAAGTTCTGTGTTTCTCATTATGTCTTTTATGACAACCATCAGTTCTTGCAGCACAATTTTCTCTCTTTCCATGCCAGTGCTGATTCCCCCAAGTTCCTGTAATATTAAGACAGAGTTGAGGATTGGCAATAGCAATACAAAACAAAACTACGAGTAACTAAGAAATGTAGATATTAGCAGTTACTTCCTCCGTTTCAAAAAGATAGGCTTGTTTCATGTGTAATTTGAACATGAAACAAGCCTATCTTTTTGAAACGGAGGTAGTATTAACATGAGTTTAAAGACCTTCCTAAGGGGATGTTCATTATCTTTAAGACAAACACTTTTAAGATGATCGGGGGAAAACACAAATAACTATTTATTCACAGTCACGTTATGTTTGACGTTCCATAAAGTTTGTTTCAACACAAAGTGATGGGTTTCTCCCTGCATCACTAAGACTATGAGCAAAGGAATTTAAGTTCTACACTTTAACTAGTTCAAATTCAAATCTTTCTGCCTTTTAGCTTTGTGTAATCAATTTGCCGTTTTTAACAGAAAACTCACTAAAGAACTACCAAACAAGATTAAACGAAGCATGTTTTGATTTATTCACACACAGTGAAACAGATAACTTAGGCTAGCATTGATTAACATCAACTAAGATAAATACCACCATAATACTTGAGAAATAGGTGTACAAGAATTGCAAGAAGATTAAAACCTGCACAATATGACTAGCATCGAGCTCGAATCCATCATTGGAGACCGAGGAATCGTAAAGACGGCTACATTGATCAAGTCGTTGGCTTTCATCCCTGAATTCCAATATTCTCTCTCTATATTTCAACATAATTCCGTTAGATATCCAAACCTAAAACCTTAAACATCTAATATCAGTCTTCTCGCAAGTCAGTAACACTAAATTCATCCAAGATTTGATCTTTTCACAGATAAATCTTAGCTTCCAACTGATTTAAGCAAATCAATCCCTAATTTTCTCAAAAGAAAAAAAAAACTAAGAAGAGAGAAAAGAAACCCTTGAAACTTACTCGATCTGGAGAAGGATTTTCTGAGAATCAGGATGAAGATCAGCCCATTTGGTATTATAAGTTGCTGGAGTTTTATCGTTTGTTAGGAGATATAATTGTTGCTGTTGCTGTTGCTGTTGTTGCTGCTGCTGAAATTGAAACTGTTGCGGTTGTTGCTGTTGCTGTTGATGTTGGGTTTGTTGAAAGGGGTTAGTTTGTTGAAAGGAATTAGGTTGAGATTGGGGTTGAAAAAGGTTTTGTTGAGGTTGAGTAGAGAATCCTGGAAACGACATTGTTTTTCCTTTCTTTTAATGATGATTCTTCTTCGCGTATGGTTTCTGAAAGGACATCACGAAATCTCTCTCACTCTGGTTTTAGATTCAGAAGAAAGAATCAACTGAATAACTAAAAAATGAATTACAATACCAGGAAAGCTACCGTATTTCCTAAAACCCTAGAGAGGGAAAATTATTAGAAAGACGAACAAAAAAGAAAGACTAGCGTTTCTTGTCCGCGTTTGGCATACGGGTTTTTTATTGGACCACTTTTTATTGTGGGCTCTTTTTCGTGGGCCTTTCTTTTGTCTTGCACAACTAGGGGTGAGCAGCAGATGGGTGGATGGCAATTTGTTATTAGCCTTGTCCAATCCATCTGAATTGCGGATTTGAGAACTTCACCCACGTCCAATCTATATTACTCATCGGATGTGACATCCACAAGTGAGCGGATTAGGTGCTTATACATTTGCGGATTCAAAAAATTATAGATGAAAATAGATAAATGTTGAACGTGAGTAATATAATTTAGTTTTAAAACTTAGGTTATTAAAACATAAGTAATTAATATAAAAAGAGTAATTGATATTTGGAATATCATCAATGATTTTCAATAGCAAACTATATATATATTATTTACTAACTTTCTATAATAACCTTCATATATGTATATTACTAATATTTTTTTAGGATTGGGTGTCTAATGGATGAGTGATATTCCACCCGTGAAAATGACTGATTTCAAAAATTCACCCGCGTCCAATCCATTGCATGTCCACCCGCCAAAATGCGGATTGGCTTGGGTAAAAGCCGCGGATTTGGGTATTTTTTATCACCCCTATACAACATTTGTGGCTTTGTGGAAACGTTTCTGCTACGTGAAAACATGGTACGAGCTTAAACCTACTAATTACAGCCAAAAATTATGTTATGGATATGTAATATGAAAATCCAATCGTTCATATTATATTTATACCCTTTAACCGAAAATAAGTATATTAGCTTTCAATAACGTTCATAATTCTCAACAACTCGAAGCTTTCTGCTTTCAGAAACTTTTTTGAACTTTTTCTTAAATTCGAAGAAATTTGTCGATCGAAGTTAACCTTATATTTTTTAATAAAACCATGGAAAAAATGAACCAGATTTATAATCGTACAACCTATTCATTATGGTTTTGTAGCCAGTCCGAAAATGGTTGGGAGAAACACTTTCTTGGTGAGCAGATAAAGGGAAAGGGAATAAATGGCACCAATACGAAATGCTGATAGACACATTTTTGTGTCTAAATTGTCCTCAATGTCTTTATTGTTAGTGCTTGAATTTCGTATTAATTAATGGTGTTTTTATATGTGTATAGGTGTTTTTGGAGAATTACACTTGTGTGGAAAAAGTTGCTCGAAAAGTGCTATTTGGACCCCGGATAAAATTACTAAAAGCACCCTCACTTTAGATAAGGGGCACCTCAGTTGGACACTTGCTATTCGCACCCCCGGTTTGGTTAGGGGACACCATCTTCATCTTTCAAATTTCGAGTTTTTGGCGGGAAATGGAGCAGTGAACTTCAGAGTTTAAGTCAAGAATTTGACGTGATTTCATGAGACACAATGGCTGGGAATTGTTGGGATGATGTGACTGGTCTTAACAGGCCTGTTATGGCTTATTTTGTCGGATAGAATTGGCTAGATAATCGAGTTGAAGAAAACATGATAGTACGTGGTTAACGGGGGTTTACTCAATAAATACTTTTTGTGATTTCCAGAGTATTGTGCTACGGGTTGTATACTTTAGAAAACTCCTTGTAAGTATATGTTACTCGTTATATACTTGTAAAATCTCTTTCAAAGTTTGTGTTACTCGTTATAAATGAGAAAATTTAAAGACTTTCCATACTTCCCAAATTTTAAGACTTTGAGTGACATTTATGTGTATATTTGCCTTGGAGAAAGTCTTGCAAAATCTGAAAGATTTTGGAAGACTTTTACAAAAATTTAAAACTTAATTTATTAGAATCTTTTATATATTTATTTTAATATTATTTTATTTTATTTCAAGTTGATGCAACCGCTTGCACGTATATTATAGATCCATTTCTCTTTTCCTTATATATATATATATATATATATATGCATATACATACATGTATCATATGATACGATCAAACTCTTTTTTATTTTGTTGTTAGATGAAATGAAAACTTCCATTGATGGTTAAAGTTTTCAAATTATGGTTACCGCTCAATTTAATTTGCAATTAACGTTTTTCAAGAATTGTTTTGATTAGATAAATTTTATAGAACTATAAAAATCTATAGATTTGTAGATTCATCATGTTAGGTTGTTATACAATTCTCTAGAAAATTTGTTTTCACAACTTTTTAGAACTCTACAAATCTCTACAAGAGTTAGGCCAACTCTTCGAAACTCTACAAGTATTTTTCCAACTATGTAAAACTCCATAGAAATTGTCATTTTTCATGACTCTTTTTAAATCTATACAAATCCACAAAAGTATTTATTGAGTAAACCCCGTAAGAGAAGATATTCACGGGATTGTACGTGTTTTTCTGTGCATGGCGCGAGATGGAGTGTGTATAATTACATCTGAGGCGTGTGCATGACGATTTGGAGCGTGCTGGAAGAAGTTTAACGCGTGGTGAAGATAAAGATGGAAATTATTTTTGTTTTTGGCAGCGAAGAATAAGAGCAATTAATGGAGATTATATGGAGTTATTATCGAATGTTGGATGCCCTGTCGAGTATATATACACTTCTGAGGAGTTGTGTGAGGTGGAGGTAGTGATTAGAGAAGAACATAGTAGAGAGAAATCGAGTTTGAGAGACCTGCTGCTGCCATTGAAGAACACGAAGAACATTAGCCTGCCAAAGCCTGTCGTAATAAACTGTGGTCTATTCCTGGTTTTGCAACAGTCTTTGCAGCGACTCATCGATAGTGACTACAACACTTTCTTAATATCGTACTTTGTAACAGCGGTTTTTGCAATAGCTTATAAGCGTTGCAAATAACCGATTTTCATCATTTTCTCTCAATTTCATCTTTGTAAACAATTTTTTTGCATGCATCAATATTTTGAGCAAGTTTACACAATGATGAGATAAACCCATCCTCTGGGGCGAAGGAGGAAGCTATTTCACCAATGAAAAGTGGTAATCTCTACTTTATTTAATTTATGCAATTATTATACAATTATTTGCCTTGATAAATAAATTGATAAAATGATTTTTGTTAAGCAATTGTTATTTCAATTGATGGAACATGCTTAGCCTAGGTTTTGATGTCCCATACTTTCGATCTACAATTGTTATTTCTAAAAAACCAACTTTTGCAATATTTAGAATCAATTTGAACGCATGATTTGCATGATTATAATTAGAGAATTTAAATCACTTTAATATTGGTAAATAGTGGAATCCATAGCCCAAGTCTCCTCCATAACTTTCATAACATTTTTTATATTTGAGTTTGCTATATTTTTAGTTTTAAAATTAAGTCTAAAATCTATTGCTTTCACAAGTCTTGAACGAACAATTACTACAACTTTGAAAACACATTAATTTTTGGCGCCGCCGACGCGGACTTTTCTTTAGGCTAGAATTTTTAGATTTTTTTTTTTTAGGTTTTTATTTTTTTTTATTTGTTCTATTTTACGTTTTTGGGTATTTATCTTTTTATTACAGATTCTTGGATTTCAGAACGAAAGAAAGAGGAGTTGCCAAAGATTTTGGTGACCATTTAAAGATTTGGAGTCAAAAGACAAAGCGAAAAGAACGAAGAAAAAAATCAAAAAAATAGAAAAAAAAAAAAGAAAAAGAGAGAAAATTTTATTAGATTTTGTTTTTATCTTTTAGATTTTTTTTTTAGTTTTTACAAATTGTATTAGGATATTCTCTATTTTTGTAATTTTGTTTTTATTTTTGCACTTTCCTTTTTGGACTTTGGACTTGGACATTTGGACATTCTTTTATTTTTAAAACCTACGGAAGGGTAGTATATTAAATATTAAACTGTTTGCAGAGAAATACGGCAATTACGATATTGCCTCGGTCGCTCGGGTTCGTACATGACATAGGAGTCGTGGCCCAAGTCGACTACAACGGTTCATCCCCCGTCTGATATGGGAGGTAAGTTTATCGAAACACCCGTGAATCCCCTGTCAGCGGGTTTACTGTCGTCCTTCGTATGCATATATGTTGAGGAATGAACACGGATTTATTTTCTAGTAAAGGGCAAGGACTAGACATACAAGACAAGGGTTCGGATTTCATCACCGTTCTCTTCTTTCCCGCTTTAGGAAAACGAAACCAATCGCGAACCCAAGCTTAAAATACTGACTAGAACGATACCTATAAGGTAACGAGATTAATAGGAAAGTCGTTCTAAAAATATTGGTTACTCTTTTAAGCATACTTTGAAGTTCATGATGGTTAATGTAAGTTGAGCGTGCCGCCGTGTAACCCAAGTGAATGTTTTGCCAGTGAGGCCTGGGTGTCAAAGCTCAATTGAGCTTCCCTTGTCTCTATTTAACTTACATTAACTCAGATTGATTCCAGAGGGGTTTGCTTAAATTGTAACGAATTCCCTTTCGAAGGATTAGAAGCTGGTCTAGAAACAATCTAAGTGGAGCCATCATGCTTTTTGTTTGCTAGAAATCAGTAAGTTTGCTGTGGTGGAGTCAACATTGTTTGTGTTTGCATAGAACTTCCCTTCCTTTTAGGACTTTTCTTTTTAATTTTGTTTTTCTAGTCTATGCCCGAGGTTATTAGAGAACGGGCTTGGAAAAGAGACACTCTAGGTCGATTGATTAGTGAAAAACCTAGTAGTTCTTCTTGTGAAGGCGGGGAGCTTGAAGACTCTTCTTTTGAGAGCCCTGTCTTTAGAAATTTCAGCTTTGAAAACTTGACAATTAGTGAAGAAAGTACTCCTAGTCCTTTGGTAGTGCCAGAAATGGCAACTTTGAAAGCTTTGTTAAACCCAACTAGGACCCCTCGGCCGTCTTGTATCAAGTTAGCTGAAACCGAGGCAAATTCTGAACTGGAACCTGGGACTCTACAGATGCTCCCAATCTTTTTAGGAAAAGAGAATGTGAACGCCTATTTTCATGTTAGGGAATTCGAGGAAATTTGTAATACTCTAAAAATTAAAAACCTAGATGATGATGCTTTGAAACTTAGGTTATTCCCCTTTTCCTTAAAAAATAAAGCTAAATCTTGGTTGTATAGTTTGCCTTCTGAGTCAATTGAAACCTATGACCAACTTACATCTGCCTTTATACAGAAGTTTTTCCCAAGGCACAAAACATTGTCTATTATGACACAAATCTGTACTTTTGCTCAACAAGAGGGAGAGTCTTTATATAGGTATTTAGAAAGGTTCAATGACTTAATAGCTCAATGTCCTCATCATGGTTTAGAGAAGGTTAGGTTAGTTCAGATCCTCTACGAGGGTTTAGATTATTCAACAACAACCATGGTTGAGTCCTTATGCACAGGTGGGTTTGAGAATAAAACTGTTGATGAAGCGATGACATTTTTGAATGAAATCGCCGATAAGACCCAACAATGGGAAAATAATAGGGAACCCCAGAAAACAATTCTTCTAAGTAGAGGAAATGTCAATAGGTTAGAAGGATATTATGAGTCATATGCTAAAATAGCAGCCATAGCCAAAAGGTTACAAACCTTAGAATTAGGTGATTCTAGTGGTAGTAGTGGTAGAATAGAGCCTTTTTGGGAAGGCCATACTGTTGAAGAGCAAGCCAATGCTCTTTATAACAACACTAGATTTGATAACCGTCAGAAGTTTGACCCATATTCAGAAACCTATAACCCTGGCTAGAGAAACCATCCAAACCTTTCTTGGTCTAAGGGCCATAATCAAGGTCAGTCTAGTAACACTCAGGTTCCCCCAGGTTTTGGCTATACTAAGAATCCTTCAGCTCAGGCACAGTTTCAGAACCCTTCTGATAAAAAGATTATGAGTTTAGAAGAGTTTCTTGCTTTGTTAAATCGTAACACTATGCAGTTTCAGCAATCTGTTGCTCAAGGTTTAGAAGAAAATAAGAGAATAGGTCAGGGTAACTCTCAGGCTATTTCTGAGTTGAAAGCCCAGGTTAGTCAGATAAATGAGTCTTTGAGAGAAAGAGGTAAGTTTCCTAGTCAAACTCAACCCAACCCTAGAGGAATTAATTAAATAGGTGAAAGACCATCAGATAGGAGTGGTAGAGTGATAGACAACAAGGTTTCCATGACTGATAGTGAACATGTTGTAGTTCACCCTTCTGAACCAGAAACCGAGGAGACTGATAGAGTCTCTAAAGAGACCGATGAGGTTCCTGATAAGCCCAGATTTGTTCCTAGAGCCTCATTCCCACAGCTGCTAGTTCCAACTAAGAGGGAGTCCACCTTTAATGATATACTGGAGGTTTTTAAGCAGGTAACTATCAACCTTCCATTATTAGATGCGATTAAGCAGATACCCGCTTATGCCAAGTTCCTTATGGATATGTGTACGCAAAAGCGAAAGCTTAGTGTCCAGAAGAAAGCCTTTCTAGCTAGTCACGTGAGTTCCTAAGTATAAAGACCCAGGGTACCCTACCATTTCTTGCACAATAGGTAAATACCGTGTTGAGAAAGCTTTGCTTGACTTAGGAGCCAGTGTGAACTTACTCCCATACCATGTGTACCTTAAGCTGGGACTTGGTGAGATGAAACCTACCCAGATAACACTTCAGTTAGCTGATAGGTCCATTAAAATTCCTCGTGGTGTAATCGAGGATGTTCTTATAGAGGTCGACAAGTTTATATATCTAGTGGATTTTGTTATCCTAGATACCCAACTTGTCCCTGACCCAGAGAACCAAATACCAGTGATTTTAGGTCGCCCGTTTTTAGCTACATCCAATGCGATCATTAACTGTCGAAATGGTATTATGAATTTGTCTTTTGGTAATATGACTATTGAGCTGAACATTTTTAATATTAGTAAGCTACCCTCTGAACTAGATGACTCGAACATATAAGAGGTGAACATGATAAGAACATAGTCGAGGAGTCATTACCAAACACTTTGTTAGAAGATCCATTAGAGAAATGACTAGCTCACTTTGGGATTGATTTCGATGATGATAATGTGATTAATGAGTTGAATGCTTTGTTAGATTAAACTTCTTTGTTAGACACTAATAATGGATGAAAACCTAAGTTCGAACCACTACCAGTTTCTAAGTCTACCCTAGTTCCTTCGTTATAAGAGCCTTTAAGTTGGACCTTAAACAACTACCAAATACCTTGATGTATGTGTTTTTAGGCCCATCTGAAACTTCACCTGTGATTGTAGCATCTGACCTGGATAGTGATCAGGAAAGTAGGCTAGTAACCGTCCTTCAAAATAACAAGGAAGCTTTAGGGTGGACCATAGCAGACATTAAGGGTATAAGTCCCACTGTTTGTATGCATCAGATATATTCAGAAAGTGACACCAAACCTTATAGGGAGATATAACATGGACTGAACCCTAATATGAAAGTAGTAGTTCAAACCGAGGTTCTTAAGTTGTTAGATGCAGGCATTATCTACCCCATTTCAGACAGTAAGTGGGTCATCCCCGTTCAGGTTGTTCCCAAGAAATCCGATGTTACTGTAGTCCAGAATGATAACAATGAGTTAATCCCAACCCGAGTGACCACGGGTTGGCGTATTTGTATTGACTATATGAAGTTGAACAAGGTCACTAGGAAGGATCACTTTCCCCTTCTCTTCATCAACTAGATGCTAGAACGATTATCAGGACATAGTCACTATTGCTTCTTAAATGACCACTTTTACCTGTCCCTTTGGTACCTTTGCGTATAGACGCATGCCTTTCGGGCTATGTAATGCCCCTGCGACTTTTCAACGTTGTATGATGAGCATATTTTCTGACATGGTAGAACGGTTCTTAGAGGTCTTTATGGATGATTTTTCAGTGTTTGGTTCGTCTTTCGATGAGTGCTTGCATCATTTGTCATTAGTGTTGACTAGGTGTAAGGAAAATAATCTAGTGCTTAATTGGGAGAAATGTTGTTTCATGGTTCGTCCAGGAATTATTTTAGGTTATAGAGGTAGATAAAGCCAAAGTTGACCTTATTAAGACTTTACAGGTCCCAAAAACCGTAAGAGATATTAGGTCATTCTTAGGGCATGCAGTTTTTATCGTCGATTCATTAAGGATTTTAGCTTGATTTCTAGACCTCTTTGCAATTTGCTTGCAAAAGATGTTAAGTTTGTCTTTGATGATGCTTGTTTAGAGGCTTTTGAGAAGCTTAAGACTTTACTCACTACCGCCCCCATAGTCCAGGCACCTAAATGAAACCTACCCTTTGGGATCATGTTTGATGCTTCAGATTATGCTATTGGTGTTGTGCTAGGTCAGCGAGAAAACAAAATACTTCATGTGATTTACTTTGCTAGCAAAACTCTGAATGATGCCCAGTTGAATTATACCACTACAGAGAAGGAACTGTTAGCCATTGTGTTTTCCTTAGACAAGTTTAGACCCCATCTCTTAGGTTCTAAGGTCGTAATATATACTGATCATGCTGCTTTGAAATATCTTTTTTCTAAGAAGGATACGAAACCTAGATTGATTAGGTGGATCCTTTTTTTTGCAAGAGTTTTCTCCAGACATTAGAGACAAAAAGGATGCAAAAAATGTAGTAGCGGACCACTTGTCTAGGCTAGTTGTTGATTCTCCTGATGATTCCCTTCCTATAAGGGATAGCTTTCCTGATGAACAACTGTTCTTTCTTACCCAATTAACTTGGTATGTGAATATAGTGAACTATCTTTTTACTGGTCGAATGCCCCAACATTGGGATAAACAAGATCTTTCTAGATTTTTAGCTGAGGTTAAGCACTTCTTTTGGGATGATTATTATTTGTTTAAGTATTGTACAGACCAGATTATTAGGAGATGTATACCTGAGAGTGACCAGTCCAATATTATTTCCTTTTGTCATGATCATGCACGTGGGGGTCACTTTAGTGCTAAGAAGACTGCTGCTAAGATATTGCAGTGTGGATTCTATTGGCCTTCGTTGTTTAAAGACTCCCATAGTTATTGTGTTACTTGTGAACGTTGCCAAAAATTAGGAACCATTTCCCGTAGGAACATGATGCCCTTGAACCCTATTTTAGTTGTTGAGGTCTTTGATGTGTGGGGTATTGACTTTATGGGTTTGTTTCCTAATTCTTTTGGTAACTTATACATCCTTGTCGTTGTAGACTATGTCTCTAAGTGGATTGAGGCGGTTGCATGTAAGACCAATGACCATAGGGTTGTGATTGTGTTCTTGAAAGATAATATACTTACACGTTTTGGTACACCACGTGCTATAATTAGTGATGGAGGGTCGCACTTTTGTAGTGGACCTTTTAGGATTTTGATGAAGAAATATGGTATTACACATAAGGTAGCTACCCCATATCATCCGCAGACTAGTGGTCAGGTAGAGGTTTCCAATAGGGAGATAAAACGTATATTAGAGAAAACAGTTAATCCTAATCGGAAAGACTGGTCGTCTAGGCTTACTAAAGCCTTATAGGCTCACCGTACTGCGTTTAAGACCCCAATTGGAATGTCACCTTATCGACTTGTGTATGGAAAGGCATGTCACTTACCTGTTGACTTAGAACATAGATCATATTGGGTTGTTAAGCAGCTAAATTTTTCACTTGACAAGGCAGGAGCCCATAGAAAACTCCAGCTCAATGAGTTGGAAGAGATTCGTAGAGATGCTTACGATAGTGCTAAGGAGTATAAGAACAAAATGAAACTAGTGCATGATAAAATTTTTTTAAGAAAGTCGTTTTCTCCAGGTAAAAAAGTTCTTATGTATGATACCCGCTTGCATCTTTTCCCTGGGAAGTTACGTTCTCGGTGGACGGGTCCTTCTATTGTTCGCACTGTCTTTCCTCATGGAGCTGTTGAGATCGAGACACCAGATGGTAGTAGTTCTTTGAAGGTTAACGGTCAGAGATTGAAACCCCTTTTTAGATCCCTTTCTTACAGGTGATGTTGAGGAGGTCCCTCTGGAGGACCCTACTTACCCTTGATTAACCATCGAGGCGATTGTATGTTGTATATTAGTTTTTGATTTCTCTCTTCACCCAGGTACTATCTTTCCGACTTCTCTCTTTACTGATTCCTCATGTTACTTTACTTTTTGGTATTGCTCTTTCATTAGAAACATTGAGGACAACCAATCTAAGGCTGGCACTAACCAATCTAAGTGGATGGAAGCATCTTGGTTGTAGGAGTTGAGGAACCAATCTGAGTTGGATGGAAATATCTAAATAGAGTCTATTCATAAAAGCACAGAGCTCAGGTGTTAGAAAAAACATGGTAGTTTCGCCATATCTCGTTGAATCATTTTCACTTCTGTTTTTATTTTCTTTTCTTTTAAATATGTTTCTAAGTGATTTGGTGGGGCACACGATTCAAGTTGTTACTATTGCTAGGGTGAAATAGAGTGATTGAGATACACAAAAATAAAATAAAAATAAAATTGAGACCAGACCATCAGACCAACCAGAAAATTCAATAAACTCGACCACCGGTGCCCTTGTATATGCCAGTTGTGTTGACCTAGAGTTAGGATTATCACCCGCTGGTCCCCTTGTATATGCCAGCTGTGTTGATATTAGTCAGACCGGTATCTCAGTCCATTAGTATACGTTCATCCTAATAGTGGCCTTCAGACAGATATGGGAAACACCATTCACCTTAGTCAACATCAAAACCATCTACATTTTTATCTACATCCATCTTCTTAATCTTTCCATGTAATTGGCTGACTCCGGTTATGATGTCCAGAAACTATCTGAGTAGAGCTTTGTCACTTATAATGAATTTTATTATGCTTGAGTGCAAACTCGTGTACAATAATTGGAATTTCGCATCAGAGTACTTCCTCATGTAGTCAATGAGAGTATACCAACCAAGGAGATTCTTTAGTGCCTTCCAAGGTTCTGCATAGATAGCTAGGGTCTGGAGTAAAGGTTTTGTGGGTACACCTCTGGTAAACCCTCCTGAGACAACACTTGGACGCTAGGGCCACCTAGCGGTTTAAGGGCTTGCTGCACGTGCTAAGTGTAGCCGTGATGCCTGCGACAATGAGTTAGGATTTTTTTTCTAGATTAGATTTGCTCGAGGACTAGCAAATAATAAGTTTGGGGGTATTTGATAGACATATTTTTGTGTCTAAATTGTCCTTAATGTCTCTATTGTTAGTGCTTGAATTTCGTATTAATTATGGTGTTTTGATATGTGTATAGGTGTTTTTGGAGAATTACACTTGTGTTGAAAAAGTTGCTCGAAAAGTGTTATTTGGACCCCTGGAGAAAATTACTAAAAGCACCCTCACTTTGGATAAGGGGCACCTCAGTTGGACACCTGCTATTCACACCCCCGGTTTGGTTAGGGGGGCACCATCTTCATCATTCAAATTTCGAGTTTTTGGCGGGAAATGGAGCAGTGAACTGGCAGAGTTTAAGTCAAGAATTTGACGTTATTTCATGAGACTCAATGGCTGGGAATTGTTGGGATGATGTGACTGGTCTTAACAGGCCTGTTATGACTTATTTTGTCGGATAGAATTGGCTAGATAATCGAGTTGAAGAAAACAGGTAGTACGTGGTTAAGATAAGATATTAATGGGATTGTACATGTTTTTATGTGCATGGCGTGAGATGGAGTGTGTATAAGTACATCTAAGGCGTGTACATGACAGTTTGGAGCGTACTAGAAGAAGTTTAACGCGTGGTGAAGATAAAAATGGAAATTATTTCTGTTTTTGGCAGCGAAGAATAAGAGCAATTAATGGAGATTATATGGAGTTATTATCTAATATTGGAGGCCCTGTCGAGTATATATACACTGCTGAGGAGTTGTGTGAGGTGGAGGGAGTGATTAGGGAAGAATAGAGTAGAGAGAAATCGAGTTTGAGAGACCTGCTGCTGCTGCCATTGAAGAACACGAAGAACATTAGCCTGCCAAAGCCTGTCGTAATAAACCGTGGTCTATTCCTGGTTTTGTAACAGTCTTGGCAGCGACCCATCAACAATGACCAACACTTTCTTAGTATCGTACTTTGTAGCAGCGGTTTTGCAATAGCTTATAAGCGTTGCAAATAACCGATTTTCATCATTTTCTCTCCATTTCATCTTTGTAAATAATTTTTGAGCATGAATCAATATTTTGAACAAGTTTACGCAATGATAAGCTAAACCCATCCTCTGGGGCGAAGGAGGAAGCTATTTCATCAATGAAAAGTGGTAATCTCTACTTTATTTAATTTATGTAATTATTATACGATTATTTTCCTTGATAAATAAATTGATAACATGGTTTTTGTTAAGCAATTGTTATTTCAATTGATGGAGCATGCTAATCCTAGGTTTTGATGTCCCGTACTTTCAATCTACACTTGTTATTTCTAAAAAACCAACTTTTGCAATATTTAGAATCAATTTGAACGCATGATTTGCATGATTATAATTAGAGAATTTAAATCACTTTAATATTGGTAAATAGTGGAATCCATAGCCCCAGTCTCCTCCATAACTTTCACAACATTTTTTATATTTGAGTTTGCTATATTTTTAGTTTTAAAATTAAGTCTAAAATCTATTGCTTTCACAAGTCTTGAACGAACAATTACTACAACTTTGAAAATGCACTAACTTTTGGAATGCCAAAAATTATTTGATGATGATGATGATCAGTCTTGTAGTGACTCTCTGTTCCAGACAGAATTTGTAGATGACCCTGTGGATGATTGTGTAGATGATTTGCCTAATTCCATAGATGAATTTATCTCACAAGATAATTCACCAAACTTAGAAGTTGTATCTAGGCCCCTAGACTTCCAAAAGTTACCTAATTTAGGGTTAGAATTATGTGCTTCTAAAATTTTGTTGGATTGCTTGCATCCAAATACCCAGAGGACGTCCCTGTTTCTAATACCGTGCATGAGTCAATTGATTTTTCCCCAGTCCCAATAGTTACCCCATATTTTGTTCTATACTCACTTCCATGTGAAGTAAAAACTAGGTTTGGGGTTAATCCTCTATTTCTGACAGTTTCAGTGTCCCCATATTGTCATAACATAATTGTGAAGCTGTCGTTTGTAAATACTGTATTTTGGGTTGATCCCCAAATTTTCAGGCTGTTAATTTTTAGGGATCCGTTTCTGTACATTCTCGGTAGGTATATTTATTTTTATTTTATTTTTTTATGTTTTCGTTTACTTTATCCATATTATGAATTTCCTATCTTATTTTTTACGTTGGATGACTCAATTACATTGAGAAAAATGTAATGTTTAAGTGTGGGGGAGAGGTTAACTTTTTACTTTACTTTTTCAGGAATTTCTTTGCAAATCATGATCAGCTGTTGAGCGAGTCTATTGTAGGTATATTATGACCAGCTGTTGAGCGGGTCTTAAAAAAAATAATAATAAAAAAAATGGTTGTTAGGCTTATGACCAGCTGTTGAGCGGGTCTATTTTTATGTATTTTCTTATTATGATCAGCTGTCTAGCGGGTCTTAAAAAAATGAATGATCAGCTGTTTAGCAGGTCTTTTTCTTTTATGTTATGACCAGCTGTTTAGCGGGTCAGAAAAAAAAAATTTAAAAAATAAATAAAATTGACCAGCTGTCTAGCGGGTCTCTCTCTCTTATTATATGACCAGCTGTGTAGCGGGTCCTCTTCTTTTTTTGCTCGAGGACTAGCAAATGTAAGTATGGGGGAATTTGATATGCACGAAAGTACGACGCATTTTCACCCATAAATACATTAGCTAGGTGTTGATACATGAAAATAACCAATCCTAGAATGGGCGACCCCTTAACCCAATAAGGGTTCCCTTTTAGGATAAAGATGCTTGGGGACTAGGCCAAACCCATTAAGATAGGGAAGTCCTAGTTTACCCAAGAGTACACATGGGTAGTTGGGCTTTAGCCTAAAGGGGGAAGCCCTTTAGGGTTTGGTATTAACTTAAGGAAAGGGAAATGGTAGTTTAGTAATATGATAATCTTATGGGCACTTATCCATAAGAGGGATATTATAAAAGGGAAAGAAGGTACACTTCTTAAGGCATCATTAATTCCCCACTACTTCCCTAAACCTATCATCTCCTTGGGAGTACTTTCTGTGATTAGGGCTAGTTCCTCCTTCCCATATTTTACCCCTCAACATTAGGCCTCATTTTATTACTAATAAACTTGTTTTAGTTGTTTTTGGAAGAATAAGCTCTTGTGAGAATTGGCTCGAAAAAATATTATTTGCACCCGGAGGACACATGTTATTCGGACTCTCGATGTCGGTTAAGGGGCACCTCAATTACTAAGGGGCGTCATGTTGCTAAAGGTCACCTCAACGGATAAGGGACACCTTCCTTACTATTTACACCCCATAAGGCAAGTGCTAAAGGGACACCCATACAGGATTAGGGGGAGGTCATCTTCTCCGTTTGAATTTCACTCTTGGCAGGAAAAGCTCACAAACGACTGGCAGAATTAGGGTTCACCTTTTGGACTGGATTTAAGGAGATTCAAGGGCTGAGTTTGATTGGGTTTGTTCATCTAAGCTTAACAGGTGCAGTATGATCAATAGTTTCGACCAGAATTGGCTAGAATAGTGGAATTCAAGATTGAACAGATTCTCGGGTTTATCTTCCTGCGAAAACTCTGTCAAGAATTTGGACAAGTTTGAGTAAAACTTTATCACTGGATTCGGTTGCTTTGGGCCTGTTTGGACCAAAGAGGGTTGGTAACGTCCTTGGAATAGATTAGATTTGGCTGAATGATCGTGTGGAAGAGAACAGAGAAGCACGAGTTTGCACGAATATATCACGGGATTACAAAGAGTTTGAATGTGTATGAAAGACTTGTGGAGCATGAATGAGTTAAATAAGGAGATTTTATAATGAACTGGACTGCTACAGACGCTCAGGAGAAGAAAAAGGAAAGTTACGTGGAGTTGTAAGAAAAACAGGATAAAGCATATTCCTGGGAGATATTTTTGGAGTTCTGCAACATTTTTGGAAGTTAGGCATGAGGATTGACCGAGTATTAATCAACCAGAACGTGTACACAAAAAGTTCCAATGGATTTTAAGAGTAAAGGGTTCTGAGGGTTTTTAGAAGGGATATCGAGAGTTGGGGAGAAGAGTAGAGGATTGCAGAGCAGATTTTTCTGTTGCTGCAGAAAAGAAGAAAAAGAAGAAGAAGAACAGACTACACTTGTAGTCTGTCGTTTAGAACTGTCATTGTTTCTTCCAAGAACTACAGTTTTCTGCGACAGAACAAAATAATTGTTTTCTATAACAGTCATTGTAACAGTTTTGTAACGGCTTTACAGCGTTGCGAAACTAAGTTTTCTTATCTTTTCACCTCTTGTAAGCACTTTTGAGTAATAAAAATGAATTTTGAGCGTGTCTACAATATGAGGAGTTAAACCACCACACTGGGTCGACGGATGAATCCGAATTTCATACATGGGTGAATTTATTTTATTCTTTTTATGACTTTTGCACTTATTTTAAATTGATTTGTGATTTGAATTAATTAGTTATTATTTTATTTGATGGGTCATCCTTGCTTAAATGTTTGATGTCACATGATTACGATTTATAACTAATATTTTGAGAATCTACCTTGGCAAAAATAAGAATCCATGTTTTTATTTATTGAGCTATAATTGCTGAAGAATAAATAATTGAACCTTATGATATGAATTCGGTGAAATCCTAGTCCCAATAACTCTCGCTTTTATTTATTATTTATCATGTATTGAGTAGTTTTGTAAAGTTTCTTTAGAATTTGTTTAATGGCGGCCATGGTTAGTTGAAGGATGTTCGTTCAGATAGTCAACAACATTATTGAACATGAAACTCGTCTTTTTTTAAAATTTATTTCAATGCTTAGTTCGGACGCTTAGGTTGATACTATGACCGACCTATTTAATTTGACTGTTCAACAAAGGTGAAACAAACATCAAGAAAATTTAAAAGTTGTGCATCCCAACCCTAGCCCTTAATTCGCTCTGAATATTTGATAGAAATTGTATTTATTGATTCAGGGCATTGGCCACGGCTATGTTTCGGACGTGATTTGATCCATAGCGAACAAATATATCCGTTATGTGCTTCAAACTTGACAGTACCGGAATCTGAAGAGACAAAATAGTTTTGATTCCCTAACTTCCTCACTCGCATGGTGGTAACCAATTAACTTCCACTCCCTAAATTTGAATTGTTTTCTTTTTATGCCGGTTATGTTAAGTTATGATGTTACCTATTACCTTTTAGTAGTAAATTCACAAAGTCTAAACATTTGATTCCAGTTACATAACGAAGGAGCATGGGATTACAACCGACGAATGTAGTGCGAAAACTGCAAAGCCGATAGAAGAAATTGTTTCAAATGAAGAAGAAATCGTGTGGTAGAATTAATTGCATAATATTCCTATTCACCCCATGATGTAGAACCTGCACGGCCTAATGTTGGTGGAACATAAGTAGTTATCGAGGAATAACAGTCAGATAATTTTGATGACCAAGTTGATGAGGAGACATTGAGGAACCAAATTCAGTAGAAGGTGACGAAAAAAGTGTATGAAAAAAAATAAAAAGACTAAGAAAAAAACATTGTTAACCAATTATTACCGCTTGAAGAGGTCGGTGATGGGCTACCGAAGGATAATAGTAAAGTCCTATATGGATATGAAGACAAAGTCGCTACCAAAAATTGGCGTCACCGGGTAACGGTGAAGTTGAAATTTTGTATAGATATATTACATCATGTATTTTAACTATATAGAATTTTGAAGCTCCACAATCTCTATGAAACAATGTCAAGTTGGCAGTTGGACGAGGAATGTTAAGAGGTTCAAGAAATTGTGCGCAACTCGGGATTATACAACGCAATTAGATCTGCCCATCATGAAGTCGATAGAGTTGGCATCTCAACATTTGTAGAGAGTTTTTGTTTCGAGACTGGCACATTCCATCTCCCCATTGGAGAAATGGCAATAATTCTCGATGACATTGTTCATATCTTGAGTTTACCAGTTGTTGGAGATTCAGTAGATGGCGGCTACGACTCCAAAATTGATTGGAACCCTCGAAAGAGTTTGGTTTGAATTTTCTTGGATGGAATGACGCCGAAATGGAGGTACAGTCCAAGGCTGCTACTAAATTTTCTAATAAAGAAAACCCTAATGAGGAATAGCCCAGTCGGCCAGGGGCCGATCTCCAAGTTATAGGTTAGGGGTTCCCGTGCTGATCAAGTGGACCGTTTTAAGAGGAGCGCGAAAAGAGAAATTCCTCTATCCCCCAAGAAAAATCAAGTGGACCGCTACGACGTACTTAATGTTTGTACCTGGTACGACGATATTCTCAGACAAAACATGGAACTTGGTGGACGGCAAATACTTTCAGTTGTTTAAAAATGTCAATGATGTTTCTAGGCATTTATGGGGAACCGTTTGGATTTTATTTTTAGTCAACAAATTTGAGAGAAGCCTCTCGAAAGAAGTATCGGCAAATGGGTGGTAATATAACTCTTCTCTAAGTAAGAAATTTTGATCCCCTTTTTATAATTATAATTCTAATGTGGTTTTATTTTGTTTTACCTTAGATTCAGCCAAGACCGACTAGGACCCTCTTGATTAGTAGTTTTGGTTACTTATATTTCATGGGATGTCGTACAGATACATACATAACTTTGGATATATGAACATTTTCCGTATTGAGAAAGAGGTTCGTAGAAAACGAAACAGAATGGACTGTGGGAGTCCTCGGTGCAATGCGGTACAAAGCAGAGGGTGTGTCCTTGCACCATCAAGGTCGAGACTTGGTGTGCCTAAGGTTGTTGGATAACTTGAAGTGGGAAGACACCGCGTATGTGAAATTTGACCCCTATGTCAAACTAAGAGATGCTTATGAAAACAAACCAATTTCTTTGTACCATGGCTCCTTGTTTTATTGTGGTGGTTACACACTGTACAATCCAACCAGAGTCATGCGCCAACTTGGTTACCACTAGCAGAAAGTATATATTAATTTGAAGTTGATGTGAAGAAAAGTAAAAAAAAATGAAATACATGTGTAAGTGCCTGGTTCAATACAAAACGGAAGTAGGGTCTAAGGAATGGGTCGAGAGGGACCAGACCCCCAGAAATTGAGAGGATGTGGAAGGGTTGGCAGAAGGTATTGGAGCATCTGCTGGATACAAGCAATAGTTTGAATTAATCTCATATTTGCAAGTGACTGGCCCGAATAAACCTATCATCCAGGGCAATGAAATTCAGGACCCAATCGAGTACAAGAGAATCGTGTTATCGATTTATGCTCTTTTATATCGTTCTCTTTTGTTTATAAAAACCATCTCTAACTGTAACCCAAATTCTTTAGGGATATAATTCGCTTGGTAATACCTATTTTTGACTGAACGACCACACACACATAATCTAATTTATTTAGTTATTCTACATATCATGTAGTCGGAACAGGTCAATAATTTCTTGAATTGGTACAATGTTGCCGAAGACGCCGGAGTAACCACCAAGAAGAAGTTGACTGAAATCATATCCAACTTTGGATGCAAAGGAGTACTTTCTGTACGCTCATTTTATCCCTGAGCATGTTCCAAGGACTGGTGCAAAGAGGGGGAGGAAGACAACAACATCATCTGAAGGATCTAAGCCGAAAAGAAGAAAAACCAAATGCATTAGTCGTGGTGGAAAGCAATGATGGTCAAGGTCGCATTGGGGATGAACAATAAGATCAATTTTTCTTATATCATTGTTGGTGTTGTGGATTTATTAAATTAGTTGTTTACTGTATTTAATTTTCATTTTTACTGTCTTGTTTAAGAAAAGGATTTTTAGATTTGAAGAGAGTTTAAAAATTCCAACCTTAGTAATTCTGTGATTTGAATATTTGAAATCAATTTTCTCGAGAAAATTAATAAATAATAAAATTTAGCTCAACATCTTTCATCTTTTATGTTTGTCCGATATGTGAATGTATAACCAGCAATGAATGATTAACAAACTATGAATAACGTTAGATTGAATCAAAACTTGGTATAACCTTAGGCAGTATTTCTTTCGGTGAAATAACTTTATATGATATACGAATTGTACATAAATGGCAATATTCGGTGACTATAGTTGTGTTGTAACCAAATCTAAATCCTCAAAACTGATTAGGTTCTTTATACCAGCCATCGCATCTGCAACTATTCTTATACAGTCTAACCGTAGGAAAACACTTGAAATGTTTATATGCATTACATTAGAATCATATTGTCCTTGCACGTCTTTAATAGTACACCACTACTATATATCCTCTCGTAGTAGTTTTTTTGCTTACATCGTACAGCATCCTGAAACCTTCATGAAGATGCCACATACTTTAACACATGCATCCTTCTTACCCAATAATTCTGCGACTTGTTCACCACGCATTCCACTATTTTTCTTCCCAAAATAGGAATAGACAGGTAGTGAAATCATTGGGAGTTACACCATCGGTTTTATATGCTGTAATAGATGTCACCAAGGTGTTGGAATCTCTAAAAGAGCCTCAGCATATGCAACTTTTTCTTTCGACTTTATAAATCTGGACTATTCAATGTCACCAAAGAACATGAAGATAAGAAGGAGATGTCTTTGAATTTGGGTTTACAAAGCATATTACCTCCAAAAAGGCATCGACTTATATGTTATCACATGGAATGCGTCATATAATTAGTCTATAATTACCTAAATATATGATCATGAAATTCATTCTCAAATGTTAGTTCAACTTCCCACATACCCTGTTGATTTTATATACCTTATAGCTAAAATATATAGCTACACCACGTACCTCCATCACGTATTCGAAGTTTCAAACTTATTTTTTTTTATGAATCAACTACATTTAGGTTCATGAGAACTTGTTCCATGGTTCGAATCACAATTGTTCCTCTCATAGCAAACTTTTTTTTTTGGGGATTTTAATATATTCTAGTGTAAGATCTCTACTTCTACTTTAATATCTTCGCCTTCTTTTCGTCTTTGTATGAAACCCATTTAATCATTCTTTTATCATTAGGGGAGGGACAACTCTAAATTATTTGTAGTTTTACACCTTGTACATCAACTTTTCATCAGTGTACAATGGGTGTAATGTCTGGATAATATCATGTTTGTCATGTACTGACCCTGTAATCTTATTAAGACATGTCCTTATTAATTGTTGGTGTTAAATATGGTATTGTAATTAGTAAAGAGTCTACAAATATAAGTTTTAAGACATGTCTTTATCAATTGCTGGTGTTAAATATGGTATTGTAATTAGTAAAGAGTCTACAAATATAAGTTTTTGATGATTTTTTTTTTATGTTTTAGATTTCGATCTTGGTTTTATGATGATGAACTGACGGTATCTTGTGCAAGTAAGGTCTTGATTTGGTGGTAACTTGGTGGCTGGTCTTTCTTGTTGTTATGTGTGGTGCTTGTTAACGTTGAATTGTTTATCTGACTACCATATGCGTATTAGATCCATAAACATCGAATGATGATGATGGAAAAGTATTTTTTTTTTATGATGTTTAAATGGGGGTAGTGATGAGATTGATTTTCTGATCTTGTATTTATACCATATATGAACTTATTTTGCTACTCCATGAGTTGGATATTTTTGATTTTGTATTTATTAAACTAAATTTTTATTTTAATTTGAATCAATTTGATGTTTGGGATGCTTGAATTTAGAATTGGTTTTGTAGGATATAAATTGTTTCAATTTTGAGATGAACTCATGGTTGATTTTCAGTAAATCATCCATTGATCAATAATTGATCAAAATTAGGGTTTCAAACCAAATGCTCTGCAAAGCATAATTCTGAACAAGTTCAAACACTAATAATTTTATGTTGATCCAGCAGTCGACATCTTAATTAATTACACAATATTCGGTCCAGCTACCAGTATTTGTAATTAATATTTTATTCGGTCTCGCTACCAATAATCCATGAATCGAGCAATATTTGTTTAACCCTAAATTGATTAAGCTAGCAAAATACATGATCAACTGGGTTCAGAACTCACTTCTAGCAATATTTAATTGCTCAATCGAGCAATATTCCTCATATTGATTCAACTATCAACATTCGAGAATTTTATTGATCCAGCAATCAGTATTCTGATTTATATTTAATGTTTGGTCCTGCTACCAACATTTTTTCTCGCTTGAGCATCATGGTTCGAACAAACGACCATCCAATATTTTTGATTCCTATTTTGTCGTTCGATCATCCATGATAATGTTAGGTCATAAATGAGCATTCTATATAATTCAACAATATCTATGATTTCCTTTCGAATACTCGACATATCAAAATAAGTCCTTGATCCAACAATCTCATCCGACGCTCGAGCCAAATTATCAAAATATCATTATTACCTCGACTGGTAAAATGATATATCATAATTCATCAAGACTCAACGTCTTTCCATTATTCTGTCTCAGCAAACACCTTATGCTCAATCTATGAGTCTAGGAGCGTACCACATTCGTTTGTTATGCTAGACTCATCAAGGCTAAGACTCATTGTCTAGTCAAGTCAACAACTGAATAATTAAATATATGTTTTCCTTGCAAACTCCACATTCATGAGACATCAATCATGTCACATGGGGGGATATTCACTAGGTTTTGGTCTGGCGGCCTACGACACGTGTGTATACCCATGATGATAAATGTGAGTAAGTTGTGCAAGAAGTTGAGGGAGTTAGCAAAGTAGTGTATAGACAATCAACCAAGTCTCCGCACGACGTGATTTAATCACGATTTCCCGTTTTTCCGCTCCTTCACTCTAGCAACCGTCACACTTACTGGGATTAATATGTCTACTATTCTTGCAATATAAATAAATTTCTGAATCCACGATTGAACAACAAAATTTTTGATCCACAAGAAATTATCACTCAATCGATCAGAACTTATCTCATCATAACTCAACAGTTCACCAACTTGCAGAAATCATCAACACATTCACAACCCTTGATCATCATTGATCTCACACACTTCTTAGCTTCCCTCCTACAAATCGACCCTCATCCCTCTTTGTGACCAAATTGACTCTGGAACGACCATTTTCTTGGTTTAGGCCGGAGTCCTACATATTGATCTCTCGAACTCAAAGCACTCATGTGCAGTGCATCTGTTTGAAAAAGGTTTAGGCAATTTGCTCGTTCGAGGATTCTCCGCCCGCACGCTCGAGTTTTCGTTTTCCTAAAAAACCAAAAAAATGTTTTCACCCATCAACAAGTAAATACTGATCTATTCTGGTATTTCGAAAAACTTGGAACCCAATTTTTTTCACTTGATATAGAATCACTTGAACAAAGTTTCTCTCTCCATAATAAGATAGTTGTTTAAGATGCATGAAGATACTATTGATATTGATTCTCAACTACAGATGCTTGGGACGTACTTCCCGACTGAAATTAAGTGATTTTTGTTAAGAAAACATAAGAGAGGTCAGTTATCTCTTGAACTTATGTTTATGCTTATGCGAGACTCAGAAATCCTCGTGAGCAACTGGAAGCATCCGTAAAGAATGAGGAATGGATTGAATAGAAACTTTTGAAGATGATTGTGGATCTTAATCTTTTAAAGGTACGATTCAATCAACTGAAAGAAAAGAGGTCAAGAGTTTGAACACTGAAGAGACTTCGGTGAATAACACAATGCTAAAAATAAGATAAAATATGTTATGCTTAATCTTATAATAGATTAACAATTGTTGATCTATTTAATTTTTTTGTATGAAATCTATTTACAACTATCAATAAAAAGTTTTATTTTTTAAATCTTGTGTTATAATTGATAGTTTGTGCATCTTGTGATACTTTCATGTCTCTTTGCTTTCAGTTTATGAGATATTGTTTCGCTTTTGATCAAACCCTAATATTTTTGGTCTCATATTATGTATATCTCTTATGATATTGTGACTCTTTGACATAAGCAGGTTTCGTATCTAACTATGTGGGATGCTTCTATAAAATGATCATAAGTATATATGATTAAACTCATGTGTGAAGTCATGATAGTACTATTATCTATCTATGTTTCATAATTGTGTATTTGTATGCATATGAGTTTCGGTTTTAGCTTGTTACATTGGCAACGTGAAAACTAAAAATTTGTCGACCTTTCTCTGGTAAGGGTTGTATTTTTTGTTATTCTTTTGTCTTGCAGGGAATAAAAACTCACAAGGGGGGAGTTCTATATTGAACAGGTGCTTCAACGTCATATCTTTGTGAGAGAGTGGTTGTGAAAACCGAGGGAAGAATTACTTTGATAATGTTTCCTGATATGAAAACTTGATTAGTTCAGATCTTAATTTGTCATATCAAAAAGTAAGGTAACAATATATTCATGTTTGTCAATCGTTTACCTGTTAAGAAAAAGTGATTTAAATTTCCTATTCTTGCTTTTGCTTATCGAAAAGTACGATTCAATAATTTTTGTTTAAATTGGTTCCAGTTAAGAGTAACTAACTCAAGTTTGGTTTTTGTTTTTGCTTAACGAAATAGGAGGTTCAATTGTTTTAATCCAATTGATTTCTGATGAGAAAAACTAAGTTAATTCCGAACTTAGTTTAGGCTTATCAAAACGAGGTACAATTGTTCAAGTCTAATTGGATCCTTGATAAGAAAACTAGTAACTTAGTTTGTCTTGTCTAAATGAGGTACAATTATTTATGAATAATTAGATCCTGGTAAGCAGCGGAGTTAATTCCTATATTTTTATGACTTATCAAATCAAAGGAAAAATTTCTTCGAGCAATTGTTTCCTTGATAAGGTGCTAAAAAAAATTACTTAGATAGTTTCGGTTTTAGTATTGCTTATCTAAAATGGTATGTTAGACCTTCGTGCTTAACTCTTATATGTTGTATGATTTCTTATGAACTTGTATAATCCTTTTGGTTTGCTTTAGTATTTTTTTTTCATGTATTTGTCATTTTTTTTGGGACCAAAAGGGGGAGAATCATATGGAGTATACGGCTGATTTGCAATTACTGAGAAATGATATATGTGTGGAAAAGTATATATCTGACGAAAGAGTAATGAAAATACGAGGGTACACAAATACACCAGAATCTTTTTGTTTTAATTTATAAGTCCTCTACCGAATGTGATCATCTATGGACAAAGAAGAGACAATACGACAATTCGGTTCACACTTCTTGTGATCGTCTATGGATACGAGATCGAGACAATAAGGTAACGAGATAACTTGATTAATTGAGTAATTGACCGTGGATACAAGATCTAGACAATACAACAACAAAGTGTGTTACTTGATAATAGGTTCGGTAACAACCAAATTTTATAGGATCACTATCAAGTATTACGGAGTTAACGTACAAGTGCAATTTACTTTTAATTATAATAATAAAAATTATAATTTCGGAATAGAAAAGTAAATGACACAGCAAGATCTAACAACATCTCTAAAGATCCCGTCAATACTTCGATCTAGTTTGAGTGAATCTTATATTAGAAGAGAAGATTCTCAAGCATAAACAAACTAGGTGCAATCAAAGTTTCAACAATCGTTAGTCAATCAAATTGAAAACTAATAACACTGCAATTATCTAGTTTCCCACCAATAGTACTCGTAGTGCTTCTTGATCCCACAGAAGTCTTTAAACGAGCGGTCGTAGATTTCACCTAATTAGGATACTTTTCTCTCTGAACATACGGCTCCACCAGAAACAACAAGAAATGAAGTTTTCCTGGCTCTTAGGATAGTTTGCTAGAAATACAAACTTAGGTATTTACAGACCAAGGACGTTTGGACACCAAGGAATTTCCAAAACCGAGTACCAAGGAATATCTTTGAACAACAAATGATAAGAGTTACTGCTCGTGTTTAAAGTGTGTTGATATCTTTTCACTACAAATCCTTATTTCATATTTACATGGATTTGCTTTCTTGGAAACGGTTATACTACACTTCCAAACAAGTTTAGAATTAGTTTGCCAGTATTCCAAGACTGTTATGTGATTTCTTATACCAAATCACAATGGTTAGTTGTGATCGGTCCTTCCAAGTCACATACATGGGTTCAGATCGGTTATACCAATCACTAGGATCAGTTATACCTAAATATGGTACTTACATGTGACCGGTCACACCAGTTACCAGGACCAGTTACACTAATTACAAGGATCAGTTCCATCTACACATGGTATCTACTTGTGATCGGTCACACCAGTTACCAGGACCGGTTACACCAATTACAAGGATCGGTCACACAATACTTATGATCGGTCACACCAATTACTAGGATCGGTCACACCAATTACAAGGATCGATCATACCATCACATGGTGATTACTTAGGATCGGTTACACCAATTACCAGGACCGGTGTAGATGGTGGATTTTCGATAAAGGCTAAAATCGTAAAACCATAATTTTACATACTTCTGATCCAGCAATCAGATGAGTATTGAGGCTCATATCTCTCATTAAAGCATGAAAGTTCATGTCGCAAGAACCTCTGACTGAGAATACTGTCTCTCAGAATATATGTTGATGAGTAGTCTCTCAGCTGAGGCAACGTCATATCTCATAAATACTGAGAAATTTCAGTAAATATTTCTATATAGAATCGAACGATTGGACGGCTCCTAGACAGCTTTCCTGCTAGTATAGAGCAATAACGTCTTCAGGATGTAACAATGTTTTCCCTAAGTATATAAAAGAAATATGACGCTTCAACAAGCTCATATTACTCGACTCTCTCAGATAATTAATGCTCCTAGACAGCATGCCTGCTAGTATAGAGCCATCAATTAATTATCTCTAATCCTTAAATTCATTAACTGAATATTCGAAAATATTCTACGTTCTTCATAATATTTCATTACTTCAATTCGTGGTTCTTTCCAGCAGAATTCCATGGGTTAGTGATAAATATTCAACGTACGGGCATCTGAGCCGCTATCGAGTAAGCCCCGACCAAAATGGTGCAAGTGTACTCAGCAATAATGCACTAACGAACACCTGAATGCACGAACGAGCATTCCAAAATACGAAGGAACGATGAACCTATGCAAAATAGGAAGAAATAATAATAATAAAAAAAATATTAGCTAAGGCGCTAGGGGACTGAGCCCAGCGGCGGCGGCCAGTCACATCGTGACCAGTCCCACGCCTAAGTCTCTTTTTTATTATTTTTTTATTATTTTTTCTTGATCTCATGAAAATCCCTTCATTTGAACAAATATCCTTCATTTTAAGGAAACTCCTCAGTTTCATGGTGTTTCCTCCGTATCAAGGAAATAATAAAAAATTAGGAAAGCTGTCGCGGGACCAAGCTCACTAGCCGGACGGTCATGCCCTAGTTGTGGCCGGTCCCACACCTTGCATTCCTTATTATTTTATTATTATTATTTCCTTTATCCCATGAAATTCCTTGGTTTCATGATATTTCCTTCACATCAAGGAAAAGATATAAAATTAGGGAAGACTCACGGGACCGGGCCCTAGCCGGCCGACCATGCCCTAGTCGTGGACGGTCCCACACGCCCCTTATTTTATTATTATTAATTATCATTGTTTCCTTCATCTCATGAAAATTCCTTCACTTTAAGGAAAACTCCTTTATTTCAACAAACTCATTGATTTCATGGTATTTCCCTAAAATCATGAAAAATAATATAAAATTAGAAAAACTGTTATGGGACCGGGCTTATTGGTCAGCCGGCCATAGCCGGTCCCACACTTCATGATTCCTTATTTTATTATTATTATTTCCATCATATCATGGAAATTCCTTAACCTTATGAAACTCCTCAATTTCATGGTATTTCCTTAACATCAAGGATATTACATAAAATTGGGAAAGGTGTCACGGGACCGGGCTTGCTAACCGGCCGACCATTCCCTATCCGTGGCCGGTCCCACACCTTGTAATCCCTTATTTTATTATTATTTCCATCATCTCATGGAAATTCCTTAGTTTCAGCAAAAACCCTGAATTCTTCATATTTTCTCGAATGAATGCTCAAATACACGCCAGAAAATATCAAAATTCTCAGGACTGAGACACAGACATGAGCATATTACCTTGACCGACCAAGGTTGGCTCTTTGGCTTGCAAGAGGCCGGTCCCATACTTTTTAATCATTTGACCTAATTTGTTCACATTAGGATCAAACTCTTCCAAACAATTTGGAATTTCATAAAACGATCGTCAGTCGGTCCCATGACCAACCAGGGCCGGTTTCATGACCCATTGTCCGATCCTTCATCTCTTCATAATTAATTAGATTTTATCACCTAAGGTTCAGACAAACATTATTTTAATGAAGGATTAAACCAACATCTAATCATCTTTTCACCAACTGGTCTTCAAGAGACTTTGGTATTTTGCTCACTAGAGTATCTGGGCGCTACATGGTCGACTCATCATCCCATGTGGCCGGTCCCTCCTTCACTCTGTGGTTGATTTTCAATAAATTATCAATTGATCAGCAATTTATCGAAATTAGGGTTTTCGAATCCAAGGTTCATAATTCTAGATTCAACACTAATAATCTTACGTTGGTCCCGTGATCAACATTTTAATTAATTATACTCGGTTCAGTTTCCAGTATTCTAAATTAATATTTTATTTGGTTATGTTACCAATAATTCATCAAACGAGCAACATTTTCTCAGACTAAGGAATACTGGTTCAACTATCAATATTCAACAATCCATCGGATGAGCAATATTTGCTCACCTTAACTATCAACATTTACTCAAGAATTATACCTCTGTCTAAACATACACGTTCGATTCATGAGTCTTAGAACATTTGGAAATCACGTTCGATTCAGCAATACAAGGGCTAATCGTTCCATGAAGTCAGCAACTGACTAACTAAATACACGTCTTCCTTGCAGACTCACAATCACGAGACATCAATCGTGTTACATGGGGGGATATTAACTAGGGTTTTGACCTGGCGGTCTACGGCACGTGTGTTCATACACACGATGAGAATGTGAGCAAGTCGTGCAATCAGTTGGAGGAGTTAGCAAAGTAGTGGATGGAAAATCAACCAAGTCTCCGCACGATGAGAAACTGGTTTTAACACGATTTCCACTTCCCCATTCTTTGACTCCAGAAACTGTCACACTTCATGGGATCAAGGTTTTTACAATTCTAGCAATATAAATAAGTTTCTAAATCATGATTGAAAAGGAAGACACTCTTTCGTCAGACAGATAATTCGTAAAGACAAGAGCACACGAACTCATCGTCTGAAACAATTACTCTCAATAGAGCAAATTCAATCAATCAGAAATTATCTTATTTCTTCACGCAGAATACACAACACACCTACAATTTCGATCACCATTGATCTCACACATTTCTCAACTTCCCTCCTACAGATCGACCCATCCTCTCTTGTGACCGAATTGACTCTGGAACGGCCATTGTCTTGGTTTAGGCCGGAGTCCTACATATTGATCTCTCGAATTCAAAGCATTCCCATTTTGCAAAGCATCTGTGTGAGGTTAGACAGTTTACTCGGTTCAAGGAGTTTCCTCGCACGGTCGTCTCCTCAATTCCTTAAAAACCAGCAACTCGTTTTGCCCCATCTACAGATTGGCGACCACAGTGGGAGATCATTCTCTCGGTTGCAATCTCAGTTCTCACAAAGATGGTCGGTCTTAGGTCTACTTCAGAAACTCCAGATTCTCACCAGAGTCTTTCAAATGGAAACGCTCCTCATGCTCGTTCGAACGACTCTAGTAACGTTCATTATTATTACTTCACTACTCCTTTTCTCTCTATTGATACATCTGATGGAGAGATCCCATCATTGGCAGAATTGGCACGGAGGCAAGGAATTTTGGCCGGAAACATCAATCGGTTGAAAGAAGCGATCGATAACCTCTTCACCTGTATGGTGGAATTGACAAGGCTCTTGGGAGCAGAAATGATGGAACGTCCAAACTCTACTGATGCTCCTCAAACCAGCAGTTTCACTACTTACGAGAATCCGGTGGACCAGGAAGTTACACACCTGATTGAGAATCTGTGTGAAATCCTACACTTCTCCAGAGATCAACGTACGAGCACGTTCTTTGCACTCAACCAAATATCCTCTGACGTACAGCTAACTCCGTCGTCTCTAGCAGTTGAGGAAGCATCCATGATGTTTGAACATTCGATCAACAATATTAACTTTGGAGAAGAAGACCGTATGGCGGACGAAGGACATAATCGAGCCTTGTACGTGACAGGTTTTATCAAAGACTCTGAATTCAAAAGAGCTCTCGTTGATACAGGCGCTTCTACAAATATTATTTCTATGAAGACCCTCAAGGAGGCCAAGATCCCACATAACAAAATTGTCCATCATCCCATCTTGATAACGGGTTTTGAAGGAAGTCAGAGCCATACGTATGGATATACATATGTAGACCTGGAGGTAGGACCTATCCAATCAAAGGTCAAGTTTCGGACGCCCTTGGCTCCATGATAACAAGGTGGTTCCCTCGACGTACCATTAATGCATGAAGCCTCTGCTCAACAACAAGATTGTTCGCATCACGGCGTCATCATCTCCTTATGCTCCCGTCTATGATGCTGAATTCCTTGAATCTCAAAAAAGCATCCACGAACCTCCAAGCAAGATTTACAGTGCTCTACTCCCAAGCTGGAAGTCCATTGAAGAAGTTGTTGACAATCCATCATCCTCAGGTACTAAATCGACCAAGTCATCTGCTATACCGATTAAGCGCCGTAAGGATCAGGTCTCAACTCTCGGATCTAGTTTCATATCCAGTCATGATGCGGAGGGGAGGATCATTTACCGCCGATGCAAAGATTAGCAATTAACAAGGGAGAACGATGAAAAGTCTCCCCGCCCCGAAGAATCATGTCAGAGCGAACCATCACTCGATGAAGAGATTCAAGATGCTCCACGACAATTGCAAGATGACACTGATTCCACCACTGATGATCTCGAAACAATCAACATAGGGACGGAGGATGATCCAAGGCAAATTTTAATTAGTTCCACGTTGTCACCGGAGGAACGAACGAAACTGATAAATCTGTTGAAAGAGTATCAGGATGTCTTCGCTTGGACGTACGAAGAAAAGCCTGGTCTAAACGACAAATTAGTCACTCATCATCTGCACATCACTCCTGGATCCAAAGATGTCAAACAACCGCCTAGGCAGTTCAGACACGAAGTCGAGGAGAAAATCAAAGTTGAGATTCAGAAACTACTAGCAGCAGGATTCATCAAACCTATTCAACATCCAACATGGCTGGAAAATGTTGTTCCTGTCAAGAATAAAAATGGTCAAATCAGATGTTGTGTCGATTTCAAGAATCTGAATAAATGTTGTCTGAAGGATGATTTTATCTTATCCAACATTGATATGCTCGTTGATGCAACCAGTGGTCATGGTATGTTCTCATTCATGGATGGTTACAGTGGATACAACCAGATCAAGATGTACGAGCATGATGCCAACAAGACCGCGTTCCGTACTCATATTGGAAATTTTCACTACACTGTGATGCCCTTTGGATTAAAGAATGCAGGTGCTACTTATCAACGAGCCATGACTGCCATATTCCACGACATGATGCATAAACAAGTGGAAGACTATGTTGATGATGTGGTAGTGAAATCGAAGACTCAGACATCCCACCTTGAAGTTCTGAGACAAGTTTTTGAAAGATGCAGAGAATACAAATAAAAGATGAATCCTCTGAAGTGTGCTTTTGGTGTTTCCTCCGGAAAATTTCTAGGATTCTTTGTCACTGCGGAAGGAATCAAAGTCGATCCGGACAAGAC
The DNA here is from genome assembly GCF_003573695.1 of Papaver somniferum. Taxonomy (NCBI): domain Eukaryota; kingdom Viridiplantae; phylum Streptophyta; class Magnoliopsida; order Ranunculales; family Papaveraceae; genus Papaver; species Papaver somniferum. The sequence continues at coordinate 146,173,854 of NC_039360.1, read as the reverse complement.
GAAAGCTATTACTACCATGCCTCCTCCACACATTGTGAAAGAACTCCAGAGTTTTATGGGCAAGGTAAACTATATTCGACGCTTTATTCCTGGATTGGCTCAACTCATTGCTTCGTTCACCTCTCTATTGAAGAAAGGAGCGAGTTTTACATGGACAATCGTCCAACAAGAAGCATTCCAGAAAAAACAGCAGATACTAATATCACCTGTTGTTATGAAATCTCTAGTGCAAGGGCGGCCACTAATACTTTACACAGCTTCCAGTGATGTTGCTATTGGAGCACTTCTTGCTCAAGAAGACGAAGAAGGTATCGAACGTCCGATCTACTACTTCAGTCGTACGATGAGAGACGCTCAACTCCGATACCCAAAAGCCGAAAGAGCATGTATAGCATTGGTGCATGCAATCCAGAAATTCAGGCACTATTTACTATCCAACAGAGTCGTGCTCGTTTCCAAAGCCGACCCTATAAAGTTTTTACTATCAAAGCCAGCCCTGATAGGGAGACCAACAAAATGGCTACTTCAGACGTCAGAATTTGACATAGATTTTGTACCGCCTAAAGCAACCAAAGGCCAAGCAGTTGCAGACTTGCTCGCTGCTTTTCCAGGAGAAGATGCAACAATGTTACATGAAGATGTGCCCGGCGAGTTCCCAGAGGTCTTAGTTATCAAAAAAGAGACGTGGCTTTTATACTTTGACGGATCCGCCACCCCTAGCAACGACACTGGAGGAGCGGGCGTAGTGCTAGTATCTCCATCTGGCGAAGTCTTCTCACACTCGTTCAAGTTGGATTTTCACTGCACCAACAATTCATCAGAATATGAAGCTTTCTTATTAGGTTTGTCCCTGGCCAAGCAAGCAGGAGAAACACACCTTGAGATAAGAGGAGATTCAAAACTACTGGTCAATTAAATGAATGAAGCATATTCTCTCAAAGAAATCACGCTCGCCCCATTCATAACTGAAGCTCAGCGGATATTAACTCATTTTGTTGATGCAACGATTGTCCATACTGGACGAAGTAACAATAGGCATGCTGACCGCCTAGAAACTCTCGCTTCTAAGCTGCAATTCGAAGGAGCAGAGAAAACAATCACAGTACAGAGGCGTGCTGTGTCATCTACCTGGATTGTTCAAGTCGAAGACATTCAAGCAAACGATTGGTGAGCGCCTATTATCCATGAATTGAGCAGTTCTCTTTCAGAACTAAAAGTTAGTCTCAAGGAATTAAAGAATTATTTCTTGCTTCATGGAGCGTTATACTATCGAAATCCTGATGGGTCCTTTTCACGATGCCTCAGAAACGACGAAGCGGACGTACAACTCAAACGCATACATGAAGAAATATGCGGACAGACGTTGGTGGTAACACTTGACAGAAAGCTTCATAGGATGGGATACTATTGGCCTTCCATGGAGACTCAATCAAGAATTCTGCAAAGATCTTGTCCCAATTGTCAGACGCCTCCTCGTCACTTAGAATCTTTGATAGTCCATCACACTGGGGACTGGAGGGAACCTTACATCAAGTACCTTCGGGACAATAAATTGCCGTTGAAAAAGAAATAAACAACCAAACTCATTCAGAGAGCTAAAAGATTTGTCTTTCTTGATGGAATCTTATACCGCAAAAGCTTTGGTGGGAAATTACTGAGATACTTAGCTGAGCATTAAATCCCAACAGTTTTAAAAGAAATGCACGATGGAGAGCATTAAGGAAAAAAGAAATTATTTCTCCAAATTCATGAGAAATATTATTGGCCGACCATGGAAGACGACGCAGCTGCGCATGTTCAGAGATGTCATCAATGCCAAGTCCATCGTAATCTCATCCACACTCCTTGTCTCCCATTAAATTATGTGAATAGTCCATGGCCTTTCTATAGCTGGGGACTGGATATCATCGGGAAAATGAATCCAGCATCTTCGAAGCAGCATGAATACATCATCACTGCAACTGAGTATTTTACCAAATGGGTTGAAGCTATTCCTCTTTGAAGCACCACAGGAGTCACGATTGCATCCTTCATCAAAGAATACATAATATGTAGATTCGGTGTTCCTAAATACATTGTCACCGATAATGGAACTCTTTTTTCCAACAAGCACGTGACAGAATCACTCGAGGAATACGGCATCAAACAAGTTTTCTCCACACTGTACTATCCACAAGGAAACGGACAAGCAGAGAGCACCAACAAAACTTTGATCTGAATTCTCAGCCGAACAATTCATGATAATCCTCGAACGTGGCATGAAAAATTGGCTATGGCTTTATGGGCCTATCAGACCGTACCAAGGAGATCGATCGGAACTTCACCGTACTCTCTCGTCTATGGAGCCGACGCCATACTCCCAGCAGAAATCAAAATTCCTTCAGCAAGGATTGCAACAGCTAGTGGAGTACAATGGGATGAAGCCGAAGTATCCAACTCAAGAATCGTTGAACTGGACATGCTTGAGTCGAGGAGGTCTAAGGTAGAAAAATACGTGGAAGCATACAAACAAAGGATCTCCAGAGCTTACAACAAAATGGTAAGACCCCGAACATTCCAAGTAGGAGATCTGCTCCCAAGTTCTTTCCGAAATGGGAAGGACCATTGATAAGTGCATATTTCACATATATTTGGTGTCGATTCCATGTTAGTATTTGTTGGTTTTCATGAAAATTATTGTATATTACGCTTGTTTTCTCTTATTTGTGTTTTATTAGGTGAATCATCCAAAAGAAGTGAATTAAGAACTTAATTGTGCAGTAAAAGAAGCTAGCTACAAGTGGAGGAGGTCCAAGACTAAGTGAAGCTCGTTCATCTTGAAGAGGACGAAAAGACCAAGTCAACAGCGAAAGAATGGAGTCATTCCGACATCGTATGAAGAAGTTACGATGAAAACAAGAACTTGGAAGGCCAAAAGAGCAAAATGGTCATTTTACGTGAAAATGTTATGAGCAGCTCAGGAAATGATAAGGGGTGTTTTTCATTATTGACACTCCAGTAGCCGCTAAGTGGAGGTCCCCTTTCTCCCTTTAATAACACGTACAGGAAGTACAAGATTTTAATAGGTTTTAAAGGCGGATGCTACAGGCGACCTTACTTATGTTAAGGGGCTATCAGTTTCTATTCAAATTTCACGACCAAAACTTCTTTTTCTTCATCTTCTACGGGCAGTGTTCTTGGGAGACAAAACAGGGGAAAATGAGATAAAATTGTTGTCGCGAATGGAAATGATTCAGAGGTATTTTGAACTCGAGATAAAGAAGGAATAGATGGGTATGAATCGGAGGAGTTTGATTCGTTTTAGGATTTAAAACTTGGACAAAAATTCAGTGGAAGAAGGATTGGGTTGTTGTCATTGGTCGGATGAAGAATTGAGGAGATTAGGTGGTGTTTTTGAGAGTCTAAGACGGTTCGGGAACTTGGGGTTGTGTTGAATTCGAAGACTTGAGCGACAAATTAGAGAATTGATAAGATTTACTTGGAATTGGATTGAGTTTCAAGACTACAAAACAGCCACCAAGTACCCTTCTTGTCGTCGATTTTGGAGATGAATGGTGAAGATTAAAGCGCGTTTGATTGTTCGTGGCGGTTTAGAATTGTTGTGTGGTTATCAGATTCGAATTTTCAGGGTTCGATTGCTATAAATAGAGGTCCAAATCGCAACCAAAACATATCTCCTCACCCTAGTTTTCACGCCCTCATAGAAGCTTTAGGAGTTTAACTTATGCAGCAGTAGCTAAAGATCTTCAGCAACTATAGCGGCAGCAACTAATACCTTTCTGCGACTGTAGTTTGATCCTCATCTTTTCTCTGTTTTGATTGCTAAAAATTATGAGTAGCTAATTCTTTTAATTGGTTAGGGATGTAACCTAAAATCACAACCATGTTAATTGATTAATGCATTGAGTTTTTCACTCACTATCTTATTTATCGTTCAAGTTTTACTAAGTATAATAATTATATGATTTTGTTCATGTAATATGGTTAGTTGTTTTGCATATTTAAGTCATGAATTAAATATCATAATAACTTATCTATCGCTAATTAGAAGTCTTAGGTAATTTTATCAAGATTCTAATAATTTGTAGTAATTTGTGATCACTAGCGGTGTGAATCGTGAAGGAAGCCACAAGTAAAACTTGGCCTAGGTTGAATATATCACGATTGTGTTTGTATTGCCTATGAATAACCCGTCTCATAGATTTTAAAGCTTTCCTCGAGTTGAATCTTCTAGCGATGAGCATTAGGTTATTTGTTGGAAAAGAGTTCATATAATTGTGATTGCATTATTTGTTGATTTGTGGAGACGTAACGAAGTATATACATCGATTGGGGATACTTTAGGGTTATTGGTGAATGAGTGTGTGAATGATGCTTGATTGATTAACATGTATGGTGATGGACGGCGAATTCCTTAACCAGCTTTTCCTCTGATATTTTCTTAAACACTTTTATCTTTTGTTTTTAATTTAAATTATTTTTTAAAAAACAACAAAATCCCCCCAGTTTACTTAAGTTTTCAAATACGAATAGCAACACATATCTCCATGTGGAACGAATCTGTTCTCATAACTATACTATTATTTATAATTGTGAAGTGAAAGAACTTAAATTAAATTTGTGTCGGCTAACATCCGACCAAATTTTGGCGCCGGTGCCGGGGAGGCATAGCAGATTGTTATTTTGTTTTTGATTTCTTATTTTTAGTTTTTAATTTTGTTTTTGAGAATCTTGTTTCAGGTACTTGATCTCTGGCATCCAAACGTTGGGATTACCAAAGGTGCTGAAATTTAAACTCGCAGAGGAACATTACTACAAGAACCTCGAAAAGCACAACAAGAAGAGATGGTTGGCGGAACAAAAAACCAAAATACTGGTAACCAGGGAAACCAAGGGAACTAGGGAAATGGCGCCGCTCCACCACCTCCACTTCCCAGGAGGACACTCAAAGATCTAACATCCCCATCGTTTGATCAACAGAAGTTGTGTGTTAACTTGGAAGAATCAATTGAGCTCAAATATCAGTTGATTCATTGGTTACCGAAGTTTAAAGGGCTTCCAGGAGAAGATCCAAATCGTCATTTACTACTGTTTCAACATAGGTTGACAAGTTTGAAGCCAACTAAAACTGATCAAGGAAGAGCTTTACTGACAGCCTTCCCATTTTCTTTGATTGATTCTGCAGAAGAATGGTTTTATGGTCTTCCACCTGGAAGTATCACAACATGGAACGAGATGCAGAGAGCATTTTTTAGAAAAGTACTTTCCCGCCTCTAAAGCAGCAACTATTCGTAAAGCAATTAGTGGGATTGAAAGAATTACTGGTGAGACTCTTTACGAATATTGGGAACGGTACAAGAAGTTGTTAGCGAGCTGCCCACATCATCAGATCTCTGAGCAACTCATAGTTCAGTATTTTTACGATGGTTTGCTCCAATCCGAGAGAAATCTTATCGATGCTGCTAGTGGTGGTGCTTTGACGAACAAAACCATTGACGAAGCGACAGAATTGATCGAGAAATATGGCTACAAACACGCAGCAATTCAACACAAGAGGTGTGTCAATGAGTCGAAGGGTTAATGAGGTTACTTCTTCACCGCACTTAGAACATAGGATTGGTAAAATGGAGAAGATGATGCAACAAATGGCCGCAGTAATCATTCCTTCTTATGAAAAAGAAGATGAACAAGTGAATTCAGTATTCCCGAATCAGCAGAGACAACGGTATGATCCCTATTCCAACACTTACAATCCAGGATGGAGAGATCACCCCAATTTCAGTTATACGAATACGCAAGCAGCAGCTTCGGGGTCGATTTTTAATTGCCATAGTGGTTTCCAACAACAACCACAACCAGCGCAGAACTCAGAATCATCAGAAATGCTTGCTATGATGAAGAATCTAACCACAATGGTGCAAAAGAATCAACAAACAACTGATGGTGCAATCAAGGAGTTGCAGACACAAATGAGCGCCATGACAGGTAGATTGAACCTTTTAGAGACACAGAATAGTGGGAAACTCCCTTCTCAACCTATTAATCCTAGAGAAACTGTTGATGTTGTGACATTGAGAAGTGGTACACGAACTGTGGAGCCAGAAGACGCTGAGAAAAGCAAAGACCCCAAGGGGCCGGTTTTGGAGAGAGAGATCACTGACTCTTCCCAAACTGATGAGGTACCTAAAACAAACTCTAAACCTCTTGTTTCAACTTAAGTTCCTCCTTTATCTTTTCCTCGCAGGTTCGATAATGTTAAAAAGGTGGAACAAGACAAGGAGATTTTAGATTTATTCAAAAAGATTCATGTGAATATCCCGTTGATAGATGCAATTAGGCAGGTTCCTAAGTACGCAAGAGTTTTGAAAGACCCATGCAAAAAAAAGAAACGATTAACCGGTAATGAGGTGATGAGTGTGGAGGAAAACGTTTCCGCTATCCTCCAAAAGAAGCTCCCACCTAAATGAAAGGATCCTGGTAGTTTCGATATACATGTTGTGATTGGTAATAAAAGGTTTGGAAAAGCTATGCTTGATTTAGGAGCATCGGTTAATGTTATGCCCGCATCTATTTGTTCTTGAACTAGCTGGTCGTACTAATGTTTACCCTATAGGTATTATCGAAGATGTGCTTGTGCAGGTGAATCAACTCGTATTTCCAGCTGATTTCTGTGTATTGGAAATGGATAGCGGGTCTGATGCATCTATACCGCTGTTATTTGGGAGGCCTTTCATGAAAACGGCCAAAACCATAATTGATGTTGACAAAGGAACGCTCGCGATGGAATTTGATGATGAAAAGATTTGTTTCAATATTTTTGGAGCAATGCGGTATCCTAGCGATGTTCATTCGGATATTCATGCTAATGTTTTAGACGCGGGCTAAGGAGTAGCCAAAGAGTCTACAGTCGGGCTAACGACGTTAAACCAAGCGCTAATGGGAGGCAACCCATCGGTTTTGTATCTATATCTTTTGCATTTTATTTATCTTTGCTTTTCATAGCATATTTTGATTTACCACCTTGATTTTACTTAGGACGAGTCAATTATATTGAGGACAATGTAAAGTTTAAGTGTGGGGGAGTATTTTGCATATAGAGTTTTTAGTCTTTTTGAGTTATTAAAATTTTTGCATAAAAAAACCTCCAACTTGTATAGATTTTAGAGTCACTAGCATGCTTCTAGGTATGTTTACATAAAGAATTATGACCGACATAACTGAACTTGGAAGTGTTAGGGAACTACGTTCGGGTTTCTTACGAATTGGAGTGTTAAATAATGGATTTAATCATGATGGTGATGCAAATGCGGAGCAGGGAGAAATGCGTTATTAGAGTTGTTGATCAATCATTAGTGGAGACTACCCATTTTCATATCAACCGAGGCACCAAACCAGATTTCTTTATAAATGACTAAAGAGCTTTCTTTTGAGTGTGTGTCACCGTATGTTGATTCCGGGTAGAATGGTGAGCTACCCAACCTCCCATCAATAGAAGCACTACTCTTTGATCTCTTGAGTGCTAATTTTATCAATCATGAGGGTGACGTCTATAGATGAAAACCACCTTCTTGTAGTTTGATTTGCAGTTAGCACCATTCTCTCTCGCCAAAAACAGATCCATAGAAACACATCACCATCATCAACAAGGGATCGACGTCAAAATTTACAAGGGAAGTTGAAGACGTTTGAGGTTTACAAGCAACAATTCAATGAAGAGAAAATTTCTTATCCGAATAAAGCAACATACAATGAGCGTATTTTTAAATATATATTGAAGACTTACATATAAGGAGCGGAATTCTATATCAAAGTGGGAGACTAAGTACAAGAGTGAAGAAAATCAAAAGATGAAAGATTATTGGAGTTTATGATATCAAAGACAATACAAGTTGTGAATATTCAAGTGGTAAAGTACTTCTTTCATGACCATGTTAATTTTAATTTCGTTATTATTTTTGTAGTTGCAATTTTTTATAAAAAAAAAAATACAAAAAAAAAAACAAAAAGATTTGCATGTAGGTTGTTATTTGTTCAATAAGGCCATGAGGAAGAAAAATCTATAAGGAGTTTCAAGCAACAAGGAATAGAGGAAAAGAGTTACAAATTGTCATAGTTATATGAAGTTCAAGAGTTTATCATCAACAATTGAAGACCGAAGATGATCCGAAGGAAGGAAGACGTTTCTATTGGATGTTGTGAGAATGGTGCTTTCGTCACTGCCGATCGGATGTGAAGGTGGTAAGTACTCCCATCCTTGCTATAGTGGTTGATTTCCTTTCTTAGAGATCATCATAAAAAAGTCTTTCATTTCCCACGATCTTGTGGGGTCTCCAAAAATATTTCGGAAGGTTTCCTTCCCACCATTCAACGTGTGTAGGATTCTCTCTTCATTCCTACCTGCACACATGTGAGACCCATAAAAAAGCTGTCTTATTGAGTGCAATTATCATAAAATCCTTTTAAGTGAGGCAAAAGTCGAGGCGAAATGCTTATTGATCGCTCTCAAACACGCATTCTCTCATTATGAAGTGGTTATTTCTCACTCAAGATTTAAGAATGAATATGTTCTTTGGTATTTCTAACTTCTTATTACTAGCATGCAAAAACTCTATGTCCTCATAGCTCTTTGGATGCTTGGGATGCTGGAACGCTTTGAAGTTGGAGTAGGTTTTGTGGGTATACCTCTCTTAAGCCCTCACGAGACCATAACTCGTCCACTAGGGACACCTAGGGGTTTAAAGGCTTGTTATACGTGCTAAGTGTAACCGTATCCTCGACGACAAGGAGTTGTTGTAGTTTAGTTTAGTTTGCTCGAGGACTAGCAAAAGACAAGTATGGGGGAATTTGATAAGTGCATATTTCAAATATATTTGGTGTCGATTCCATGCTAGTATTTGTTGGTTTTCATGCAAATTATTGTATATTACGCTTGTTTTCTCTTATTTGTGTTTTATTAGGTGAATCATCCAAAAGAAGTGAATTAGGCACTTAATTGTGCAGTAAAAGAAGCTAGCTACAAGTGGAGAAGGGCCAAGACTAAGTGGAGCTCGTTCATCTTGAAGAGGACGAAAAGACCAAGTCAACGGCGAAAGAATGGAGTCATTCCGACATCGTATGAAGAAGTTACGATCAAAACAAGAATTTGGAATGCCAAAAGAGCAAAATGGTCATTTTACATGAAAATGTTATGAGCAGCTCAGGAAACGATAAGGGGTGTTTTTCATTATTGACACTCCAGTAGCCGCTAAGGGGAGGTCCCCTTTCTCCCTTTAATAACACGTACAGGAAGTAGAAGATTTTAATAGGTTTTAAAGGCGGATGCTATAGGCGACCTTACTTCTGTTAAGGGGCTATCAGTTTCTATTCAAATTTCACGACCAGAACTTCTTTTTCTTTATCTTCTACGGGCAGTGTTCTTGGGAGACAAAATAGGGGAAAATGAGATAAAATTGTTGCCGCGAATGGAAAGGATTCAGAGGTATTTTGAACTCGAGATAAAGAAGGAATAGATGGGTATGAATCGGAGGAGTTTGATTCGTTTTAGGATTTAAAACTTGGACGAAAATTCATTGGAAGAAGGATTGGGTTGCTGCCATTGGTTGGATGACGAATTGAGGAGATTAGGTGGTGTTTTTGAGAGTCTGAGACGGTTAGGGAACTTGGGTTTGTGTTGAATTCGAAGACTTGAGCGAGAATTTAGAGAATTGATAAGATTTACTAGGAATTGGATTGAGTTTCAAGACTACAAAACAGCCACCAAGTACCCTTCTTGTCGTCGATTTTGGAGATGAATGGTGAAGATTAAAGCGCGTTTGATTGTTCGTGGCGGTTTAGAATTGTTGTGTGGTTATCAGATTGAATTTTCAGGGTTCGATTGCTATAAATAGAGGTCCAAATCGCAACCAAAACATATCTCCTCACCTAGTTTTCACGCCCATAAACTGTTTGCAGAAAGTCCCCAGAGAAGCTTTAGGAGTTTAACTTATTCAGCAGTAGCTAAAGATCTTCAGCAACTATAGCGGCAGCAGCTAATACCTTTCTGCGACTGTAGTTTGATCCTCATCTTGTCTCTGTTTTGATTGCTAAAAATTATGAGTAGCTAATTCTTTTAATTGGTTAGGGATGTAACCTAAAATCACAACCATGTTAATTGATTAATGCATTGAGTTTTTCACTCACTATATTATTTATCGATCAAGTTTTACTAAGTATAATAATTATATGATTTTGTTCATGTAATATGGTTAGTTGTTTTGCATATTTAAGTCGCGAATTAAATATCATAATAACTTATCTATCGCTAATTAGAAGTCTTAGGTAATTTTATCAAGATTTTAATAATTTGTAGTAATTTGTGATCACTAGCGGTGTGAATCGTGAAGGAAGTCACAAGTAAAACTTGGCCTAGGTTGAATATATCAAGATTGTGTTTGTAATGCCTATGAATAACCCGTCTCATAGATTTTAAAGCTTTCCTCGAATTGAATATTCTAGCGATAAGCATTAGGTTATTTGTTGGAAAAGAGTGCATATAATTGCGATTGTATTATTTGTTGATTTGTGGAGAAGTAACGAAGAATATACACCGATTGGGGATACTTTAGGGTTATTGGTGAATGAGAGTGTGAATGATGCTTGATTGATTAACATGTATGGTGATGGACGGCGAATTCCTTAACCAGCCTTTTCTCTCTGATATTTTCTTAAACACTTTTATCTTTTGTTTTTAATTTAAATTATTTTTTAAAATACAACAAAATCCCCCCAGTTTACTTAAGTTTTCAAATACGAATAGAAACCCATATCTCCCTATGGAACGAATCTGTTCTCATAACTATACTATTATTTATAATTGTGAAGTGAAAGAACTTAAATTAAATTTGTGTCGGCTGACATCCAACCAACCATATGTAGTCATCAAGGCAGTATCCAGTGGATATTACAAGATCCTAGCTATTGATGGAGGAGTGGAAGGAAATATAATCAACGGTAGATGGCTCAAAGCATATTATGCCTGATCCGTAGAAAACAATTACCTTTTCATCATTTCAAGCATTTTTCAAAATGTAATTTATGTTCCTCCAAAGAGCGTGCAAAATGCTCCTGATAGACGCATTTATGTGTCTATTTTGTTCTCAATATTCTGTATTGTTAGACTCGATTAAGTACTTATTGTGTTATTTTGTGTTTTTGCAGATGTTTTTAGAGAAATAAGCCTTTGCGGCGAAATGAGCTCGAAAAGTAGTGTTTTACACCCCAGGATAATGTACCGGAGGCACCTCAGAAATGCACCGGAAGCGTCCCAGAAATGTACCGGAGGAACCCAAAAAAATTACTATTTCCACCCCAAAATTACTATTTCCACCCCAATTGCTAAAGGGACACCCGTACAGGATTAGGGGGAGGACACTTTTCTTCTCATAATTCAAATTTTGGAAAAAGGAGGGAAAATATTTCTTCTCACTGGCAGTTGGGTCAATCGATTTTTGGAGGGGTTAGAGTTCGATTAAACCTCTGAGTTTCAATGGGTATTTGTGATATGGATACAGGAAGACATTTTGGGTGTTAGGATCGATCATAATTGGTTGGAATCATCGCAATCAAGAAATCAGGAAGCACGTTCAAGAAATGAATATCACACGATCACATCAAATTTAGACGTGTACTCATGTGTTTGGAGAGTGTTGAATCAATTCTACAACGTGTAAGATCATGTTTGGAGTGTTTATACATCATTTCAGCGCGTGGAGAGCTAATTAAAGGAAGAAAATATCCAAAAAATATTTTCTCTTTAAGATAAGTAAAGAGAGAATTATCTTGAGTTATGGCGTGATTAAATGAGGCTGAGGAGTATAAATAGATTTCTGGTATCACAGAGAATGGCTGTCGAGAGTTTGGGGTCGAGAGAAGGTTCAGAGAAGCAGAAATCAAGAGTTGATGAAACTCTGTTTCTGCTGCTGTTGATGATGAAGAACACCAAGAACACGAAGAACAGACTCGCAAGGACAGTCGCTTATCAACAGTGTCTAAGACGCACAGACGTGGGTCGCAGTGCAGTCTAAACAGCAACAACACTTGTGTTTTATCGTTCATTCTGTGATTGTGCGTCGCAGATTACAGTTTTACACCATTTTCTCCCTTTCTCTCCGTTGTAAACACCATTTGAGCTATAAAAATATATTTTGAGCGTGTTTTCATCATGAGGAGCTAAAACCCAACACTGGGACGACGGAGGAGGCTGAATTTCATCCTTGGGATAATTTATTTTATTCTTTTTTATGACTTTTGCATTAAAATAAAATTGAAATATGATTTGAATTAATTGGTTGTTATTTAATTTGATGATGTATGCTTAGCTTAGGTGTTTTGATACATCATGCTTAGGACTTACAATCAATGTTTTGAGAATCTATCTTGGCAAAATCAGAGTCCATGTTAGTTTTATTGAGTTTTAAATTGTCAAAGAATATATGAATGAACCCTGTGTAGTGAATTCGGCCAAATCCTTAGTCCCAGTACCTCTCGCCCATTGTTAATATTTTTGTATATATATTTTAATTTTTAAATCTAAAATTCCATTTCCTTCACAAGTCTGAAACGAATCCTATTTACTACAATCACAATCAAAAAATCTTAATCATTTTGGCGGCGCCGACGCGGATTTGTGCTTCAGTAGAAATTTTAGGTTTTTATTATTTTTATTATTCCATTTGTTATTTTTACGTCTCTTTGGTTGTGTCTTTGTATTACAGGTTTGAAGTTGGATACTAAAGACCTTGGAATCAAAGCTTAAAGCTAAAAGAGAAGGAAAAAAGACAAAGCAAAAAAATAAAGAAAAAAGAGAAGAAAAAAAAAGAGAGAGATTTATTTATTTATTCTTTTTTTTAAGAGACTTTCCTTCTTTTTTTTTGTAATTATTATTATTATTTTTTGTATTTCTTTTCATTGGACTGGACTTTGGACAATTTATTTTAATTTTAAACCCTACGGAAGGGTTATATAAAAAAAATAATTATATATAAACTGTGTGCAGGGAAGGACGACGATTACTATATCGTCTCGGCCCCTCGGGTTCGTACATGACATAGGAGTCGTGGCCCGAGTCGACTTCAACGGTTCATCCCCCGTCTGGTACGGGAGGTAAGTCCATCGAAACACTCGCGAATCTCCTGTAAGCGAGTTACTGTATTCCTTAAGGTGATTCATTGATTGAGGACGAATTTGGACTGTTTTTAAATTCCTAGTAAAGGGCAAGGCCTGGCCAATACAAGATAAGGGTTCGGATTTCATCACCGCTCCCTTTTTGCCCGCTTTAGGAAAACGAAACCAAACGCGAACCTAAGCTTAAAATTTTGACTAGAACGAGACCGATAGGGTAACGAGCTTAGTAGGAAAGTCGTTCGAAAAATATTGGTTATTCTTTTAGCATACTTCGAAGTTCATGATGGTTTCTGTGAGTTGCATGCGTGACTGCGCCGCCTTGTGATAGCGGTGAGGCTTTGGGTATCAAAGCTCCACTGAGCTTCCCTCGCCTCGATTCAACTTACATTAGCTCGGATTGATTCCAGAAGGGTGTGCTCAAATTGTAACGAATTCCTTTTCGAAGGAATAGAAGCTGGTCTAGAAAACAATCTAAGTGGAGCCATCATGCTTTTTGTTTGCTAGATAAAATAGGATTGTTGTGGTCGAGTCATCCTTCTTTGTGTTTGTTTAGAATTCCCTTGCAGTTAGGATGTCGAACTGGTATTATAATAGCCAATACAATGAGTATCCGACTGAGCAGCTTAGACATTATCTTTTTTATGACCATAGTGTGAATAGTAATTGGGAACGCGAAACCTTTGAAGGTTATGTTCCATACCATTGTGAGCCCAATTACTATCCACATACCCACAGGTCATACGAGCAAAACAATCCTTCTATTTCTCTAGAAGAGTCTCTCAAGAGTTTCAATGAGTCAGCACGGAAGTTATTTATGAAAGATACTTATAATATTCTTCTCCCAGAAGAGTCCGTAGAGCGGTCAACTAAGATATCTCTAAAAGAGACCCTCAAGCAATTTACTGAGAATACAAATAGGATTGTGGAAAAACTTGCTCAGGATAGTCTTAATTTCCAGTGTAGTTTTCCCAATACCACCCTCGAGAATAAGGATAGTTTTTATTCACATAATCAAGATGACGAGGTTAGAATTGGTAACACTACTTGTTTTGATAAGGTTCGATTATTTTCATGTTATTATAGTGATGATTATGATGAGGATAGTATTGATGAAGAACATGAAATATGTAGGCATAGTGATCAGGAATTTGTTACTCCGGTTGAGCTTTATAATGATAGTGTTGTTTCTATTACAAATAAAAATAATTTTAATAATTATTCACCTATTCAAAAGGATGAGGATTTGACTACAGATACCACCGTTTTAGACGATGTAGTTCATGATCCTTTAGCCTGCAGTATGTTAGATAATCCATTATCTGATGTGCCTATCAGTGAATCGGAGGAGGTAACTATGATTAAAACCTTAGTTGATGAGCCTTTATATGAAACTTTCTCTGATAATCCTTTATATGATTGTGATGATGGTTTAGAGGAAAGAGTCTACCCTGAGAATACTGTTTTAGAATCTAGCGATTTAGAAACACTAGTCTTAGAAGATGATAAACTCGTAGAAATGAGTGAGGATGAACCCAAATTAGAAGAATCTATTGACCATTTCCAGGAATCCGATGACCTAGAAATTAGGAAAGTTGTGACTAGTCTTTCTAGAGACACAGAAAACTATAAGTTTGGGGGCGATTATCATTCTCCGTGTGCTTTAACTCTTAAGTACCCTCCTGTAAGACTTGACATTTGTGCCTCAACCATCTTACAAGATTATCTTCATACACGTTTTCCCGAACCTAATGATGTCCAGAAAGAAGCTCAGTTGTTAGAAACCCATCCTCTGGTTGATGTGGTTAACCCAGGCTATGATACCAAGATTGACTTTGTTTTCCCACCAAAAACTTTTCAACCAATTGTGGGAACTTTTGATTTTAAGATGTGTCAGTTATTAAGTTTTGAGACTAAACCTAATCACTTTAGGATATTAGGGTCGACACATTTTCTTAAGGAAGACCACCTCTTTCATTGTGGTCAGCTGTGTGAGTCAAATCTGATTGACTTAGAGGATCCCCAGTTATTCAGGTTGTTGTTATGTGCTTATAAGTTCTTAGTTGAGTTTTTCCAGACTCTAATACCTGAACCGGATCTTAGCTTGGGGTAATTTATTTTATTCTTTTTTATGACTTTTGCATTAATCTAAAATTGAAATATGATTTGAATTAATTGGTTGTTATTTAATTTGATGATGTATGCTTAGCTTAGGTGTTTTGATACATCATGCTTAGGACTTTCAATCAATGTTTTGAGAATTTATCTTGGAAAAATCAGAGTCCATGTTAATTTTATTGAGTTTTAAATTGTCAAAGAATATATGAATGAACCCTGTGTAGTGAATTCGGACAAATCCTTAGTCCCAGTACCTCTCGCCCATTGTTAATATTTTTGTATATATATTTTAATTTTTAAATCTAAAAATTTCATTTCCTTCACAAGTCTGAAACGAATCCTATTTACTACAATCACAATCAAAAAATCATTAATCAGCTCATTTGTTCATTAAACATTTCATAAATGAACAAAATTCCTTCATGACATGATCAATTATTCTACCTAAAGAAAAATCCTAAACCTATTCGAAAACAACAATCATAAATGCTCATCTAGAGCACACCGTCCAATAACAGATAATTCTTACTGGACATCATCTTCAACTTCGTTCGCAAGTTTTCATTTCTTATCCTTGGATCTTCAATTGCTTTGTCAACCCTCACTGATTCCAAAGCTAGTGCTCTCTCTTCCTCCATGATAGCAGTCGACGAGGAAATCATTTTGGCAACAATGACAAATCTATCAATCTTGATGATCTCGATACTACGACGAAGCCAGCCTACATTGAACTTCAAGAGCTCACAATTCGAAATCATATCATTCCATATGTAAAGCTCTTTATTCTTGACATCCCTCAAGTTCTTCTTGTCCATCTCGTCAATGATAGGCAACAAGCCAGGAACCGTGGTCAAGAGAGTTGGAAGGAAACCCCTCCATACTTCTGTGGTGGCGATGTGTCCATATTTTCTCCAGATTTTAGTGTACAGCGGCGCATAACACTTGGGCACGATGAAGCCGCCAACAAGTTGATTATCTGGGAAGACATTTTCCATAGGTATGTAAAAAGGAAGTACAGTAGTCGGATACTCATGAGCAAGGACCTCGATATCAGCATCTACAAGATTGATCGAATCGTCATCAACATGATAATCATCAATTGTTGTTGTTGTCTGTCTTTTCTTCTTCCTGTCCTCAAGAACGTGAACATCAACCTGCAAATACAACATTCAGAGTTCATAGATATTTGAATAAACATTCATTCAAGTAAATCTTTATCAAAACTCACAGATGTTCCAACACCAACATTCAGACCAGACTTGAAACGAGCAGGGATCTTGATGGTGCGTTTAGGCCTTGAGTTATGTGGGGAACAAGAAGAACATTGATCACCCTGGTTCATCTGCAACAAATACTTTATTTAGTCAGCCATTGATTACACAAAAGAAGGAACAAAAGGGACACCCCGTACCAGATTGGATTTCTTGGCTTCCCACTTTAATGGAGATGCATGGGGAGATGAACTACTGTCTGACATGGAGGTATGACAATTAAAATTTCCTCTGTATAATAAAACTAACTCAAAAATGGAAGAAATATTCGCATAGATGATAGACTCAAAGTCCTGAAGATATATACTAGATACGGTGAACACTTAATCTTCTGCGAATAGTCAATTCAGTTGCGAGTTTTACTGAAACCCTAAGTTTCAAACAAGATCAATACTGGAGACGCGAAGGAAAATAACGTACTGGGGACTGACAATGACCAAAGCTGGACATGGTCAGAGAATATCCACACGACTTTGTGCACGTCACACGTGGCACATTCTAGTATTTTCACAGATGGAAATCATCAGGGCGAGCCGAAGGGATCATGATGGATTTTGGCGCATGAATATTGGTCTATTTCATTTGATTCAATCAGAAGGAATCAATATTAATAAAATGGTTTCTCATTCAAAAAGAAAATCCTAATCATGAAGTGAAGTTGTTCAAATAATCAAAGAGATGTCTACTACGAAGACTAAGAAAAAAAAACATTCGAATGTTCAAATAAGATTATGAGCAAGACTAATCGTCAGAGTCATCTGATTCGTCATCATCATCATTCTCTGAAGAATCCTCTTCAGACTCTTTCTCAGAATCACTATCTGAACTAGAGAACTCTTCCTCGACGAGATCACCATTTATTGTATTCCAGTGGTCCTCTTCGTCACATTCAGATTGAAGATCAGCCTTGACCTGCCGCTCAATCTCTCTGTGTGGTGGATATGGCCTAATTTTGCGTTCCATCGGCTTCAATACAGGTTCCTCTTCTTCAACATCTGATTCTGAGGCTACACCATAAGGACGGGATCGGAGTCTCTCCTCTGCTTCTTGTGTTTTCCGTTGAATTCTGTGTCTCTTCACTCGATAGTCAGCAATTGCCTCCTTCTTGGCTTTCCTCTTCAAGAGATCATCACGAGCATCTTTCAACTTGTCGAGGGGCATGCTATTTATCGCCTTCTTAGCATGATCCGTATTGGCACGCATTTTGGCTGCAGAAGTCCTGGAATCCTTCTCAGAAGAGCTAGAAGAATAATCACTGCTGGAAGACACCATTGTCTGGAACCAGAGACACAAAATCATGGATGTGCCAATGTCAATTTCACAATGAAATGGTAATTCTTAACTCTTACCTTTTTATGATTCCACTAACAGTAGTCATTGTAATGCAAGAGTTAACACTTCAAAAATCGCTTGTTTCTTCGAACCTACAAAAGACGAGCAAAACTCAGATTTCCATAAAATCATGAACACTTCCACTGTGTGAGCATTTTCCATATAATTATGAAAACTGAACAATATTTCATCATAAATAATTGTTCACTTTTAAATATTACTCAAAGTCAGGCTTTGATTTTCAAAAATATATATTTATATATATAAAAAAAAACGTGAATTACTCACGTAATTTTTTGAGAAAATTTTTTGACGTGAGCAAAACTCACGCGAAGAAAAATTATGGATATTCCACGGTTTTATAAAAAATAATAATATATATTTTCCTTCGTATGAGCGCCCGTCTTTAAAATGAGGGTTTATTTCGATATTCTGATAATTTACGCCTTTTAAGATAAAGTTTTGGTTTTCATGAAAGCTCATAAACAAAATTTTATCACTAGAAACAACTCTATATGTAAAAAAAAATCTCTCTTAAGTCAGGGATTATTATTAGTTTCTTAAACTAACGATTGAACGAACATACGTTTTCAAACAAGGGTTTTTCTACAAAATTCACACTCATATATGTACATGTATATAACTTTAGCATGAAAAAAACATGAACAACTCATGAAACTTCTGGAAAAAAGAAAAAAACTTACCTGGTCGGCAACCGGAATATGGCCGGACGGTGATCAGACGGCCGATGACGGTGATTTCCGACGAATTTTTCCTTCTTTCCTCTGCTGCTGACGTGAAGGGATGAAGAAGATGAAGGTGGTGGTCGGTCGTGGAGGTGAAATAAAAATAAAGAGGATTAATTCCTTTTATATCAAATTTTATTTCCAAAACCTAATTTCACAAGGATTTCCTTTTGGGCCCGGACCCGTGAATCCTAAACCGACCAAGGTTCCATCACCAAATCAGCGGTGCTACACCACTTTATGCTCGTTAGATGATGCTCTATCATGCCACTGGGATCTTCGTTCAAGCCATGGTTTGTTCGTGCAATCGAAAATCCGGTAAATATCTTATCTTACGACTAAATTCAATTACTTATTTCGTTCATAACTAGAAAATCACCATCTAGTGCTGACTGAGGAACATGACTGTCCCTCACTAAGCAGGGGACTTAATGTAGATGGTGAATTTTCGACAAAGGCTAAAATCGTAAAATCATAATTGTACATACTCCTGATCCAGCAATCAGATGAGTATTGAGTCTCATGTATCTCATTAAGCATGAAAGTTCATGACGCAAGAACCTATGGCTGAGAATATTATCTCTCAGAATATATGTAGTGTAGTCTCTCAGCTGAGGCAACGACATATCTCATAAATACTGAGCAATTTCAGTAAATATTTTTATATAGAATCGAACGATTGGACGTCTCCTAGACATCTTGCCTGCTAGTATAGAGCAATAACGTCTTCAGGATGTAACAATGTTTTCCCTGACTATATAAAAGAAATATGACGCTTCAAGAAGCTCATATTAGTCGACTCTCTCAGATAATTAATGCTCCTAGATAGCATGCCTGCTAGTATAGAGCCATCAATTAATTATCTCTAATCCTTAAATTCATTAACTGAATATTCGAAAATATTCTATGTTCTTCATAATATTTCATTACTTCAATTCGTGGTTCTTCCCAGCAGAATTACATGGGTTAGTGATAAATATTCAACGTACGGGAATCTAAGCCGCTATCGAGTAAGCCCCGACCAAAATGGTGCAAGTGTACTCAGCAATAATGCACTAGCGAGCACCTGAATGCACGAACGAGCATTCTAAAATACGAAGGAACGATGAACCTATGCAAAATATGAAGAAAAATAATAATAATAAAATATTAGCTACGGCGCTAGGGGACTGAGCCGATCGGCCGGCCAGTTACGTCATGGCCAGTCCCACGCCTAATTCTCTATTTTATTATTTTTCCTTGATCTCATGAAAATCCCTTCATTTGAACAAATATCCTTCATTTTAAGGAAACTCCTCACTTTCATGGTGTTTCCTCCGTATCAAGGAAATAATAAAAAATTAGGAAAGGTGTCGCGGGACCATGCTCACTAGCCGGACGGTCATGCCCTAGTTGTGGCAGGTCCCACACCTTGCATTCCTTATTATTTTATTATTATTATTTTCTTCATCCCATGAAATTCCTTAGTTTCTTGATATTTCCTTCACATCAAGGAAAAGATATAAAATTAGGGCAGACTCACGGGACCGGGTCATATCCGGCCGACCATGCCCTAGTCGTGGTCGGTCCCACATGCCCCTTATTTTATTATTATTAATTATCATTGTTTCATTCATCTCATGAAACTTTAAGGAAAACTCCTTTATTTCAACAAACTCCTTGATTTCATGGTATTTCCCTAAAAACATGAAAAATAATATAAAATTAGGAAAAGTGCTATGGGACCGGGCTTATTGGTCGGCCGGCCATGCCTTGGCCATAGCGGGTCCCACACTTCATGCTTCCTTATTTTATTATTATTATTATTTCCATCATCTCATGGAAATTCCTTAACCTTATGAAACTCCTCAATTTCATGGTATTTCCTTCACATCAAGGAAATTACTTAAAATTACATAAAATTGGGAAATCTGTCACGGGACCGGGCTTGCTAGCCGGCCGGCCGGCCATGCCCTATCCGTGGCCGGTCCCACACCTTGTAATCCCTTATTTTATTATTATTTCCATCATCTCATGGAAATTCCTCAGTTTCAGCAAAAACCCTGAATTCTTCATATTTTCTCAAATGAATGCTCAAATGCACGCCAGAAAATATCAAAATTCTCAGGACTAAGACGCAAACACTTTGGTGACATGAGCATATTACCTTGACCGACCAAGGTTGGCTCTTTGGCTTGCAAGAGGCCGGTCCCATACTTTTTCATCATTTGACCTAATTTGTTCACATTAGGATCAAACTCTTCCAAACAATTTGGAATTTCATAAAATGATCGTAAGTCGGTCCCATGACTAACCAGGGCCGGTTTCATGACCCCTTGGTCGGTCCTTCATCTCTTCATAATTAATTAGGATTTATCACTTAAGGTTCAGACGAACATTATTTTAACGAAGGATTAAACCAACATTTAATCATCTTTTCACCAACTGGTCTTCAAGAGACTTTGGTATTTTGCTCACTAGAGCATCTGGGCGTTACATGGTCGACTCATCATCCCATGTAGTCGGTCCCTCCTTCACTCCGTGGTTATTTTCAATAAATCATCAATTGATCGGCAATTGATCGAAATTAGGGTTTTCGAATCCAAGGTTCATAATTCCAGATTCAACACTAATAATTTTACGTTGATCCCGTGATCAACATTTTAATTAATTATACTCAGTTCCATTGCCAGTATTCTAAATTAATATTTTATTTGGTTGTGTTACCAATAATTCATCAAACGAGCAACATCTGCTCAGATGAGCAATATTTACTCAGACTAAGGAATACCGGTTCAACTATCAATATTCAACAATCCATCGGATGAGCAATATTTGCTCACATTAACTATCAACATTTACTCGAGAATTATACCTCTGTCTCAGCAGACACGTTCGATTCATGAGTCTTAGAACATTTGCAAATCACATTCGATTCAGCAATACAAGGACTCATCGTCCCATGAAGTCAGCAACTGACTAACTAAATACATGTCTGCCTTGCAGACTCACAATCACGAGACATCAATCGTGTTACATGGGGGATATTAACTAGGGTTTTGGTCTGGCGGTCTACGGCACGTGTGTTCATACACACGATGAGAATATGAGCAAGTCGTGCAATCAGTTGGAGGAGTTAGCAAAGTAGTGGATGGGAAATCAACCAAGTCTCTGCACGATGAACAACTGGTTTTGACACGATTTCCACTTCCCCATTCTTTGACTCCAGCAACTGTCACACTTCATGGGATCAAGGTGTTTACAATTCTAGCAATATAAATCTTTGAATCATGATTGGAAAGGAAGACACTCTTTCGTCAAACAGACAATTTTCGTAAAGACAAGAGCACACGAACTCATCGTCTGAAACAATTACTCTCAACAGAGCAAATTCAATCAATCAAAACTTATCTTATTTCTTCACGCAGAATATACAACACACCTACAATTTCGATCACCATTGATCTCACACATTTCTCAGCTTCCCTCATACATATCGACCCATCCTCTCTTGTGACCGAATTGACTCTGGAACGACCATTGTCTTGGTTTAGGCCGGAGTCCTACAGATTGATCTCCCGAATTCAAAACACTCCCTTTTTGCAGTGCATCTGTGTGAGGTTATACAGTTCGCTCGGTTCAAGGAGTTTTCTCAGCACGGTCGTCTCCTCAATTCCTTAGAAACCAGCAACTCTTTTTGCCCCATCTACAACCGGTCATACCAAATCATAAGTCTAGGCATTGTGATGGGTTATACCAAGATACATAACCTGAGTTAAGATCGGTTCTACCAACTCAAACATATTGGTCATCCAAAGATATTCAATGAATACCAAGACCAATAATCCTATTGATTTCCCTTTCGATTCACAAAACAAGTTTATGAATGTACTTCCTTTAAAAAAAATGTAAAACATTGTTTCGTAGGATGAAATCTTCACCATAACCCAGTCACATAATCATAACACTATATACAAGATTATGTCGATGTCATATCTACGAAGTTCAAAATATGAGCGTTATACTTCGTAGTCTAATTCTTTAATACTATGATCATGTCACATCACTAGAGTATAATATACAATATATACAGTATATACAGCTTCGCGGTTATGTTTACAATATGCACGACTTGAAAGATATGTTAAGATTGAAACAAGTGGAAGGATGATGTCGTCGTTGTAGTTCGTTACTTTTTCACATTCTTCAGGTCTTCGGAGTAATACTTGAATGTCTCAACATTCCTAGACTTTCTAGTCTAACCTAAACGAAGTTGACTCTAGTATTTAATCAAGGGACTCTAGATGAGTTTTGATACTAAAATATGACAACCAAACTTGACATACCAACGCTTGGTGAGGTCTACCGAGCTATGCTCTAACAATCTCCCCTTTGTCAATTTTAGTGAAAAAACTCTTATTACATATGGATCTAAACGAATTATAAAATAACTCATTCTTCATACGCTTGATTCCAAGTTTCAACAACACAATAACATGCATATATTAAATCGATAAATGCCGCTGTTGACATTTGAATAACAAAAGCTTTTACTCCACCTAAAAGCAAGCTTAGGTAAATATTCAATCCGAACATCTCTGTTATTTCCCTTTTGTAGTAAGTATTACTACACAGCAATATGATATGTTTATCACGCTTAGTCAATGCTTTACTCTTTCGTTAGATATAACGTTTAGGAAAAATTGTCCTTTCCTAGTGATTAAATATCACTTGTTTACTCCATATATTTGTCCCCCTTTTTGTCACAAAATGACAAAGGTTAGAGCAAACAAAGGACAAACCGAAAGGATCTTACAAATCTAAAATACTTATATACAACCTATAAGAGTTAAACACGAAGGTTTCACATACCATTTTAGATAACTGATATTAAAACTGAAAAGACGAGGGTAGCCAAATATACCTCAATCTAAAACTTTTCCACCTATAAGTCCTTTCTCCGAAAGTGATTGTTTATGGACTGAGTCAAGACAATACAACGAATCAGCTCACACTTCGTGTGATCGTCTATGGATACGAGATCGAGACAATACGACAACAAGATAACTTGCGTGATTGACTATGGATACAAGATCGAGACAATACAACAACGAAGTATGATTACTTGATAATAGGTTCGGACTTAACCAAACACTATAGGATTGCTATCAAGTGATTAGGAATTAAAGTTTGTGTATTTTACTTCTAATTATATTTAATCAATTACAATTGCGGAAATAGAAAAGTAAAAGACACAACAAGATTTTGTTAACGAGGAAACCGCAAATGCAGAAAAACCCCGGGACCTTGTCCAGAAATGAATACTCTCAGAATTAATCCGTTATACAAAATATAAACCAACTTCGTATAGTTGAGACCAATCAACTAAACCAATAGTTCACCTAGTTCCCTCAATATCACTGCGCCTCCAACTTGCAATAAGTCACTCACTTGGAATAATTCCTTTGGTTCGTATTCCAAACAGTAAAGGAACAACATATCTGTTCGGTAACAACTCTTTACAATCAACGTGATATGAGTTTGACAAAAGGCTCTTCCGTTTAACCAATAAACTCCTTTGTCGGGTTCTAGATCAATCTATTCAACAACTACCAAAGTAATTTTTTAGACTATGCAATCAATACTATGAATCACAAAGAATGTATTGATGATGATCTACGCAACTAACCAATCCAATCTATCAAAAGATAAACCGACTATAGTTGGATCCCCGGACGATCAAGTTTTGTGCACACCCAAGATTATGAACTCAAATAAGAAATCTTCTTTGTCTTCACATCTTCTTAGATCTTCAATAAACACCTGCACACAAACAACTTAAATCGCTTGTGATCAATCACACATAGAACGGAGTCTGTTAACGATGGATTATCACAAGACGTCTTTAGATCTACAAACAGTCTAAAGATCCCCGTCGATACTGATAGACACATTTTTGTGTCTGATTTGTCCTCAATGTCTCTATTGTTAGTGCTTGATTTTGTACTTATTATGGTGTTTTTATGTTTTTGTAGGTGTTTTTGGAGAAATAAACTTGTGTGGACAAAGTTGCTCGAAAAGTGCTATTTGGATCCCCGGAGAAACTTACTAAAGGCACCTCCATTTTGGATAAGGGCACCTCAGGCATCCCAGATGTTAAAGGCGCCCATGTTTTGGATCGGGGCACTTCATCCTCTACTTTCCAAATTCGAGTTTTGGCGGGAAAACTTAGTTTTCACCTGCAGAATTTTCGTTCGAGATTTGGGGGCATTTTAGGAAGACTCAATGGCTCAGATTGTTGGGGAAGACTCTATTAAGGTTAACAGGCGTGGCAGGGTTGTTGGAATTGATCGAAATTGGCTGAACATTAGGATTGAAGTAAACAGAGCGACACGGGTTTCTGTATTCTTCCCGAGTCATTTATGTGTGTAACAGAGGTTTGCGTATGCCTACAGCGTGTGTAACCACTTCTTGGATGTTGACTAAGCAAGTTTGGAGTGTTTAAACACGATAAAACAACGTGAGAAGACAAATTTGGAAACAAAATATCTCCAGAATATTTATTTTACTGCCGAGTATTGGGAGAATTATGGGGAGTAATGAGGAGCTATTCTTGGTGATGAGGAGTATAAAAAGGTATTATGGGGTTCATAGAAGGGGGATGGAGTGTTAGTGGGAGTAATAGAGCAGAGAATAGGGAGTTGCAGAGCTTGTCTCTGCTGCTGCCATTGAAGGAAGAGCGAAGAACATAAGACCGCAGACAACAGTCGTTCATCAACAGTGACAATGACAATTAGCAGAGGGTGGCAGAGCTACAGTATCAGGAACAGTTACCTTTTATCGTTCTGTAACAGTATCACTTGTTACGAATCTCTGTTTTCATATATTTTCATCCTTGTAAGCACCTTTTGAGCAATGAAAAATTCCTTTGAGTGTGTTTTCGACGTGATGAGCTAGAACCCATCACTGGGAAAACGGAAGAAGCTGGATTTCATCCTTGGGGTAATTTAATTAATTCCTTATTTACTTTTTGCACCGATTTTAAATGATTTATGATTTCTACTAATCAATTGTTATCTTGTTAGATAGTGTATGCTTAG
The DNA here is from genome assembly GCF_003573695.1 of Papaver somniferum. Classification (NCBI taxonomy): domain Eukaryota; kingdom Viridiplantae; phylum Streptophyta; class Magnoliopsida; order Ranunculales; family Papaveraceae; genus Papaver; species Papaver somniferum. Next base: position 146,148,150 of record NC_039360.1, on the reverse strand, counting down.
TCTTAGGTGCTTTAGATACACTATGCTTGTAATTTACAATTGATGTTTTACGAAATCTACTTTGGCAAAGAATAGAGTCATTGTTTCTTTTGTTTTGAGCTATAAGTGTCTAGGATAAATTTATGAATCCCATGAACATGAAAAGCAGTGGAATCCCGATCCCGGTCCCTCTTCATCATGTGACTTTATTTTGTATATATATATATTTTATTATTTTTAGTATTTTCTTTTATTAAAACTTAAAATCAATCCGACAAGTCCGAGTGAACGACTACCTTTCTTACCACTATTAAAATTCGATCAATTTTTGGCGCCGCTGACGCGGACTTATGTATAGATTTGTTTTTAGATTTTATTTTTATTTTTATTATTTTTGTTCTTTTTTACGCCTCTTGGTATTTCTTATTTGTTTTCAGATTTGGAGCTGAGCTAAAGAAAAAGGGAGAAAGTGCTGAAAACAAAAGCGAAGCGAAAGAAGGAAAGAAAATAGGAATCCAAAAGGAGTGAAAAAGAAGATTTTTTATATTATTTTATTATATTTCTTTTAGAAACTGTAATTAAGGTTTTTATTTTTGTAATATTTTATTTTTGGACATTTATTTTTTCTTTTCTTTCGGACATTGAACTTTGGGACTTTATTTTAAAACCCTACGGAAGGGTAGTTTTAAATATAAACTGTGTGCAGAGAAGGACGACGATTACGATATCGCCTCGGCCCCTCGGGTTCGTACATGACATAGGAGTCGTGGCCGAGTCGACTTCAACGGTTCATTCCCCGTCTGGAACGGGAGGTAAGAATTCAAAATACCCGTGAATCCCCTGTCAACGGGTTTACTGGATGATTTTGTATGCATATATGTTGAGGACCTGAAATCGGATTTAATTTTCTAGTAAAGGGAAAGGCCTGGCCAAATCAAGATAAGGATTCGGATTTCATCACCGTTTCCTTCTTGCCCGCCTTAGGAACACGTAACCTACACGAACCTAAGCTTAAAATACTGACTAGAACGAGACCGATAGGGTAACGAGCTTAGTAGGAAAGTCATTCGAAAAATATTGGTTACTCTTTTAAGCATACTTCGAAGTCATGATGGTTTCTGTGAGTTGAATGCGTGACTGCGCCGCCTTGTAATACCGGTGAGGCCTTGGGTAGCAAAGCTCCACCGAGCTTCCCTCGCCTCTATTCAACTTACTTTGACTCGGATTGATTCCAGAGGGGTTTGCTCAGATTGTAACGAATTCCTTTTCGAAAGAATAGAAGCTGGTCTAGAAACAATCTAAGTGGAGCCATCATGCTTTTTGTTTGATAGATAAAATAGGCTTGTTGTGGTCGAGTCAACCTTCTTTGTGCTTGTTTAGAATTCCCTTGCAGTTAGGATGTCAAACTCAGTAGCCTGATGAGCACGAAAGTGCGACACATTTTCACCCATAAATACATTAGTTGTGACTCATTTTATCACTAATAAACTTGTTTGTAGGTGTTTTTGTGAAATAAGCTCTTTTGGAGAAAATTGCTCGAAAAGTGGTTTTTGTACCCCAGAGGACACGTGTTATTCGGACTCTCACGGTTGGATAAGGGGAACCTCAATTACTAAGGGGCACCCCAGGTCACCCCAAAAGGCATCTGCTATTCGCACCCCAGTTCAGGATAGGGGCACTTCATCTTCAACAATTCAAATTTTGAGTTTTGGCGGGAAATTTTGAACTTCACGGAACAGAATTAGGGTTTGTGTTTGTGGTGTGAATAATGAGATTCAATCGCTGAAACTTCTTGGGTGAGTCTGTTAAAGCTTAACAGGGTTGGTATGATTGATGGAATTCATAACCTTTGGCTGGGTTTGCTAGAATCATGGATCTGAAGCAACACAGTTTTGGCGGCAAAGTTGTTCTTCACGGACCAGAATTAGGGTATGAGAATTCGAAGCTTTGTAGTGAGATTTAATGGCTATACTTGTTTGGGATAACTCCATTAGGTGAAACATGGCCGGTAAGGGTCTTAGAATCAATCCAGGTTGGCTGGATAGTTGGATCCAAAGAAAACATGGTTCACAGGTTTGACTGTATCTGCGTGTATTTGTGGAAGTGATTTGGCTGAAATTTTAATCGGATTTTTGGTCGGAATTGGTTGCAGAATGACCTGTTTCATTCAAACAGGGAAGGTATGTGTGTTGGAATTGATCAAATATGGCTGCAACGTGGAGATTTGTTGAAACAGTGAAAGAATATTCTCGAGAGATATTTTTGGTATTTTGTTGAGATATTCTTGGTGGTAGCATGTGGCTGGATGGAGTTCAATTCATTCAAGAGTCGTGTATCAAATTAATTGGAACATGTCAATACCAGCAGAGCGCGTGAGGAGATAAAAAAAGGAAGAAAATACCCGTACCTTGCATGGAGAATAATCAAAAATATTTTGCATTTACTCGAGAGATTTGGAGTCGCTATGGGTATAAATAAGTTGTTGGGAATCCTAGAAAGATATAGAGTGATTGGGGGAGGCTACAGAGTCGATAGAATTGCTGCAGAGTAATCTGCAGCAGCAGCAGAAAAACAGTGAAGAACGAAGAACATTGACCCACACAAGCAGTCGTTTATGCTACATTGAATATGACAGTCGCCAGACAGTCTTATATGCTACAGTGGTAACGACCCAAGCCGAGGGTCGTAGTTCTCTGGTTTGTAACAAATATAATTGTTACAAACCCGGTTTTGAATTATTTCTCCCTTTTCATCATTTGTAAACACCCTTTGAGCAATAATAATGATTTTTGAGCGTGTTTCCAACAACATGATGAGCTAGACGCCATCACTGGGACAACGGAGGAAGCCGGACTTCATACTTGGGTGAATTTGTTTTATTTTCTATTTGACTTTTGCACTTAATTAAAATATAATTATGATTTGAAAAAATTAGTTATTATTTTATTAGATGAGTCATGCTTGCTTAGATGTTTGATGTCCCATGCTTACGATTTATAATTAATGTTTGGAGAATCTACCTTGGCAAGAATAAGAGTCGATGTTGTTTTATTTGTCGAGCGATAATTGTTTGAGAATGAACAATTGAACCTATTGATATGAGTTTTTCCGAATCCTAGACCCAGTAACTCTCTATTTTATTCCTTTAAAATTAATCTTAACAAGTCTTAGAGTTCGAATCTTTACTACTACAACAACCAAAATCAAAAATATTATCATTTTGGCGCCGTCGACGCGGATTTGTTTTTAGATTAATTTTTAGGTTTATTATTTATTTTTTTTATTTTTATTTGTACAGTATTTTCATTTTATTTTAGATTATTTTTTTTTCCTTTTTATGTGTTTCTTTTTGTATTTCTTTTCAGGGAATTTTTGAGGATGATGATTTCTTCCGAGGAGACGTCACCTAAGATGACATTGGCAGAATATAAGCGTAGAAATTCAAATCAGCATGCATCCTCATCTGAGATGACGCTTGGTGAATACATGCAGAGGCAATGGTATGGAGTTTTTGATCCACATGTGGTAAGTGAAGAATCTCCTTTAGAGATATACGAGAAGTATTATAAACCCACACCACCTAGTTTGGAACAAAGATTGAGAGTTCTTGAATGTCAAAGATTATTTGCTGATGATGATGATGAATCATGTAGTGACTCTCTGTCCCATACTGAATATATAGATGACCCTGTGAATGATTGTGTAGATGATTCGTCTAATTTATTAAAAGAACCTATCTCGCAAGATCTTTCACCCAACTTAGAGGTTGTTTCTAGTCCCCTAGACTTCCAAAAGTTACCTAATTTAGGGTTAGAATTATGTGCTTCAAAAAATTTGTTGGAATACTTTGCATCCAAATACCCAGAGGACGTCCCTGTTTCTAATACCGTGCATGAGCCAATTGACAATTTCCCAGTCCCAATAGTATCCCCATATTTTGTTCTTTACGCACTTCCTTGTGCAGTAAAAACTTGGTTTAGGGGTAAATCTTTGTTTTTGATAGTTTCAGTGTCTCCGCATCATTATAACATAAGTGTGAAGCTGTCATTTACAAATGTTGTATTTTGGGTCGATCCCCAAATTTTCAGGTTGTTAATTTTTGGGGATCCTTTTTTGTACATTCCAGTAGGTGTATTTTATTTTATTTTTATTTTTATATTTTCGTTTACCTTTTTTTCATCTTATGGATTTCCCATCTTAAATTTTGAATTGGATGACTCAATTACATTGAGGACAATGTAATGTTTAAGTGTGGGGTAGTGGTTAACGTTTTACTTTTCTTTTTCAGGAATTTCCTTGCATGTTATGACCAGCTTTGTAGCGGGTCTTAAAAAAAAAAATGATCAGTTGTGTAGCGGGTCTATATAAAAATAAAATGATTGTTAGGGTTATGACCAGCTGTGTAGCGGGTCTTTTCTTTGTTCTTGCATTATATGACCAGCTGTGTAGCGGGTCTTAAAAAAAAAATTATGACCAGATGTGTAGCGGGTCTCTCTATGTCTCTTATTATATCAGCGGGTCAGTTTTCTGTTTTGCTCGAGGACTAGAAAAATGTAAGTGTGGGGGAATTTGATGAGCATGAAAGTGCGACACATTTTCACCCATAAATACATTAGCTGGGACTCATTTTATCACTAATAAACTTGTTTATAGGTGTTTTTGTGAAATAAGCTCTTTTGGAGAAAGTTGCTCGAAAAGTGGTTTTTGTACCCGGAGGACACGTGTTATTCGGACTCTCACCGTTGGATAAGGGGCACCTCAATTACTAAGGGGCACCCCAGGTCACCCCAAAAGGCATCTGCTATTCGCACCCCAGTTCAGGATAGGGGCACTTCATCTTCAACAATTCAAATTTTGAGTTTTGGCGGGAAATTTTGAACTTCACGGAACAGAATTAGGGTTTGTGTTTGTGGTGTGAATAATGAGATTCAGTCGCTGAAACTTCTTGGGTGAGTCTGTTAAAGCTTAACAGGGTTGGTATGATTGATGGAATTCATAACCTTTGGCTGGGTTTGCTAGAATCATGGATCTGAAGCAACACAGTTTTGGCGGCAAAGTTGTTCTTCACGGACCAGAATTAGGGTATGAGAATTCGAAGCTTTGTAGTGAGATTTAATGGCTATACTTGTTTGGGATAACTCCATTAGGTGAAACATGGCCGGTAAGGGTCTTAGAATCAATCCAGGTTGGCTGGATAGTTGGATCCAAAGAAAACATGGTTCACAGGTTTGACTGTATCTGCGTGTATTTGTGGAAGTGATTTGGCTGAAATTTAATCGGATTTTTGGTCGGAATTGGTTGCAGAATGACCTGTTTCATTCAAACAGGGAAGGTATGTGTGTTAGAATTGATCAAATATGGATGCAACGTGGAGATTGGTTGAAACAGTGAAAGAATATTCTCGAGAGATATTTTTGGTATTTTGTTGAGATATTCTTGGTGGTAGCATGTGGCTGGATGGAGTTCAATTCATTCAAGAGTCGTGTATCAAATTAATTGGAACATGTCAATACCAGCAGAGCGCGTGAGGAGATAAAAAAAGGAAGAAAATATCCGTACCTTGCATGGAGAATAATCAAAAATATTTTGCATCTACTCGAGAGATTTGGATTCGCTATGGGTATAAATAAGTTGTTGGGAATCCTAGAAGGATATAGAGTGATTGGGGAAGGCTACAAAGTCGAGAGAATTGCTACAGAGAAATCTGCAGCAGCAGCAGCAGAAAAACAGTGAAGAACGAATAATATTGACCCACACAAACAGTCGCTTATGCTACATTGAATACGACAGTCGCCAGACAGTCTTATATGCGACAGTGGTAGACCCACAGCCGAGGGTCGTAGTTCTCTGGTTTGTAACAAATATAATTGTTACAAACCAGGTTTTGAATTATTTCTCCCTTTTCATCATTTGTCAACACCCTTTGAGCAATAATAATGATTTTTGAGCGTGTTTCCAACAACATGATGAGCTAGACCCCATCACTGGGACAACGGAGGAAGCCAGACTTCATACTTGGGTGAATTTGTTTTATTTTCTATTTGACTTTTGCACTTAATTAAAATAGAATTATGATTTGAAAAAATTAGTTATTATTTTATTAGATGGGTCATGCTTGCTTAGATGTTTGATGTCCCATGCTTAGGATTTATAATTAATGTTTGGAGAATCTACCTTGGAAAGAATAAGAGTCGATGTTGTTTTATTTGTCGAGCGATAATTGTTTGAGAATGAATAATTAAACCTATTGATATGAGTTTGGCCGAATCCTCGACCCAGTAACTCTCTATTTTATTCCTTTAAAATTAATCTTAACAAGTCTTAGAGTTCGAATCTTTACTACTACAACAACCACAATCAAAAATATTATCATTTTTGCACCGCCGACGCGGATTTGTTTTTAGATTAATTTTTAGGTTTATTTTTTATTATTTTTTTATTATTATTTATTCAGTATTTTTATTTTATTTTAGATTATTTTTTTTCCTTTTTATGTGTTTCTTTTTGTATTTCTTTTCAGGGAATTTTTGAGGATGATGAATTCTTCCGAGGAGACGTCACCTAAGATGACATTGGCAGAATATAAGCGTAGAAATTCAAATCAGCATCATCCTCATTTGAGATGACGCTTGGTGAATACATGCAGAGGCAACGGTATGGAGTTTTTGATCCACATGTGGTAAGTGAAGAATCTCCTTTAAAGATATACGAGAAGTATTATATACACACACCACCTAGTTTGGAACAAAGATTGAGAGTTCTTGAATGTCAAAGATTATTTGCTGCTGATGATGATGATGAATCATGTAGTGACTCTCTGTCCCATACTGAATATATAGATGACCCTGTGAATGATTGTGTAGATGATTCGTCTAATTTATTAGAAGAACCTATCTCGCAAGATCTTTTACCCAACTTAGAGGTTGATTCTAGTCCCATAGACTTCCAAAATTTACCTAATTTAGGGTTAGAATTATGTGCTTCAAAAATTTTGTTGGAATACTTTGCATCCAAATACCCAGAGGACGTCCCTGTTTCTAATACCGTGCATGAGCCAATTGACAATTTCCCAGTCCCAATAGTATCCCCATATTTTTTCTTTACGTACTTTCTTGTGCAGTAAAAACTTGGTTTAGGGGTAAATATTTGTTTTTGATAGTTTCAGTGTCTCCGCATCGTTATAACATAAGTGTGAAGCTGTCATTTACAAATGTTGTATTTTGGGTCGATCCCCAAATTTTCGGGTTGTTAATTTTTGGGGATCATTTTTTGTACATTCCAGTAGGTGTATTTTATTTTATTTTTATTTTTATATTTTCGTTTACTTTTTTTTTCATCTTATGGATTTCCCATCTTAAATTTTGCATTGGATGACTCAATTACATTGAGGACAATGTAATGTTTAAGTGTGGGGTAGTGGTTAACGTTTTACTTTTCTTTTTCAGGAATTTCCTTGCATGTTATGACCAGCTGTGTAGCGGGTCTCCAAAAAAAAAAATGATCAGCTGTGTAGCGGGTCTATATAAAAAAATGATTGTTAGGGTTATGACCAGCTGTGTAGCGGGTCTTTCATTATATGACCAGCTGTGTAGCGGGTCTTAAGAAGAAAAAAAATATGACCAAATGTGTAGCGGGTCTCTCTATGTCTCTTATTATATGACCAGCTGTGTAGCGGGTCAGTTTTCTGTTTTGCTCGAGGACTAGAAAAATGTAAGTGTGGGGGAATTTGATGAGCACGAAAGTGCGACACATTTTTATCCATAAATACATTAGCTGGGACTCATTTTATCACTAATAAACTTGTTTGTAGGTGTTTTTGTGAAATAAGCTCTTTTGGAGAAAGTTGCTCGAAAAGTGGTTTTTGTACCCGGAGGACACGTGTTATTCGGACTCTCACCGTTGGATAAGGGGCACCTCAATTACTAAGGGGCACCCCAGGTCACCCCAAAAGGCATCTGCTATTCGCATCCCAGTTCAGGATAGGGGCACTTCATTTTCAACAATTCAAATTTTGAGTTTTGGCGGGAAATTTTGAACTTCACGGAACAGAATTAGGGTTTGTGTTTGTGGTGTGAATAATGAGATTCAATCGCTGAAATTTCTTGGGTGAGTCTGTTAAAGCTTAACAGGGTTGGTATGATTGATGGAATTCATAAACTTTGGCTGGGTTTGCTAGAATCATGGATCTGAAGCAACACAGTTTTGGCGGGAAAGTTGTTCTTCACGGACCAGAATTATGGTATGAGAATTCGAAGCTTTGTAGTGAGATTTAATGGATATACTTGTTTGGGATAACTCCATTAGGTGAAACATGGCCGGTAAGGGTCTTAGAATCAATCCAGGTTGGTTGGATAGTTGGATCCAAAGAAAACAGGGTTCACGGGTTTGACTGCATCTGCGTGTATTTGTGGAAGTGATTTGGCTGAAATTTAATCGAATTTTTGGTCGGAATTGGTTGCAGAATGACCTGTTTCATTCAAACAGGGAAGGTATGTGTGTTAGAATTGATCAAATATGGCTGCAACGTGGAGATTGGTTGAAACAATGAAAGAATATTCTCGAGAGATATTTTTGGTATTTTGTTGAGATATTCTTGGTGGTAGCATGTGGCTAGATGGAGTTCAATTCATTCAAGAGTCGTGTATCAAAGTAATTGGAACATGTCAATACCAGCAGAGCGCGTGAGGAGATAAAAAAAGGAAGAAAATACCCGTACCTTGCATGGAGAATAATCAAAAATATTTTGCATTTAGTCGAGAGATTTGGAGTCGCTATGGGTATAAATAAGTTGCCGGGAATCCTAGAAAGATATAGAGTGATTGGGGGAGGCTACAGAGTCGAGAGAATTGCTGCAGAGTAATCTGCAGCAGCAGCAGAAAAACAGTGAAGAACGAAGAACATTGACCCACACAAGCAGTCGTTTATGCTACATTGAATACGACAGTCGCCAGACAGTCTTATATGCTACAGTGGTAACGACCCACGCCGTGGGTCGTAGTTCTCTGGTTTGTAACAAATATAATTGTTACAAACCCGGTTTTGAATTATTTCTCCCTTTTCATCATTTGTATACACCCTTTGAGCAATAATAATGATTTTTGAGTGTGTTTCCAACAACATGATGAGCTAGACCCCATCACTGGGACAACGGAGGAAGCCAGACTTCATACTTGGGTGAATTTGTTTTATTTTCTATTTGACTTTTGCACTTAATTAAAATAGAATTATGATTTGAAAAAATTAGTTATTATTTTATTAGATGGGTCATGCTTGCTTAGATGTTTGATGTCCCATGCTTAGGATTTATAATTAATGTTTGGAGAATCTACCTTGGAAAGAATAAGAGTCGATGTTGTTTTATTTGTCGAGCGATAATTGTTTGAGAATGAATAATTAAACCTATTGATATGAGTTTGGCCGAATCCTCGACCCAGTAACTCTCTATTTTATTCCTTTAAAATTAATCTTAACAAGTCTTAGAGTTCGAATCTTTACTACTACAACAACCACAATCAAAAATATTATCATTTTGGCGCCGTCGACGCGGATTTGTTTTTAGATTAATTTTTAGGTTTTTTTTATTATTATTTGTACAGTATTTTCATTTTATTTTAGATTATTTTTTTTTCCTTTTTATGTGTTTCTTTTTGTATTTCTTTTCAGGGAATTTTTGAGGATGATGATTTCTTCCGAGGAGACGTCACCTAAGATGACATTGGCAGAATATAAGCGTAGAAATTCAAATCAGCATGCATCCTTATCTGAGATGACGCTTGGTGAATACATGCAGAGGCAACGGTATGGAGTTTTTGATCCACATGTGGTAAGTGAAGAATCTCCTTTAGAGATATACGAGAAGTATTATAAACCCACACCACCTAGTTTGGAACAAAGATTGAGAGTTCTTGAATGTCAAAGATTATTTTCTTATGATGATGATGAATCATGTAGTGACTCTCTGTCCCATACTGAATATATAGATGACCCTGTGAATGATTGTGTAGATGATTCGTCTAATTTATTAGAAGAACCTATCTCGCAAGATCTTTCACCCAACTTAGAGGTTGTTTCTAGTCCCCTAGACTTCCAAAAGTTACCTAATTTAGGGTTAGAATTATGTGCTTCAAAAATTTTGTTGGAATACTTTGCATCCAAATACCCAGAGGACGTCCCTGTTTCTAATACCGTGCATGAGCCAATTGACAATTTCCCAGTCCCAATAGTATCCCCATATTTTGTTCTTTACGCACTTCCTTGTGCAGTAAAAACTTGGTTTAGGGGTAAATCTTTGTTTTTGATAGTTTCAGTGTCTCCGCATCATTATAACATAAGTGTGAAGCTGTCATTTACAAATGTTGTATTTTGGGTCGATCCCCAAATTTTCAGGTTGTTAATTTTTGGGGATCCTTTTTTGTACATTCCAGTAGGTGTATTTTATTTTATTTTTATTTTTATATTTTCGTTTACCTTTTTTTTTCATCTTATGGATTTCCCATCTTAAATTTTGCATTGGATGACTCAATTACATTGAGGACAATGTAATGTTTAAGTGTGGGGTAGTGGTTAACGTTTTACTTTTCTTTTTCAGGAATTTCCTTGCATGTTATGACCAGCTGTGTAGCGGGTCTCCAAAAAAAAATAAAAAATGATCAGCTATGTAGCGGGTCTATATAAAAAAATGATTGTTAGGGTTATGACCAGCTGTGTAGCGGGTCTTTTCTTTTTTGTTGCATTATATGACCAGCTGTGTAGCGGGTCTTAAGAAAAAAAAAATTATGACCAGATGTGTAGCGGGTCTGTCTATGTCTCTTATTATATGACCAGCTGTGTAGCGGGTCAGTTTTCTGTTTTGCTCGAGGACTAGCAAAATGTAAGTGTGGGGGAATTTGATGAGCGCGAAAGTGCGACACATTTTCACCCATAAATACATTAGCTGGGACTCATTTTATCACTAATAAACTTATTTTTAGGTGTTTTTGTGAAATAAGCTCTTTTGGAGAAAGTTGCTCGAAAAGTGGTTTTTGTACCCGGAGGACACGTGTTATTCGGACTCTTACCGTTGGATAAGGGGCACCTCAATTACTAAGGGGCACCCCAGGTCACCCCAAAAGGCATCTGCTATTCGCATCCCAGTTCAGGATAGGGGCACTTCATTTTCAACAATTCAAATTTTGAGTTTTGGCGGGAAATTTTGAACTTCACGGAACAGAATTAGGGTTTGTGTTTGTGGTGTGAATAATGAGATTCAATCGCTGAAATTTCTTGGGTGAGTCTGTTAAAGCTTAACAGGGTTGGTATGATTGATGGAATTCATAAACTTTGGCTGGGTTTGCTAGAATCATGGATCTGAAGCAACACAGTTTTGGCGGGAAAGTTGTTCTTCACGGACCAGAATTATGGTATGAGAATTCGAAGCTTTGTAGTGAGATTTAATGGATATACTTGTTTGGGATAACTCCATTAGGTGAAACATGGCCGGTAAGGGTCTTAGAATCAATCCAGGTTGGTTGGATAGTTGGATCCAAAGAAAACAGGGTTCACGGGTTTGACTGCATCTGCGTGTATTTGTGGAAGTGATTTGGCTGAAATTTAATCGAATTTTTGGTCGGAATTGGTTGCAGAATGACCTGTTTCATTCAAACAGGGAAGGTATGTGTGTTGGAATTGATCAAATATGGATGCAACGTGGAGATTGGTTGAAACAGTGAAAGAATATTCTCGAGAGATATTTTTGGTATTTTGTTGAGATATTCTTGGTGGTAGCATGTGGCTGGATGGAGTTCAATTCATTCAAGAGTCGTGTATCAAAGTAATTGAAACATTCAATACCAGCAGAGCGTGTGAGGAGATAAAAAAAGGAAGAAAATACCCGTACCTTGCATGGAGAATAATCAAAAATATTTTTCATTTACTCTAGAGATTTGGAGTCGCTATGGGTAGAAATAAGTTGTTGGGAATCCTAGAAGGATATAGAGTGATTGGGGGACTCTGCATCAGCAGCAGAAAAACAGTGAAGAACGAAGAACATTGACCCACACAAGCAGTCGTTTATACTACATTGAATACGACAGTCGCCAGACAGTCTTATATGCTACAGTGGTAACGACCCAAGCCGAGGGTCGTAGTTCTCTGGTTTGTAACAAATATAATTGTTACAAACCCGGTTTTGAATTATTTATCCCTTTTCATCATTTGTAAACACCCTTTGAGCAATAATAATGATTTTTGAGCGTGTTTCCAACAACATGATGAGCTAGACCCCATCACTGGGACAACGGAGGAAGCCGGACTTCATACTTGGGTGAATTTGTTTTATTTTCTATTTGACTTTTGCACTTAATTAAAATAGAATTATGATTTGAAAAAATTAGTTATTATTTTATTAGATGGGTCATGCTTGCTTAGATGTTTGATGTCCCATGCTTACGATTTATAATTAATGTTTGGAGAATCTACCTTGGCAAGAATCAGAGTCGATGTTGTTTTATTTGTCGAGCGATAATTGTTTGAGAATGAACAATTGAACCTATTGATATGAGTTTGGCCGAATCCTAGACCCAGTAACTCTCTATTTTATTCCTTTAAAATTAATCTTAACAAGTCTTAGAGTTCGAATCTTTACTACTACAACAACCACAATCAAAAATATTATCATTTTGGCGCCGCCGACGCGGATTTGTTTTTAGATTAATTTTTAGGTTTTTTTTATTATTATTTGTACAGTATTTTCATTTTATTTTAGATTATTTTTTTTTCCTTTTTATGTGTTTCTTTTTGTATTTCTTTTCAGGGAATTTTTGAGGATGATGATTTCTTCCGAGGAGACGTCACCTAAGATGACATTGGCAGAATATAAGCGTAGAAATTCAAATCAGCATGCATCCTCATCTGAGATGACGCTTGGTGAATACATGCAGAGGCAACGGTATGGAGTTTTTGATCCACATGTGGTAAGTGAAGAATCTCCTTTAGAGATATACGAGAAGTATTATAAACCCACACCACCTAGTTTGGAACAAAGATTGAGAGTTCTTGAATGTCAAAGATTATTTTCTTATGATGATGATGAATCATGTAGTGACTCTCTGTCCCATACTGAATATATAGATGACCCTGTGAATGATTGTGTAGATGATTCGTCTAATTTATTAGAAGAACCTATCTCGCAAGATCTTTCACCCAACTTAGAGGTTGTTTCTAGTCCCCTAGACTTCCAAAAGTTACCTAATTTAGGGTTAGAATTATGTGCTTCAAAAATTTTGTTGGAATACTTTGCATCCAAATACCCAGAGGACGTCCCTGTTTCTAATACCGTGCATGAGCCAATTGACAATTTCCCAGTCCCAATAGTATCCCCATATTTTGTTCTTTACGCACTTCCTTGTGCAGTAAAAACTTGGTTTAGGGGTAAATCTTTGTTTTTGATAGTTTCAGTGTCTCGCACGTTATAAACAAGTGTGAAGCTGTCATTTACAAATGTTGTATTTTGGGGTCGATCCCCAAATTTTCAGGTTGTAATTTTTGGGGATCCTTTTTGTACATTCCAGTAGGTGTATTTTTTTTTTTTTTTTTAATTTTCGTTTACTTTTTTTTTCATCTTATGGATTTCCCATCTTAAATTTTGCATTGGATGACTCAATTACATTGAGGACAATGTAATGTTTAAGTGTGGGGGTAGTGGTTAACGTTTACTTTTCTTTTTCAGGAATTTCCTTGCATGTTATGACCAGCTGTGTAGCGGGTCTCCAAAAAAAAAAATGATCAGCTATGTAGCGGGTCTATATAAAAAAATGATTGTTAGGGTTATGACCAGCTGTGTAGCGGGTCTTTTCTTTTTTGTTGCATTATATGACCAGTGTGTAGCGGGTCGTGTAGTCTTAAAAAAAAAATTATGACCAATGTGTAGCGGGTCTGTCTATGTCTCTTATTATATGACCAGCTGTGTAGCGGGTCAGTTTTCTGTTTTGCTCGAGGACTAGCAAAATGTAAGTGTGGGGGAATTTGATGAGCGCGAAAGTGCGACACATTTTCACCCATAAATACATTAGCTGGGACTCATTTTATCACTAATAAACTTATTTTTAGGTGTTTTTGTGAAATAAGCTCTTTTGGAGAAAGTTGCTCGAAAAGTGGTTTTTGTACCCGGAGGACACGTGTTATTCGGACTCTCACCGTTGGATAAGGGGCACCTCAATTACTAAGGGGCACCCCAGGTCACCCCAAAAGGCATCTGCTATTCGCATCCCAGTTCAGGATAGGGGCACTTCATTTTCAACAATTCAAATTTTGAGTTTTGGCGGGAAATTTTGAACTTCACGGAACAGAATTAGGGTTTGTGTTTGTGGTGTGAATAATGAGATTCAATCGCTGAAATTTCTTGGGTGAGTCTGTTAAAGCTTAACAGGGTTGGTATGATTGATGGAATTCATAAACTTTGGCTGGGTTTGCTAGAATCATGGATCTGAAGCAACACAGTTTTGGCGGGAAAGTTGTTCTTCACGGACCAGAATTATGGTATGAGAATTCGAAGCTTTGTAGTGAGATTTAATGGATATACTTGTTTGGGATAACTCCATTAGGTGAAACATGGCCGGTAAGGGTCTTAGAATCAATCCAGGTTGGTTGGATAGTTGGATCCAAAGAAAACAGGGTTCACGGGTTTGACTGCATCTGCGTGTATTTGTGGAAGTGATTTGGCTGAAATTTAATCGAATTTTTGGTCGGAATTGGTTGCAGAATGACCTGTTTCATTCAAACAGGGAAGGTATGTGTGTTGGAATTGATCAAATATGGATGCAACGTGGAGATTGGTTGAAACAGTGAAAGAATATTCTCGAGAGATATTTTTGGTATTTTGTTGAGATATTCTTGGTGGTAGCATGTGGCTGGATGGAGTTCAATTCATTCAAGAGTCGTGTATCAAAGTAATTGGAACATTCAATACCAGCAGAGCGTGTGAGGAGATAAAAAAAGGAAGAAAATACCCGTACCTTGCATGGAGAATAATCAAAAATATTTTTCATTTACTCGAGAGATTTGGAGTCGCTATGGGTATAAATAAGTTGTTGGGAATCCTAGAAGGATATAGAGTGATTGGGGGACTCTGCATCAGCAGCAGAAAAACAGTGAAGAACGAAGAACATTGACCCACACAAGCAGTCGTTTATACTACATTGAATACGACAGTCGCCAGACAGTCTTATATGCTACAGTGGTAACGACCCAAGCCGAGGGTCGTAGTTCTCTGGTTTGTAACAAATATAATTGTTACAAACCCGGTTTTGAATTATTTCTCCCTTTTCATCATTTGTAAACACCCTTTGAGCAATAATAATGATTTTTGAGCGTGTTTCCAACAACATGATGAGCTAGACCCCATCACTGGGACAACGGAGGAAGCCGGACTTCATACTTGGGTGAATTTGTTTTATTTTCTATTTGACTTTTGCACTTAATTAAAATAGAATTATGATTTGAAAAAATTAGTTATTATTTTATTAGATGGGTCATGCTTGCTTAGATGTTTGATGTCCCATGCTTACGATTTATAATTAATGTTTGGAGAATCTACCTTGGCAAGAATCAGAGTCGATGTTGTTTTATTTGTCGAGCGATAATTGTTTGAGAATGAACAATTGAACCTATTGATATGAGTTTGGCCGAATCCTAGACCCAGTAACTCTCTATTTTATTCCTTTAAAATTAATCTTAACAAGTCTTAGAGTTCGAATCTTTACTACTACAACAACCACAATCAAAAATATTATCATAGCCAATACAATGAGTATCCGACTTAGCAGCTTTGACATTGTCCTTTTTATGACCATAGTGTGAATAGTGATTAGGAACACGAAACTTTTGAAGGTTATGGTCCATACCTTTGTGAGCCCAATTACTATCCACATACCCACAGATCATACGAGCAAAACAATCCTTCTATTTCTCTAGAAGAGTCTCTCAAGAGTTTCAATGAGTCAACACGGAAGTTATTTATGAAAGAGACTTATAATATTCTTCTCCCAAAAGAGTCCGTAGAGAAGTCAACTAAGATTTCTCTAGAAGAGTCCCTCAAGCAATTTACTGAGAGTGCAAATAGGATTGTGGAAAAACTTGCTCAAGAGAGTTTTAATTTCCAATATAGTGGTCCCAATACCACCCTTGAAAATAAGGATAGTTTTTATTCACATAATCAAGATGACGAGATTAGAATTGGTAACACTACTTGTTTAGATGAAGTTCAATCATTTTCATGTTATTACAATGATGATTATAATGAGGATAGTATTGATGAAGAACATAAAATATGTAGGCATAGTGATCAGGAATTTGTTACTCCGATTGAGCCTTATAATGATAGTGTTGTTTCTAGTACAAATCCAAATAATTTTAATAATTATTCACCTATTCAAAAGGATGAGGATTTGACTAGAAATACCCCCGTTTTAGACGATGTAGTATTTCCTTTTCACGAAGCCAACGAAGGTTTAGAGGAACGAGTTTATTTTGAGTCTAGCGATTTAGAAACAATAGTTTTAGACAAATGAAGTGAACTCGTAGAGATGAGTGAGGATGAACCAGACTTAGAAGAATCAATTGACCATTTCCAGGAATCTGATGACCTAGAAATTAGGGAAGTTGTGACTAGTCTTTCTAGAGACACTGAAAACTCTAAGTTTGGGGGTGATTATCATTCTCTATGTGATTTTACTCTTAGAAAGGTCCCTCACTTGGGACTTGATATATGTGCCTCAACCATTGTGCCAAATTACCTTCATACTAGATCTCCCGAACCTAATAATTTCCAGGAAGAAGTTCAGTTGTTAGAAACCCATCCTCTGGTTGATGTGGTTTACCCAGGTGATAGTACCCAAATTGACTTTGTTTTCCCACCAAATATTTTTCAACCAATTGTGGGAACGTATAAGTTTCAGATGTGTCAATCATTAAGTTTTGAGACTAAACCTAATTACTTTAGGAAATTAGGGTCGACAAATTTGTTTAAGGAAGACCACTACTTTCATCGTGGTCAATTGATTGACTTAAAGGATCCACAATTATTTAGGTCATTATTATGTGCTTCCAAGTTTTTACTTGAGGTTTTACAGAATCTAATACCTGAATCGGAACTTAGCTACGAGGAAATGCAGTCTATGAAAATATTTTATCTAGACCCAGTTATAGAACCTGAACCTGAACCACAGCTATATGTAGTTGTCTTAAACAAGAAACTAGGCAAGGGCGTGCTTTATCCGTTAATTTTCTTGGCATGTTGCAGATTCCTTTTACTTGTGATAGCCCTATTTGGTTTTGGTGATCCGCAGTTATTCCAGCTATTACTTTATGATTCTATAAGGTGACTAATCCTTTCTTAGTCTGGCTGAAGACTTTAAACTTAGCACTTCTTGGGAGGTAACCCAATATTCATGCGACACGGTAATATCTTTCCTTATCTCTTTTTCTTCAATTGGTAACAGTTTCTCCTTGTTCATGCTTTTAATTTCATCTTTAGAACATTGAGGACAATGCTAGATTTAAGTTTGGGGGTATGGGAGAAACTTTTTAGTCGCATTTTTGAAACTTCTAGCTTCACATAGTATCCGGTTAGCTAAGTTTACATACTGTTTCTCACCGAAAAGAAAGAAATTGGAATGCTAGGGATAACAACCTATTGAGACATTAGAGAAAAAGACATTGAGATCCTTGAAATTCAGGAGATAACTTATTCCTTTTATAGGGTAACCGTGATGGACCTAACCATCCATGATGGAAAGGCAAGTAGGTCAGGAAATGCCAGAAAGACAAAACAACCTCACAATGTAGTCTTAGTTACTGGATTACGACTCTCTCTCAGTAGAAACTTATCATCATCAACAAGCAGAGCGACATCAAAATCTATGAAGAAAGTTGAAGACGTTTAAGGTTTAGAAGCAACAATAGAAAAGAATAATTCAAAAATCAAAGTTGAAGACTTAGTTACAAGAAATTATAAGAGCAAATGATATAAGTTGTTGGAATTCATGATACCAAGACATCACAAGTTGCGAAGATCCAAGTTTTTAAAGTCCTTCTCTCATGGCCATGTAAATTTTTGTCTTGTAATTTTTGTGTCAACAAAAAAAAAACAAAAAAAAATATCATCATTACGTTCTTTTTGTTCTATAATTAGTTTTTTGTTCAATAAGGCCATAGGGAAGTAGAAATTTTTAAGTCAAGCAAGAAATTGAAGAAAAGAGTTAATTGTCAAGGTTCTATGAGGTTCGATAGTTTATCATCAACAGTTGAAGACCGAAGAAGACGTTGTTTCTACTGAGCACTATGAGAGAGTTGAAGAAAGATACATTTAGTTGCTTTGTTAGTCCGCTTTCAATCTGGCACAAGATCTTTCTAGCACTGGTTCAACTCATCACACGTAATAAGTCCAGCTATGTAGCAGATGTCCCTCTCATCTTTATCTCTCTCCTAATCTTATCCAGCTGTAAATCAACGAACGCATCTTACAATGTTTATCTAGCTGTGTAGCGGATATCTCTTTATCTAGCAGTGTTGCGGATGTGTCTCCCCTTTGCTTTAGTCAGCTTTAGAGCTGACACCTTTAATTTCTCTGGAATTCTAGTTACTTGGAGATAGGTTGAGAATATGTATGTCCTCATAGCTCTTTGGATACTTGTGACCAATTAGAAGTCATGGTTTTGTGGGTACACATCTGGTAAACCCTCCCGAGATTAACTCGATTTTGTTTTTTATTGATTAGTTTTGCTCGAGGACTAGCAAATAATAAGTTTGGGGGTATTTGATAGACACATTTATGTGTCTGATTTGTCCTCAATATCTCTATTCTTAGTGCTTGATTTTGTACTTATTATGGTGTTTTTATGTTTGTGTAGGTGTTTTTGGAGAAATACACTTGTGTGGAAAAAGTTGTTCGAAAATTGCTATTTGGATCCCTGGAGAAACTTACTAAAGGCACCTCCATTTTGGATAAGAGCACCTCAGGCATCCCCAGATGTTAAAGGCGCCCATGTTTTGGATCAGGGCACTCCGTCCTCTACTTTCCAAATTCGAGTTTTGGCGGGAAAACTTAGTTCTCACCTGCAGAATTTTTGTTCGAGATTTGGGGGCATTTTAGAGAGACTTAATTGCTCAGATTGTTGGGGAAAACTTTATTAAGGTTAACAGGCGTGGCAGGGTTGTTGGAATTGATCGAAATTGGCTGAACATTAGGATTGAAGTAAACAGAGCGACACGGGTTTCTGTTATTCTTCCCGAGTCATTTGTCTGTGTAACAGAGGTTTGTGTATGCCTACAGCGTGTGTAACCACTTCTTGGATGTTGACTAAGCAAGTTTGGAGTGTTTAAACACGATAAAACAGCGTGAGAAGACAAATTTGGAAACAAAATATCTCCAGAATATATTCTTTTACTGTCGAGTATTGGGAGAACTTTGGGGAGTAATGAGGAGCTATTCTTGGTGCTGAGGAGTATAAAAAGGTATTACGGGGTTCATAGAAGGGGGATGGAGTGTTAGGGGGAATTATAGAGCAAAGAATAGGGAGTTGCAGAGCTTGTCTCTGCTGCTTCCATTGAAGGAAGAACGAAGAACATAAGACCGCAGACAACAGTCGTTCATCAACAGTGACAACGACAATTAGCAGAGGGTCGCAGAGCTACAGTATCAGCAACAGTTACCTTTTATCGTTCTGTAACAGTATCACTTGTAACAATTATAAGTGTTACAAATCTCTTTTTCATATATTTTCATCCTTGTAAGCACCTTTTGAGCAATGAAAAATTCCTTTGAGTGTGTTTTCGACGTGATGAGATAGAACCCATCACTGGGACAACGGAGGAAGCTGGATTTCATCCTTGGGGTAATTTAATTAATTCCTTATTTACTTTTTGCACCGATTTTAAATGATTTATGATTTCTATTAATCAATTGTTATCTTGTTAGATAGTGTATTCTTAGTCTTAGGTGCTTTAGATACACTATGCTTGTAATTTACAATTGATGTTTTACGAAATCTACTTTGGAAAAGAATAGAGTCATTGTTTCTTTTGTTTTGAGCTATAAATGTGTAGGATAAATTTATGAATCCCATGAACATGAAAAGCAGTGGAATCCCGAGTCCCGGTCCCTCTTCATCCTGTGACTTTATTTTGTATATATATTTTTTATTATTTTTAGTATTTTCTTTTATTAAAACTTAAAATCAATCCGACAAGTCCGAGTGAACGACTACCTTTCTTACCACTATTAAAATTCGATCAGATACTTCGATCTAGTTTGAGTGAATCTTATATCAGAAGAGAAGATTCTCAAGCATAAACAAAATAGGTGCAATCAAATCAATCGAAAACTAATAATAAAATACAATTATCTAGTTTCCCATCGACGGTACTCGTAGAGCTTCTCAATCCCAAAGAAGTCTTTAAAACGAGCGGTCGTAAGAGATTTCGCTTAATTAGGGTACTTTCCTCTCCGAATAGACGGCTCCACCAATAACAATACACCTAGGTAGTTTTGCTGGCTCTGAGGATTAGTTTGCTCGAAATGCAAACTTCAATATTTATAGACCAAGGAAGTTTGGACACCAAGGAATTTCCAAAACCGAATATTCTCAAAGATATGCAATAAAGCCAAAATCGATTTTCATAATCCCTGAAAATGCTCTGTCCAAATATTGACCGAAATCTCAGTAGAAAATTTCGAATTAGTAAATGCATATTACCAATTTTTATTTTCTAAAGATATGCATTTAATTGCTGGAAATTAAAAGCATATAAAATTAAAAATCTTAATTAAAAGATTCTCAATTTATTTCGATCCGGGATTCTCATTTAGTTATTAAGGAATATCTTTGAACAATAATAGATAAGAATTACTGCACATGTTCAAAGTACGTCGACATCTTTACTTTGTAAATCCTTTTTCATATTTACAATCTTGGAACCGATTTGCCACACTTCCAAACGAGTTTAGAATTGTCTGACTTCCAAGAACTATGTGATTGATCAAAAACATTCAATCACCATTCATGGGTTTAACGGTTCTACCAAACTGAAAGTTCAGTTCTACCTCCAAGTGGCTACTAGGATCGGTTACACTAGTTTCCATAAAATGGCTAACTAAGTACCAGGATCGGTTACCACTATCTCATGGTATTACTTGTGATCGGTTGCACAAGTTATAGGATCGGTTACACCAATTACTAAAACTTGTTAACCTACTACAAGGATCGATTACACATCTTGTGATTAGTCCCACCAAGTACTAGGATCGGTTACCCAATGACTAGGATTGGTCACACCAATTACAAATATCGATCATACCATCTCAGGTGCTTACTTAAGATTGATTTCACTAATAAAAGTTATACTGATACATAAGTCAGGCATTATGAATAGTTTTACCAAGATACATAAACAAGTTATGAGCGGTTATACTGAACACACATATTGGTAATCCAAAGATTTGCAATGAATAACAATACCAATAAGCCTAGCGATTTCCCTTTCGATTCACAAAACAAGTTTATGAATTGTGCTTCCTTTAAACGAATGTAAAACATTGTTTCATAGGACGAAATCTTCAGTCATACCCATACATAATCACAATAGCATTCATATGATTATGTCGATGTCTTATATATGAAGTTCAAAAGATAAGCGTTATACTTCGTATTATAATTCCTTAATACTACGTCTAACTAGAGTATAATCATTCACAGCTTCACAATTATGTTTTCAATATAGCACGACTTGAAAGGTACATTAGGAATTGTAGATGGGCGTGCGGAGGAAACTCCTTGAACTGAGCGAACTGTCTAACCTCACACAGATGCACTGCAAAAAAGGAGTTCTTTGAATTCGAGAGATCAATCTATAGGACTCCGGACTAAACCAATACAATGGTCGTTCCAGAGTCAATTCGGTCACAAGAGAGGATGGGTCGATCTGTATGAAGGTAGCTGAGAAATGTGTGAGATCAATGATGATCGAAATTGTAGGTGTGTTGTGTATTCTGCGCGAAGAAATAAGATAAGTTCTGATTGATTGAATTAGCTATGTTGAGAGTAATTGTTCATACGATGAGTTTGTGTGCTCTTGTTGTCTATTCGACGAAAGAGTGTCATGTTTAACGAAAAATTGTATGTTCTTTCAATCATGATTCAGATACTTATTTATATTGCTAGAATTGTAAACACCTTGATCGCATGAAGTGTGAAAAAGCGGGGGTCTAATAACACCACCCAATATTTCGATTAGCAATCTGTATGGACTAACTCCGAAACACTTTGCTAGAGAATCAACTAGACAGCCAGACATAATCTAGATAGAAAGTATCTCAAGGAGTTATTTTCTCAATCTCTCGATTTGATCTTTGCTCAAGCAAATAGAAATCTGCGAGTCTTTATCAAAGAGAGATAACTTGGACGGTACCAAAGACCAATGTCCAAGGATCAATCAATATCAATCAACAACCAAAGGTTGGATTTCCAATTGATGATCAAGAACGCACAACCTGTATTATTTCAATTATATAAAATATAATGCGGAAAAGAAATAACACAAACAACAGAAATTTTGTTAACGAGGAAACCGCAAATGCAGAAAAACCCCAGGACCTAGTCCAGATTGAATACACACTGTATTAAGCCGCTACATACACTAGCCTACTGCAAACTAACTTCGTACTGGACTATAGTTGAACCCCAATCAGTCTCCCACCGATCCAAAGTACAGTTGTATTTCTACGCCTCTGATCCCAGCAGGATATTGCGCACTTGATTCCCTTAGCTGATCTCACCCACAACCAAGAGTTGCTGTAACCCAAAATCACAGACTTGATAATACACAGATCTGTCTCACACAGAAAAGTCTATAAGAGGATAAATCTGTCTCCTACGGATAAACCCTAGGTTTTGTTCCGTCTTTAGATATAAAATCAAGGTAACAGGAACCAATTGATAATCCGGTCTTATATTCCCGAAGAACATCCTAGATTAATCAATCACCTCTCTACAATCCTTCCTGACTACACAAGCGGATTGTCGAGGAATCACAAACAGTGAGACGAAGATGTTTGTGACTTCTTTGTCTTTCCTATCGGAGAACTCTCACGATCTTAAGTCAATCAATCGATTGTACTCGTACGATAGAAGATGCAAGATCAGATCACACAACTACGATAAAGTAGTATCGGTCTGGCTTCACAATCCCAATGAAGTCTTTAAGTCGTTAACCTGATTTTAGAGAAGAAAATCAAAGGTTAATGGAGATCGACTCTAGCGGGCGCATTAGTAGCACACAGACATGTGGAGATTAGTTTTGCGCAATGCTAGATGTCTCATATATATAGCCTTCAAATCAGGGTTTTGCCTTAGTTACATCAATCCTTATTCATCGTTAGATGAAAACCTGATTTAGATTCAAGCTAATATTTCTGAAACGTTAGATCGAAAACTTAGCTTGTCACACACACTCGGGTAGACGTTTACTAGACTCGTGAAAACCATGCCCAAACGTGTACGTGTATGTTGGTTCAACATAGTAACCCAAAAGGTTAACCATATGAGAATTTCATATTAACCTTGTTCTTATTCACCATAACTAGTTCAATTGACTCAAATGAACTAGTTAAAGAGTTGTTCAATTGCTATGAGATCTTATGTAACTACACAAGACATAATTGAACTAGTTAAAAAGTTCGCGGACTTAAGTTAATCGGCTGAGTTTTCCAAAATCAGCAGAAATTCTCGGGATGAGTTCGCGGACTGGGTTCGCGGACTTAGCACACAAATGAGTTTTGGAAAATCCCAGCAGAAACTCTCGGTCGAGAACTTCCGTCAGTTCGCGGACTTGGTAAGCCAATTCCACAATCCTCCCGATTTCTCTTGATCAACAAGTTCGAAAACTTCGGTTCAAGGAATACATGGTTATGTAATCTAAACTCTCATTTCAATCATTGAGACATTCTCAGAGGACGCTATGTAGCCGTTATTCACAGACCGATTCACGTCAGAGCAATTCTCAAAGTGATTGAAACTTTTCATGACTTTCGTCATTAGGTGAAGATAAACTTGATCAAAGCGAAATGCTTTACCAACACACGATTTCGAGATAAAAGATAAGCAATGAATGCTCAGCTCGAAATGTCAAATGTGTATGATCTAGTCTATATAGCATACGACTTTTATCTCATAAGAAGTAGGAGATAGAAGAGATAGACTTTTGAGTGATAGATAAGTTCAAGTCTCCACATACCTTTTTGTTGATGAAGTTCCACGGTTCCTTGTATAGATCTTCGTCGTTGTATGATGAATCGCCATGAAGTCCTTGAGCTCAACTACACTTTTCTATCCTAGTCCGAGAGTTAGCTATGTAGGCTAGAAATCAAGACTTATATTTTTGATCACTAACATTGACAAACATGCTTGAGATAGCAACGCATGCGAGGTTGACCGAGCTATGCTCTAACAATCTCCACCTTTGTCAATTTTAGTGACAAAACTATTTATACATATGAAATACAAAAAAGATAAACTTCAGTGGCTCCTATTCCATAATCTAATCTTCAATGTTGCTTGAAATCCTCGTCCTTCCAAGTACTCCAATGATCCCAAAGGTTGTAAGTTTAGCACCATCGTTGTTGAAGATCCGTATCTATAACAATGAGAGAAATCGAGATTCTCGATCATTATTATACAGTGTCATAGTATTATTATATAACATCAAAGTCCAATTGTATCACGACTTTAACAATAATACTACGGTGATATGTATCACCCCCCACCTTAGTCAATACTCCATCTCGATCATGGAAACCACTCCCCCTTACACAATGATCCGAAAACCACATGTATTTGTAGTGTGAACTACAATATTTCTCCCCATTTTTGTCAATAAAATTGGCAAAGATACAAGAATGGGATCATAATGAAATTTCCACAAGAGACATTTCATGACCAAAAGAAAAAAATACATACCAACTTAATTTAGATGCAATCTAATAGCCGAAGCTAACAACATTCATCAAGGAGTTATAAGATACAAGATAACCCCTATAAAATTCCACAGCCGCACTCCCCGCAAGATATTACCATTAAGCACAAGTTCAAAAG
Source organism: Papaver somniferum (assembly GCF_003573695.1). Classification (NCBI taxonomy): domain Eukaryota; kingdom Viridiplantae; phylum Streptophyta; class Magnoliopsida; order Ranunculales; family Papaveraceae; genus Papaver; species Papaver somniferum. The sequence goes on along the minus strand of NC_039360.1, from coordinate 146,123,050 downwards.
AAATCTCCCCCATTTGATGTCATTCCCGAGAGAACAACAATAGCGACCTTAATTCAAGAAAAGAAAGATTTTGAAACACTAGAGAAACTAAAAAGACAAAAACAACAATCCTACAGAAACTGAACTGGAATGTTCCTACTAGAGTTTCAGACTCAATTGCCCAAAAGAAAAGGATAAGCAAAGGGGCAAGAGTCAATGAAACGTTTTAATGAACCAAAACAACACCAATAGACTGCCGCATGTGTTGAAACGTTGCAATGTCTAAGGGTTTGGTGAGAATATCAGCCAATTGTTGTTCGGAAGGCATAAATTCCATACTAATGATACCACTTTCATAAAGATCACGAATAAAATGGTACCTTATGTCAATGTGCTTTGTTCTTGAGTGCTCAACAGGATTCTCAGCAATTCGAATCGCAGTGGAGTTATCACAAAAGATCCTCATTATTCCAGTATCAATTCCATAATCAGCAAGCATCTGTTTCATCCATAGGAGTTGAGTACAACATGATCTGGCAGCAATATATTCTGCTTCACATGTAGACAGGGATTGAGAATTTTTCTTCTTGCTATGCCATGCTACAAGATTGAGAGCTACATAGTAGAAGCCCCCTGATGTACTTTTTATGTCTTCTACACAACCTGCCCAATCAACATCAGAATAAGCAGAAAGATCAGCATTAGTATCAAAAGTATACGAGAGACCATACCCAGCAGTGTGATTTATATATCGTATGATTCTCTTTGCAGCTGCAAGATGAGATTCTTTTGGATCCGCCTGAAACCTGGCACAACAACCAACACTGAAAGCAATATCAGGTCTAGTAGCTGTAAGATACAAAAGGCTAACTATAATGGATCAATATAATTTTTGATCCACTTTTGTTCCTTTCTCATCCTTGTGCAATTTACCAGTAGTAGGCATAGGAGTCAGTTTATGAGATGACTTATCCAGACCAAATCTTGACACAAGATTACGTGCGTACTTTTCTTGGGATAAGTAAATACCCTCCTTATGTTGTTGAATCTGTAATCCTAAGATTTTTTTTAACTCACCAACATTGCTCATTTCGAATTCTTTAGCAAGGGAGACTTGAAAGTCTTTTGCAAACTTTTCAGAGGTTGATCCATAGATGATATCATCTACATAAATTTGAGCAACGACAACATCTTTCTCACTCCATTTGGTAAACAATGTTTTATCAGCTCCTCCTCTTGAAAATCCTTTTCTAATAAGAGAGGTAGTGAGTTTCTCAAACCAGGCTCTTGGTGCTTGTTTCAATCCATATAACGCCTTTTTGAGCTTCATCACATGATCAGGGAAATCAGGGTTTTCGAACCCTTTAGGTTGAGCAACATAGACTTCCTCTTTTAAAATTCCATTCAGAAACGCTGATTTTATGTCCATCTGAAACAGCTTAATCTTGAGAAAGCAGGCATGGGCCAATAAAAGTCGAATGGACTCAAGACGTGCCACAAGAGCAAAGGTTTCGTCAAAATTGATTCCTTCAATATGTGGATATCCTTGAGCGACAAGTCTAGCTTTATTTCTGACAATTATGCCATACTCATCAGACTTCTTCTTGAATATCCATTTGGTACCCACAATATTGACATTTGGAGGACATGGTACACGTTCCCAGACATCTTGTCTTTCGAATTTATTTAACTCTTCATGCATTGCATTCACCCAAAAGGGATCTTTCAGAGCTTCATCAATATTCCTTGGTTCCACCTGCGAAAGATAACAACCAAAATTGCATATATTTTGAAGTTGGCCTCTTGTTTTGGCTGTAGAATACCTTCCCCCAATAATGTTGTTGGGGTCATGATTCCTTTGAACCCAAAGATGTCGTGGAGGAACACGTACTTGTTCATCAGGAATGGCTTGATCAGTGCTCTTCTCCTCGTCACTAGAAATGTCAGGATCAGTAACAGTTGGAATAACTTCAACTGATTCTAGAATTTCTTTGACTTTCTCAATTGTCTCTATTGGAGGCAATTCAACAGGGGGATTATCTTGACGAAAGTTACTAATATCATCGATGATAACATTAGCAGATTCCATCATGACTTGAATTCTGAGATTAAAAACTCGAAAACCACGACTATCAGAAGCGTAGCCAAGAAAGATTCCTTCGTCACTTTTGTTGTCGAATTTTCCTTTCTGTTCTCGATCTTTCAGAATATAGCACTTACTTCCAAAAACCCTGAGATAGTGTAGATTGGGTTTTCTTCCATACCATAACTCATAAGGAGTGTTAAGGGTCTTAGACCACAAATACACACTGTTGATCAAGTAGCATGCTGTAAAGACAGCTTCTCCCCAAAATCTTAAAGGTAAGTTTTTGTTGTGGAGCATTACCCTGGCCATTTCCTGAATGTTCCTATTCTTTCTTTCAGCAACTCCATTAGCTTGAGGAGTAATTAGTGGTGAGTATTGTTGAATGATCCCCAGTTCGTCACAGAATTCGAATACCTTGGTGTCTTTGAATTCAGTGCCACGATCTCTCCTAATTTTTTTTAGTTTGCGACCTTGTTCGTTCTGGATCCTTTTAACAATAATCTTGAATTCACTCAGAGTTTCATTCTCATGAGATAGGAAAGCAACCCAAGTGAATCTGGTGTAATCATCTACCATAACTAAATCATACTTCTTACCGGCAACAGTGGGTTGTTGAATTGGTCCGAAGAGATCCATATGAATTAAATCAAGTGGAGCTTTAGTGAGAATATCTCGTGATGATTTGTGGTGAACTTTCGTTTGCTTACCCTTTTGACAAGCACCACATACACCTTCAATCTTTGCATTGATTTTGGGAATGCCTCTAACAAGTTCTTTGTTAATGATCTTAGTTAAAAGACGATAATTGATGTGCCCAAAACGCTCACGCCAAATATGTGTAGATTCCACCTTAGTCAAATTGCAGCGGTTGCTAAACTGAGTATCAAGAAGATAACAATTGTTTTTACCACGAGTTCCTTGAAAGATTACCTTCCCGAATTTTTCAACAATATCACATCCATTCGCATTGAAGACAATTCTATGGCCCTTGTCGCAAATTTGACAAAAAAATAAAATAAGAGTCATACCTTTAACATATACCACATCATGGTTTTCTGGAACACCGGGTATTTTGATCGTTCTCTTTTTGCTAATGTAGCAACAACTTCCATCTCCGAATGTTACAGGACCTCCTTCATAGTCAACCGATGATACAAACCAAGTGAGATCTCCTGTCATATGTCGACTACATCCACTATCAAGAAACCATTGAAAAGTTGATGTAGATATTAAAGCAAAGGCAATCATACTACTAGTACTTCTCGATTTAGAGTTTCCTGGTAGAGTTGTATGAACTTTTAGGGAGTCATACAGTTGTTTAGCTTTCTTACTAAGATTACTTGCAACATTAAGACTCTTTTGAAAGGACATACAAACTTGTTGTATATGATCGGATGGACCACAACATGAGCCTATGCTTTGAAGATTATCTGACTGGTTCCTTGTTATCAGTTTTGTCAACATCCTGTCGTTGATTACTATCTGACTTATGACTTTTCATGAGAGAGGAACAACTGAGATTTTTCAACCTTTCAAGGGAAGTATTTCTGGATATCAAATCCTTAAAAATCCCAATTTCAGCAACAAGACCATAGTTGATCCGGATTTGTTCATCCAACCCTTTTTGAAGAGATATCAGTTTGTCAGACCTTTTCTTGCGGTTGTTTTTCAAACCTGGTGAAGCGTTAATTGAGACTTTATAATCCATAGAGTCAGATCGCAACAAACACGGACTTGTTAGGTCTTAAACGTGTTTGCATGCTCTGATACCAATTGAAAAAGCGGGGGTCTAATAACACCACCCAATATTTCGATTAGCAATATGTATGGACTAACTCCGAAACACTTTGCTAGAGAATCAACTAGACAGTCAGACATAATCTAGATAGAAAGTATCTCAAGGAGTTATTTTCTCAATCTCTCGATTTGATCTTTGCTCAAGCAAATAGAAATCTGCGAGTCTTTATCAAAGAGAGATAACTTGGACGGTACCAAAGACCAATGTCCAAGGATCAATCAATATCAATCAACAACCAAAGGTTGGATTTCCAATTGATGATCAAGAACGCACAACCTGTATTATTTCAATTATATAAAATATAATGCGGAAAAGAAATAACACAAACACCAGAAATTTTGTTAACGAGGAAACCGCAAATGCAGAAAAACCCCAGGACCTAGTCCAGATTGAATACACACTGTATTAAGCCGCTACATACACTAGCCTACTGCAAACTAACTTCGTACTGGACTATAGTTGAACCCCAATCAGTCTCCCACCGATCCAAAGTACAGTTGTATTTCTACGCCTCTGATCCCAGCAGGATATTGCGCACTTGATTCCCTTAGATGATCTCACCCACAACCAAGAGTTGTTGTAACCCAAAATCACAGACTTGATAATACACAGATCTGTCTCACACAGAAAAGTCTATAAGAGGATAAATCTGTCTCCTACGGATAAACCCTAGGTTTTGTTCCGTCTTTAGATATAAAATCAAGGTAACAGGAACCAATTGATAATCCGGTCTTATATTCCCGAAGAACATCCTAGATTAATCAATCACCTCTCTACAATCCTTCCTGACTACACAAGCGGATTGTCGAGGAATCACAAACATTGAGAAGAAGATGTTTGTGACTTCTTTGTCTTGCCTATCGAAGAACTCTCACTATCTCAAGACAATAAATCGATCGTACTCGTACGATAGAAGATGCAAGATCAGATCACACAACTACGATAAAGTGGTATCGGTCTGGCTTCACAATCCCAATGAAGTCTTTAAGTCGTTAACCTGATTTTAGAGAAGAAAATCAAAGGTTAAAGGAGATCGAATCTAGCGGGCGCACTAGTAGCACACAGACGTGTGGGGATTAATTTTGCACAATGCTAGATGTCTCCTTTATATAGCCTTCAAATCAGGTTTTTGCCTTAGTTACAACAATCCTTATTCACCGTTAGATAAAAACTTGATTTAGATTCAAGCTAATATTTCTCAACCGTTAAATCGAAAACTTAGCTTGTCACACACACTCGGGTAGACGTTTCCCGGATTCGTGAAACCATGCCCAAACGTGTACGTGTATGTTGGTTCAACATATTAACCCAAAAGGTTAACCATATGAGCATTTCATATTAACCTTGTTCTTCTTCACCATAACTAGTTCAATTGACTCAAATAAACTAGTTAAAGAGTTGTTCAATTGCTATGAGATCTTATGTAACTACACAAAACACAATTGAAACAAAGATGATTCGATTCGATTGAATCGACTCATGAACATTACATCCACGGTTTGCATAAAGCATTCGTTAGTAATTTAATGTTTCATGTTCATCGCACATCTTTAGATCATAACCTCTTAAGTTCACAAACAAGTTCGCAGACTTAAGTTAATCGGTTGAGTTTTCCAAACTCAACAGAAATTCTCGGGATGAGAACTTCCGCCAGTTCGCAGACTGGGTTCGCGAACTCAGCACACACACGAGTTTTGGAAAATCCCAGCAGAAACTCTCGGTCGAGAACTTCCGTCAGTTCGCGGACTTGGCAAGCCAATTCCACAATCCTCCCGATTTCTCTTGATCAACAAAGGTTGAAAACTTCGGTTCAAGGAATACATGGTTATGTAATCTAAACTCTCATTTCAATCATTGAGACATTCTCAGAGGACTCTATGTAGCCGTTATTCACAGACCGATTCACGTGAATTCTAATTTCTCGAGCAATCTTCACCTCTAAATCCTTTGGTAGCTAAGAATAACCAGGTTAGTTCTTCTAAAACCTTCCATTTTACTGTGAATTCTAATTTCTCGAGTTTCAATTTATACTATCTTGTCAATCTAAATTTTGCTTGCCATACCCTAAATTTTTTATGTTTCTCATATCCTGCTGTTTCTTATTTTTGGCAATTCGTCAATATTGCAGCTTGGAATTGTCAAGGCCTAGGCCCTAAGCATACCAGACAACAACTTGAAAAACTGGTTTTTTCCCTAAATCCTGACATTTTATTTCTTTTTGAAACAAAAAAAATTGAAAAATTTTGTGGAAAAAACTTTGAAAAAATCTATGTTTTACAATTTGGTTTGTCAAGATTCTATTGGTACTGCTGGAGGTTTAGTTGTTGCTTGGCATAAGTCCACTAAACTTAGAGTTCTTCACGTTCAAAATAACCAAGTTAACTGTAGTATTTGGGATGAAAACACTAAATCTGAATGGATCCTCACTTGCATGTATGGTAGCCCTTATAAAGATAGTAGAAAAGATGGATCTTGGAAATTAGTAAATCAAATGGGTGAAACTATGAATGTGCCTTGGTTAGTTCTAAGTGACCTTGATATTATTATTCATAAGGATGAAAAAAGAGGTGGCAATCCTGCTAATGATGCTGACATTAGAAAATTTTCTGCCATGTTCAATAACCTAGGTCTTAAAGACTTAGGTTTTATAGGATTCCCCTTCACTTGGTCTAATCACCAGGATGGTGATTCCCATATAGAAGAAAGACTTGATAGAGGAATGGAAAATGGGAAATGGATTACACAATTCCCAAATGCTAGTTTCAGACACTTAAATCACTCAGGTTCTGATCACTCTGCTGTTCTTCGAAACACCTCCATTCCCTGTCAGAATAGCTCTAAGCCATTCAAATTTTTTGGTCTATACCAAGAAGAACAGAAGTGTAGAGACATCATCAAGTCTTCTTGGGACAAGAAATTTAATGGTTCTAAAGCTTTCATTTTGGTTAACAGACTTGCCAATGTTAAAAAGGAAGTCAGTCTGTGGAATAAACTTGAATTTGAGAAAATAAAACACAATTTGGTCCTCTTAAATAGAAAACTTGAAACTATAATGGAAAACCCCAATATTAGGATTAATGATCAAAACCTTATTAATACTAAAGCTGAAATCCAAAAGCTCGATGATTATGAAGAAGAATTTTGGAAAATTAAAGGTAGGGACAACACCATAAAGCTAGGGGGATAGAAATACCCATTACTTTCACCAAAATGCCATCATAAGACAAAGAAGAAACAATATTAAGGGTCTGTATGATAGCAATAGTATTTGGATTGAGGGTAGAGATAACAAAGCCAATTGTTTGAACGTTTATTTTGAAACTCTCTTAACCACTTCTAGGCCTGTCATTAATAATGATATTGTGAATCTGGTTCCTCCCTCCATTACCGACACTTAAAATAGTAAACTCATGGAACCTCCCTCTGAAATTGAGATCCATGATGCTTTATTTGGTATGCCACCTAACTCTAGCCATGGCCCCGATGGCTTTCCGGCTTGTTTTTTTCAAAAAAATTGGAATATAGTTAAAAAAAGATGTCATTGAAACTATCCTAGCTTTCTTCAACATTGGTCATATGTTAACTAAACTTAATTCTACCTATATCTCCCTCATTCCCAAGGTCCTTCACCCAACTGTCCCTAGTGACTACAGACTTATAAGTTTGTGTAACCTTGTTTATAAAATTATATCTAAAGTCATAGCCAATAAAATTAAACCCTTCCTTGACAGACTTATTTCTCCATATCAATCTGCTTTTGTTAAGCAACGTCTTATCTCAGACAACATTCTTGTTTCTCATGAGATAATACATGCTATGAGAAAGAAAAGGAAGAGCAAAAGTGATTTCATGGGTTTAAAAATTGATATGTCTAAGGCCTTTGACCGTGTGGAGTGGAATTTTCTTATTTCCATTCTTCGAAGGATGGGGTTCTGTGATGCTTGGTGTAACCTTATTTACCAATGCATTAGCACTTGCCAATCTGCTATCCTGGTAAATGAGGTGACTTGCAAACCCTTTAAACCTTCTCGTGGGCTGAGACAAGGGGATCCCTTATCCCCTTATCTCTTTATTCTTTGCATGGAGTCATTCTCTAGGACTATCTCTAATGCAGAAGAAAATGGTCTGTTCTCTGGTTTCAAAATTAACAAAAATTGTCCTTCTATCAGTCACCTGCTCTTTGCAGATGATTGCTTAATTTTTGGCAAAGCCACTACTAGTCAAAGCCAAAACCTATTAAAAATCCTTGAGGATTATGGCAGTACCTCAGGGCAGATGATCAATTTCTTTAAGTATGGAATTTTCTTTACACCTCACATACCCAACAATAAAGGTAGAGATATTATCAATATCCTTAAGGTTAAGAAAATCAGGTTGGATGACAAATACTTGGGTGGTCCTCTTTTCACTAACAGATCTAAAGTTGCTTGTTTTGAAAATATTTATGAAAACATGGAAGGTAGATTAAAAGGATGGAAAAGTGAATCCATGTCCCCTCCTGGTAGAGGTATTATGGCCAAAGCAGTCCTAGAGTCTGTCCTAATTTATACTATGTCCACTTTTATTTTGCCTAAAACCACTATTAAGAGAGTTGTCAACATTATTAGGGATTTTTGGTGGGGTAAACTTGGTCCTAAAAAGGGTTTTTATATGGCTAGCTGGAGGGGTTTGTGTAAAACAAAAGAAAAAGGAGGTAATGGCCTTAAAAAACTGGATATCATGAATTTATCTTTGATTGCTAAAAATGGTTGGAGACTTTTCCACCAACCAAATTCTGTTGTTTCTAAAACTATGAAGGGTAGATATTATCCTACTACTCATCCGTTCCACGCTACTTGTAATGACGGTTCTTCCTGGGATTGGAAAGGGGTTTACAAAGGTCTTATGATTATTAAAGATCATAGCATTTGGAAAATAGGAAATGGATGTCAGGTCAACATATGGAAGGATAATTGGGTTGCTGATGATGAAGGTAAACCTATCAGATTAGTTAGTTTAGGTGTCCACGATGATTTCAATCTTGTAAAGGATCTTATGAATGATACTGGTTGGAACTTGGAAATCCTTAATGCTCTGTTTGCTTGGGATGTTGTCACCAAAATCTTAACTATTATCCCTTAGAAAGACTCTGAAGATGTTTTAAGATGGATCGACAACCCCCAATGAAAATTCTCTAGTAAATCTTTATATAATCTTCTGGATAAGAAATCTGATCAACCAAATGACACTTTACCTGTAAAAATTGGTAAGTTACAAGTTATTCCTAGAGTCCAGTTTTTTACTTAGAAATTGAAAAACAATATGTTACCCTTTAGTGGTATCCTGGCTAGGTATAGTCATCATGTAAACCCTATTTGCACTCTATGTAATAGTCATATTGAAACAGGTGAGCATTCCTTAATGTATTGTTGCTTTGCTAAAGCTGTTTGGGCTCATTGCTCAATAAACCTTGAAATTGTATTTACCGGTTATAACAATTTAAATTATTGGTGTAAGAGTTGGTTCTTGAGTGGGATCCCTCCAACCCAATGGGGGTCTTGGGCAAGTTTGTGTGCAACCATCTGCTGGTTTGTCTGGAAAGCCTGGTGTGATTCAGCTTTCAGAAATACCAATCCATGCCCAAGACAGACAACAACTCAGATTATCAGTCACTTGAGCTTGTCCAATCAACAACTGCAGGGAGCAGACAATAGACCAGCTACTAGGAGTCTTGACGATGAGGCTCTAGCCTCAACACTGAACTTATCCTTTGCATATAATGCGGTCTATGATTCTATTACGGGTCTAACAGGAATTGGTGTTTGTATTTTAGGTCCAACAGGAGAAACCCTCGGCAGGAAAACCAGAGGGGTCAGATCTCATGACAGAGAAGAGGGAGAATGTTTAATTGCACAGGATGCTCTGGATTGGGCTGCCCAACTCAATTGCAGAGTATTATACTTACTGGGAAGCAACAAGAAGATCATCAATGCAATGAAAGGTGAAAGTAGAAGCACAAGTTGGAAGACCAATGAACTTCTAGATAATCTAATTTTAAGCTTAAACTCTTTTGAACAAGTTATATGTAAAACTACTAAGATTAGTAACTCCTCCGATCTACACAGACTATGTCTAGTCGGAGTGAGATCCCAAAGTCCTCAAGTGTGGGAGGCATCTACTCTTACAGCTTTTTGTCAGTAAACTCTTTTTTATCTATAAAAAAAAAACAAAGTTCGAAAACTTCGGTTCAAGGAATACATGGTTATGTAATCTAAACTCTCATTTAAATCATTGAGACATTCTCATAGAACGCTATGTAGCCGTTATTCACAGACCGATTCACGTCAGAGCAATTCTCAAAGTGATTAAAACTTTTCATGACTTTCGTCACTAGGTGAAGATAAACTTGATCAAAGCGAAACGCTTTACCAACACACGATTTCGAGATAAAAGATAAGCAATGAATGCTCAGCTCAAAATGTCAAATGTGTATGATATAGTCTATATAGCATACGACTTTTGTCTCATAAGAAGTATGAGATATAAGAGATATACTTTTGAGCGATAGATAAGTTCAAGTCTCCATATACGTTTTTGTTGATGAAGTTCCCCAGTTCCTTGTATAGATCTTCGTCGTTGTATGATGAATCGCCGTGAAGTCCTTGAGCTCAACTATATTTTTCTATCCTAGTCTGAGACTTAGCTATGTAGGCTAGAAATCAAGACTTATAGTTTTGATCACTAACATTGACAAACATGCTTGAGATAGCAACGCATGCGAGGTTGACCGAGCTATGCTCTAACAAAGTGTGACAGTTGCTGGAGTCAATGAGTGGGGAAGTGGAAATCGTGTTAAAACCAATTGCTCATCGTGCGGAGACTTGGTTGATTTTCCATACACTACTTTTCTAACTCCTCCAACTGATTCCACGACTTGCTCACATTCTCATCGTGTGTATGAACACACTTGCCGTAGACCGCCAGACCAAAACCCTAGTTAATATCCCCCCATGTAACACGATTGATGTTTTTTGATTGTGAGTCTGCAAGGAAGATGTGTATTTAGTTAGTCAGTTGCTGACTTCATGGGACGATGAGTCCTTGTATTGTTGAGTCGAACATGATTTGCAAATGTTCTAAAACTCATGAATAGAACGTGTCTGTTGAGACAAAGGTACAATTCTCGAGTAAATGTTGATAGTTAAGGTGAGCAAATATTGCTCATTCGATGGATTGTTGAATATTGATAGTTGAACCAATATTCCTTAGTCTGAACCAATATTGCTCATCTGAGCAAATGTTGCTCGTTTGATGAATTATTGGTAACATGACCAAATAAAATATTAATTTAAAATACTGACAACTGAACTGAGTATTAAAATGTTGATCACGGGATCAACGTGAAATTATTAGTGTTTGAATCTGCTCAGAATTATGTTTTGCAGAGCTTTGGATTCGAAACCCTAATTTTGATCAATTGCTGATCAATTGATGATTTATTGAAAATCAACCACAGAGTGAATGAGGGACCGGCTACATGGGATGACGGATCGACCATGTAGCGCCTAGATGCTCGAGTGAGCTAATACCAAAGTCTCTGGAAGACCAGTTGGTGAAAAGATGATTAAATGCTGGTTTAATCATTCATTAAAATAATGTTCGTCTTAACCTTAGGTGATAAAACCTAATAAATTATGAAGAGATGAAGGACCGACCAAGGGGTCATGAAACCGGCCTTGGTTGGTCATGGGATCGACTTACGATCGTTTTATGAAATTCCAAATTGTTTGGAAGAGTTTGAACCTAATGTAAACAAATTAGGTCAAATAATGAAAAAGTGTGGGACCGGCCTCTTGCAAGCCAAAGAGCCAACCTTGGTCGGTCAAGGTAATATGCTCATGTCACCACAGTGTTTGTGCCTCAGTCCTAAGAATTTTGATATTTTCTGGCGTGCATTTGAACAATCATTTGAGAAAGGTTTTTGCTCAAACTGAGGAAACTTCATAAGATGAAGGAAATAATAATAATAAAATAAGGAATCATGAAGTGTGGGACCGGATATGGCCAAGGCATGGACGGCCGGCCAATAAGCCCGGTCCCATGGCACTTTTCCTAATTTTATATTGTTTTCATGATTTTAGGGAAATACCATGAAATCAAGGAGTTTGTTGAAATAAAGGAGTTTTCCTTAAAGTGAAGGAGTTTCCATGAGATGAAGGAAACAATGATAATTAATAATAATAAAATAAGGTGCGTGTGGGCCGGCCACATACTAGGGCATGGTCGGCCGGCTAGGGCCCAGTCCTGTGAGTCTTCCCTAATTTTATGTCTTTTCCTTGATGTGAAGGAAATATCATGAAACCAAGGAATTTCATGGGATGAAGGAAATAATAATAATAAAATAATAAGGAATGCAAGGTGTGGGACCGGCCACAACTAGGGCATGACCGGCCTGCTAGTAAGCTCGGTCCCGCGACACCTTTCCTAATTTTTATTATTTCCTTGATACGGAGGAAACACCATGAAACTGAGGAGTTTCCTTAAAATGAAGGATATTTGTTCAAATGAAGGAATTTTCATGAGATGAAGGAAAAATAATAAAATATGATAAAATAAGGAATTAGGTGTGTGAATGGCCACGACATGACTGGCCGGCCAGTGGGCCCAGTTCCCTAGGTATCTGACTGGTCGGCCAGTGGGCCCAGTCCCCTAGGTATCTGGGGTTTCCTTCCAACTCTCTTGACCACGGTTGCTGGCTTATTTCCTATCATTGACGAGATGGACAAGAAGAACTTGCGGGATGTCAAGAATAAAGATCTTTATAGATGGAGTGATATGATTTCGAATTGTGAGCTCTTGAAGTTCAATGTAGGCTGGCTTCATCGTCTTATCGAGATCATCAAGATTGATAGGTTTGTCGTTGTTGCCAACATGATTTCCTCGTCGACTGCTATCATGGAGGAAGAGAGACCATTAGCTTTGGAATCAGTGAGGGTTGACAAAGCAATTGAAGATCTGAGGATATGAAATGAAAACTTGCGAACGAAGTTGAAGATGATGTCCAGTAAGAATTATCTGTTATTGGACGGTGTGATCTAGATGAGCATTTATGATTGTTGTTTTCGAATAGGTTTAGGCTTTTTCTTTAGGTAGAATAATAAATCATGGTATGAAGGAATTTTGTTCATTTATGAAATGTTTAATGAACAAAGGAGCATTTTGCACGCTCTTTGGAGGAACATAAATTACATTTTGAAAAATGCTTGAAATGATGAAAAGGTAATTGTTTTCTACGGATCAGACATAATATGCTTTGAGCCATTTACCGTTGATTATATTTCCTTCCACTCCTCCATCAATAGCTAAGATCTTGTAATATCCACTGGATACTGCCTTGATGACTACATATGGTCCTTCCCATTTCGGAGAGAACTTGGGAGCAGACATATCTTGTTTAATGTGCTTTGCTGTCTTTAATACCAAATCTCCTACTTGGAATGTTCGGGGTTTTACCATTTTGTTGTAATCTCCGGAGATCATTTGTTTGTATGCTTCCACGTATTTTTCTACCTTAGCCCTCCTCGACTCAAGCATGTCTAGTTCAGCGATTTTTGAGTTGGATACTTCGGCTTCATCCCATTGTACTCCACTAGCTATTGCGATCCTTGCTGAAGGAATTTTGATTTCTACTGGGAGTATGGCGTCGGCTCCATAGACGAGAGAGTATGGTGAAGTTCCGATCGAGCTCCTTGGTGCGGTCCGATAGGCCCATAAAGCCATAGGCAATTGTTCATGCCACGTTCGAGGATTATCATGAATTGTTCGGCTGAGAATTCGGATCAAAGTTTTGTTGGTGCTCTCTGCTTGTCCGTTTCCTTGGGGATAGTACGGTGTGTAGAAAACTTGTTCGATGCCGTATTCCTCGAGCAATTTTGTCACGTGCTTGTTGGCAAAAGGAGTTCCATTATCGGTGACAATGCATTTAGGAACACCGAATCTACATATTATGTATTCTTTGATGAAGGCTGCAATCGTGACTCCAGTGGTGCTTCGAAGAGGAATAGATTCAACCCATTTGGTAAAATACTCAGTTGCAGTGATGATGTATTCATGCTGCTTCGAAGATGCTGGATTGATTATCCCGATGATATCCAGTCCCCAGCTATAGAAAGGCCATGGACTATTCGAAGAATTCAATGGGAGACAAGGAGTGTGGATGAGATTACCATGGACTTGGAATTGATGACACCTCTGAACGTGCGCAACTGCATCGTCTTCCATGGTCGGCCAATAATATTTCTCATGAATTTGGAGAAATAATTTCCTTTTTCCTTGATGTTCTCCATCATGCATTTCTTTTAGAATTATTGGGATTTCATGCTCATCTAAGCATCTGAGAAGTTCCCACCAAAGATTTTGCGGTATAAGATTCCATCAAGAAAGACAAATCTTTTAGCCCTCTGAATGAGTTTGATTGTTTCTTTCTTTTCCAATGGAAATTCATTGTCTCGAAGGTACTTGATGTAAGGTTCCCTCCAGTCCCCAGTGTGATGGGATGTCAAAGCTTCTAAGTGATGAGGAGGCGTCTAGAAATTGGGACAAGATCTTTGCAGAATTATTCATTGAGTCTCCATGGAAGGCCAATAGTATCCCATCCTTTGAAGCTTTCTGTAAAGTGTTACTAACAATGTCTGTCCGTAGATTACTTCATGTATGCGTTTGAGTTGTTCGCCTGCTTCGTCGTTTCCGAGGCATCGTGATAAAGACCCATCAGGATTTCGATGGTATAACGCTCCGTGAAGCAAGAAATAATTCTTTAATTCCTTGAGACTGACTTTCCCTTCTGAAAGAGAACTGCTCAATTCATGAATAATAGGCGCTCCCCAATCATTTGCTTGAATGTCTTCAACTTGAGCAAGCTAGGTAGATGACACAACACGCTTCTGTACTATGATTGTTTTCTCTGCTCCTTCGAATTTCAGCTTGGAAGCGAGAGTTTCTAGGCAGTCAACATGCCTGTTGTTAGTTCGTCCAGTATGGACAATCGTTGCATCAGCAAAATGAGTTAATATCCGCTACGCTTCAGTTCTGAACGGGACGAGCGTGATTTCTTTGAGAGAGTATACTCCATTCATTTGATTGACCAGTAGTTTTGAATCTCCTCTTATCTCAAGGTGTGTTGCTCCTGCTTGCTTGGAAAGGGACAAACCTGGTAAGAAAGCTTCATATTCTGCTGAATTGTTGGTGCAGTGAAAATCCAACTTGAACGAGTGTGAGAAGACTTCGCCAGATGGAGATACTAGCACTACGCCCGCTCCTCCAGTGTCGTTTCTAGGGGTGGAGGATCCGTCAAAGTATAAAAGCCACGTCTCTTCTTTGATAACTAAGACTTCCGGAAACTCGCCAGGCACATCTTCATGTAACATTGTTGCATCTTCTCCTGGAAAAGCAGCGAGCAAGTCTGCAACTGCTTGGCCCTTGATTGCTTTAGGAGGTACACAAGCTATGTCAAACTCTGACATCTGAAGTAGCCACTTTGCTGGTCTCCCTATCAGGGCTGGCTTTGATAGTAAAATATTTATTGGGTCGGCTTTGGAAACGAGCACAACTCTGTTGGATAACAAATAGTTCCTGAATTTCTGGATTGCATGCACCAATGCTAGACATTCTCTTTCGGATTTTGGGTATCGGAGTTGAGCGTCTCTCATCGTACGACTGAAGTAGTAGATCGTACGCTCGATACCTTCTTCGTCTTCTTGAGCAAGAAGTGCTCCAATAGCGACATCACTAAAAGCTGTGTAAAGTATTAGTGGTCGTCCTTGCACCGGAGATTTCATGACAGTGGGTGATAATAGTATCTGCTGTATTTTCTGGAATGTTTCTTGTTGGATGGTTGTCCATGTAAAACTTTCTCATTTCTTCAGTAAAGGGGTGAATGAAGCAATGAGTTGAGCCAATCCAGGAATGAAGCGTGGAACATAATTCACCTTGCCCATAAAACTCCGGAGTTCCTTCACAGTGCATGGAGGAGGCATGGTAGTAATATCTTTCGTCTTGTCTGGATCGACTTTGATTCCTTCTGCAGTGACCAGGAATCCTAAAAACTTTCCGGAGGAAACACCAAAATCACATTTCAGAGGATTCATCTTTAATTTGTATTCTCTGCATCTTTCAAAAACTTGTCTCAGAACTTCAAGGTGGGATGCTCGAGTCTTCAACTTTACCACCACATCATCAACATTGTTTTCCACTTGCTTGTGCATCATGTCGTGGAATACGGCAGTCATAGCTCGTTGATAAGTAGCACCTGCATTCTTGAACCCAAAGGGCATCACAGTGTAGTGAAAATTCACAATGGGAGTACGGAATGCGGTCTTGTTGGAATCATGCTCGTACATCTTGATCTGGTTGTATCCACTGTAACCATCCATGAATGAGAACATACCGTGACCACTGGTTGCATCAACGAGCATATCAATGTTGGGCAAGGAAAAATCATCCTTCGGACAACATTTATTCAGATTCCTGAAATCAACACATCCTCTGATTTGACCATTTTTCTTCTTGACAGGAACAACATTTGTTAGCCATGTTGGATGTTGAATAAGTTTGATGAATCCTGCTGCTAGTAGTTTCTGAATCTCGACTTTTATTTGCTCATCGACTTCGTGTCTGAACTGCCTAGGCAGTTGTTTGACAGCTTTGGATCCAGGAGTGATGTGCAGATGATGTGTGACTAATTTATCGTCTAGACCAGGCATTTCTTCGTACGTCCAAGCGAAGACATCCTGATACTCTTTCAACGGATTTATCAGTTCCATTCGTTCCTCCGGTGACATCGTGGAACTAATTAAAATTGGCCTTGGATTATCCTCCCTCCCGATGTTGATTGTTTCGAGATCATTAGTGGTGGAATCAGTGTCGTCTTGCAATTATCATGGAGCATCTTGAATCTCTTCATCGAGTGATGGTTCGCTCTGACATGATTCTTCGGGGCGGGGATACTTTTCATCGTTCTCCCCTGTTAATTGCTAATCTTTGCGTCGACAGTAAATGATCCTCCCCTCCGTATCATGAATGCCTATGAAATTAGATCCCAGAGTTGAGACCTGATCCCTACGGTGCTTAATCGGCGTAGCAGATGACTTGGTCGATTTAGTACCTGAGGATGATGGTTTGTCAGCAACTTCTTCAATGGACTTCCAGCTTTGGAGTGGAGTACTGTAAATCTTGCTTGGAGGTTCGGGGATGCTTTTTTGAGATTCAAGGAATTAAGCATCATAAACGGGAGCATAAGGAGATGATGATGCCGCGATGCGAACAATCTTGTTGTTGAGAAGAGCCTTCATGCATTGATGGTACGTCGAGGGAACCACCTTGTTATTATGGAGCCAGGGGCGTCCGAGTATCATGTGATAATCAGGTTATTGCTCAATCACATGAAACTTGACTTTTGATTGGATAGGTCCTACCTTCAGGTTTACATATGTATATCCATACGTATGGCTCTGACTTCCTTCAAAGCCTGTCATCAAGATGGGATGACGGATAATTTTGTTCTGTGGGATCTTGCCCCCCTTGAGAGTCTTCATAGGAATAATATTTGTAGAAGCACCTGTATCAACGAGATCTCTCTTGAATTCAGAGTCTTTGATAAAACCGGTTACGTATAAGGCTCGATTATGCCCTTCATCTGCCATGCGATCTTCTTCTCCAAAGGTAATATTGTTGATCGAATGTTCAGACATCATGGATGCTTCCTCGACTGCTAGAGACGATGGAGTTAGCTCTACGTCAGAGGATATTTGGTTGAGTGCAATGAACGTGCTCGTACGTTGATCTCTGGAGAAGTATAGGATTTCACACAGATTTTCAATCAGGTGTGTAACTTCCTGGTCCACCGGCTTCTCATAAGTAGTGAAACTGTTGGTTTGAGGAGAATCAGTAGAGTTTGGACGTTCCACCATTTTTGCTCCCAAGAGCCTTGTCAATTCCACCATACAGGTGAAGAGGTTATCGATTGCTTCTTTCAATCGATTGATGTATCCATCCAAAATTCCTTGCCTTCGTGCCAATTCTGCCAATGACGGGATCTCTCCATCGGATGCATCAATAGAGAGAAAAGGAGTAGTGAAGTAAGAATGATGAACGTTACCAGAGTCGTTCGAACGAGCATGAGGAGCGTTGCTATTTGAAAGACTCTGGTGAGAACCTGGAGTTTCTGAAGTAGACCTAAGACCAACCATTTTTATGAGAACTGTGATTGCAACCGAGAGAATAATCTCCCACTGTGGTCGCCAATCTGTAGATAGGAAAAAACGAGTTGCTGGTTTTTAAGGAATTGAGGAGATGACCGTGCGGAGGAAACTCATTGAACCGAGCGAACTGTCTAACCTCACACAGATGCACTGCAAAAAGGGAGTGCTTTGAATTCTAGAGATTAATCTGTAGGACTCCGGCCTAAACCAAGACAATGACCGTTCCAGAGTCAATTCGGTCACAAGAGAGGATGGGTCGATCTGTAGGAGGGAAGCTTAGAAATGTGTGAGATCAATGGTGATCGAAATTATAGGTGTGGTGTGTATTCTGCGTGAAGAAATAAGATAAGTTCTGATTGATTGAATTTGCTCTGTTGAGAGTAATTGTTTCAGACGATGAGTTCGTGTACTCTTGTCTTTACGAATTGTCTGTTTGACGAAAGAGTGTCTTCCTTTTCAATCATGATTCAGAGACTTATTTATATTGCTAGAATTGTAAACACCTTGATCCCATGAAGTGTGACAGTTGCTAGAGTCAAAGAATGGGGAAGTGGAAATCGTGTTAAAACCAGTTGCTCATCGTGCGGAGACTTGGTTGATTTTCCATCCACTACTTTGCTAACTCCTCCAACTGATTGCACGACTTGCTCACATTCTCATCGTGTGTATGAACGCACGTGTCATAGACCGCCAGACCAAAACCCTAGTTAATATCCCCCCATGTAACACGATTGATGTCTCGTAATTTTGAGTCTGCAAGGCAGACGTGTATTTAGTTAGTCAGTTGCTGACTTCATGGGACGATGAGTCCTTGTATTGTTGAGTCGAACGTGATTTGAAAATGTTCTAAAACTCATGAATCAAACGTGTCTGTTGAGACAAAGGTATAATTATCGAGTAAATGTTGATAGTTAAGGTGAGAAAATATTTCTCATTCGATGGATTGTTGAATATTGATAGTAGAACCAATATTCATTTGTCTGAACAAATATTGCTCATCTGAGCAAATGTTGCTCATTTGATGAATTATTGGTAACATGACCAAATAAAATATTAATTTAATATACTTGCAACTGAACCGAGTATCAAAATTTTGATCACGGGATCAACGTAAAATTATTAGTGTTTGAATCTGCTCAGAATTATGTTTTCAAGAGCTTTGGATCCGAAACCCTAATTTTGATCAATTGCTGATCAATTGATGATTTATTGAAAATCAACCACGGAGTGAAGGAAGGACCGGCTACATGGGATGATGGATCGACCATGTAGCGCCCATATGCTCAAATGAGCTAATACCAAAGTCTCTTGAAGACCAGTTGGTGAAAAGATGATTAAATGCTGGTTTAATCATTCATTAAAATAATGTTCGTCTTAACCTTAGGTGATAAAACCTAATAAATTATGAAGAGATGGACCGACCAAGGGGTCATGAAACCGGCCCTGGTTGGTCATGGGATCGACTGACGATCATTTTATGAAATTCCAAATTGTTTGGAAGAGTTTGATCCTAATGTGAACAAATTAGGTCAAATGATGAAAAAGTGTGGGACTGGCCTCTTGCAAGCCAAAGATCCAACATTGGTCGGTCAAGGTAATATGCTCATGTCACCACAATGTTTGTGCTTCAGTCCTGAGAATTTTGATATTTTATGGCGTGCATTTGAGCAATCATTTGAGAAAATATGATGAAATCAAGGTTTTTGCTCAAACTGAGAAAACTTTATATGATGAAGGAAACCATAATAATAAAATAAGGAATCATGAAGTGTGGGATAGGCTATAGCCAAGGCATGGCCGGCCGGCCAATAATCCCGGTCCCATGGCACTTTTCCTAATTTTATGTTATTTTCATGGTTTTAGGGAAATACCATGAAATCAAGGAGTTTGTTGAAATAAAGGAGTTTTCCTTAAAGTGAAGGAGTTTCCATGAGATGAAGGAAACAATGATAATTAATAATAATAAAATAAGGGACGTGTGGGACCATCCACAACTAGGGCATGGTCGGCCGGCTAGGGCCCGGTCCTGCGAGTCTTCCCTAATTTTATGTCTTTTCCTTGATGTGAAGGAAATATCATGAAACCAAGGAATTTCATGGGATGAAGGAAATAATAATAATAAAATAGTAAGGAATGCAAGGTGTGGGACCGTCCACAACTAGGGCATGACCGACCAGCTAGTGAGCTCGGACCCGCGACACCTTTCCCAATTTTTATTATTTCCTTGATACGGAGGAAACACCATGAAACTGAGGAGTTTCCTTAAAATGAAGGATATTTGTTCAAATGAAGGAATTTTCATGAGATGAAGGAAAAATAATAAAATAAGGAATTAGGCATGGGACTGGCCACGGCATGACTGGTCGGACGGTGGGCCCAGTCCCCTAGCGGCTTAGCTTAATATTTTATTATTGTTATTTTTCTTCCTATTTTGCATAGGTTCATCGTTCCTTCGTATTTTTGAATGCTCGTTCGTGCATTCAGGTGCTCGTTCGTGCATTATTGCTGAATACACTTGCACCATTTTGGTCGGGGCTTACTCGATAGCGGCTCAGATGCCCGTACGCTGAATATTAATCACTAACCCGTGGAATTCTGGGAAGAACCACAAATTGAAGTAATGAAATATTATGAAGAACGTAGAATATTTCAGAATGTTCGGTTAATGAATTTAAGGATTATATATAATTAGTTGATGGCTCTATACTAGCAGGCATGCTGTCTAGGAGCACTAATTATCTGAGATTCAAGTAATATGAGTTTGTTGAAGCGTCATATTTCTTTTATATAGTCAGAGAAAACATTGTTGCATCCTGAAGACGTTATTGCTCTATACTAGCAGGCAAGCTGTCTAGGAGCCGTCTAATCTTTCGTTTCTATATAAAAATATTTACTGAAATTTCTCAGTTTTATGAGATATGTCGTTTCCTCAACTGAGAGACTACACATCTACATATACTCTGAGAGATAGTATTCTCAGTCAGAGGTTCTTGCGGCATGAACTTTCATGCTTCAATGAGAGACATGAGCCTCAATACTCATCTGATTGCTGGATCATGATGTACAATTATGGTTTTACGATTTTAGCCTTTGTCGAAAATCCACCATCTACAGGAATGAAACAGTTTAAGTCAAAATATTACTAACCTCAAGAGGAAGGATGATGGCGTCGATGTATCTCTTTACTTCTTCGCATTCTTCAAGTCTTCGAGTAATACTTGTATGTCTCATATCCTAATAACTTTCTAGCTAACCTATACGAAGTTGACTCTAGTAAATAATCAAGCGACTTTTTAAATGAGTCTTTGTTCACTAAATTATGACAACCAAACTTGACATACAAACGCTTGGTGGGTTCAACCGTGCAATGCTCTAACAAAAACCGAAACTACGAAAGTAGTTTCAATATGTTATCAAGGAAACAATTTCCCGAAGCAATTTTCCCTAAAATCCAACAATTCCACTAAGGTACTCAATTCCCTTGTTGGACCGATTGTGTATGTACAATCGCTTGTTTCAATAAGACCAAATGAAAGATCAGAATTAACTTTATTCTCTCATCAGGCTCTAATTATTCAGACAATAACTTAGACCTTTCCCTTTAGACAAGAAAAACACTAGGTTAGTTAACTAGTTTTTCTTGTCAAGGCATTCCGTTATACTTGAATAAGCGAATCCTTCAATTGATAAGTCTAACTAAGATCAGAATTAACTTAGTTTCTCTTATCCGGAATCAATTGGACTAAACAAAAGATCTCGTATTTTTGTTAAGCCACAAACAATAGATACAAACCAAAATAAATTGACTTGCACAATTTTTTAGTAATCGGAAGCAATTGAAACAAATATATACGTTACAACACCTCAATTGCACCGAGTTTCGTTAAGTAAAAACACTTGATACCCAACAATAAAGAAGATACCAAACAATAAGCCAAATAAATTGACACAATTTTTCTTAACTGGAAACAATTGAATCACATAAACAATACAGTGGAACATATTAATTGTACCGAAATTTTGTTAAGAAAAAGCAAAATATATGCAATATAAATAGGAAAACGATTAACTAACAAATTCGTTACCTCAATTTCCGCAACCACTACTCCCCAGAAACATATATCATTAGGCGCAAGTTCAAATATGAACTCTCCCCCAGTATGTTGTCATCGTCTTGCAAGAACAAAAGAACAACAACAAAATCAACCTTTACCAGAGAAAGGTTGAATCGGTTTTAGGTAATGCGTGCCAATAGCAAAAGTTGAAAACCCGAAACACATATGTTATGCTAAACACAGCTCATGCAAATACAAATTGATTCAACACATTGTGACTTTTTACATATGAGTCTCAATCGGAACACCTTATGATCCTTTGATAAAGCCTACTAACATGGTCTAGAACTTAATCTTGCTAAATCAAAATGCCACACAAATCATAAGGGTTTCACCATATGAGATTGAATATTAAGGTTAATGAAAACTGAAATCAGACATCTCATATACCGAAAACACATAGCAAAAAAATATAAACATTCATTCACAGGATATGTAATCGATAACTATCACACATAAATTATAAAATAATAATTTTATTCAAAATAATTGATAGTTTTATTCAAAAAGACCTTATACAATTCATGATATAAATCAAAACATTGATGTTTATTTCCTAAGCACAATCAAATCTCTTCATGATATTGAGATCTCTTTCGCTTGATAGGAATAATTCTCCGCATTCCGTGAAGAGATCCTTGATCGAAGAATAATTCCTCAACCTTGAGTAGGTTAGGTTCTCCTTCGTTTACTCTTTTCAGAAGTAATTCTTGTTGCTTGACAAGATGAACTTGAACAAGTAGATATTTCTCAAGAGAACGCTTCAGCATCATAACCTCTAATTTTTTTTCTGCACAAGTTCTTGCCATTTTGTGCAGCTCTTTCTGATAATCGATCATGGAATATGAAAGATTGATATGATTTCAAGAGGTGGTTCCGATTCTCTTGGAGTTATAGAACCCAGAAGGATTACAAGCCATCTTTTTAGCATACCTTTCCGAAACTCTTGCAGAGAGCTTTGCATGGTAATCTGTATTGTACATAATTCTTGTTCCGAGAGAAAGAGACAAGGATTACTGAAAATTATACATCAATAGTTTCCAAAAACTTGGTCACCGACTATGGAAATAAAAAAAAAATCTCCATTAATATAAAAGAACCGAAATTTTTCAATACTAAAGATTTTAAGAAAGTGCCTTCTTGTGAATATTTCCATAGATCTCGCAAGTTTTAGACTATTGTGCTATATACATTGAACTCAACAAACAACAGTTTGAGCACTTCATGAGTCAGTGTATATAATAAAGATACTAAGTATCTAGTCGAGACAGACTATTCTCTTCAACAACTGTAGAAAATCTTCTTTTATCCGTTATCTTAGGAATCTTATTCCTCTTATAAGACAGACCAAACTTATCATAGAAATGACTATCATCAAGATATGTGGGTATTACCTTATGTATTGATGAACTGGAGAATTTGTAATATTCCTTTTTGTTTGGTTCCACTGTCTTCTTCAGTACCCATTTCCATGAGTTGCTAGTCTTTAGATCCTCTTTCCTTTTGTGATGTACTACTCTTTGAGATATCTTTTGAGGATTCTTGTAAGAACTTTTTGATCTGAGAAAATCAGAATTATGTATGATAGCTTTCGAAAAAGGTATCATGTTACAACCCTGACTAGAAGTTCTTCCTCAGAGCTTGAACAGGCTGATTGTTGACAATCTCTTATAACATGACCTCTATTTCCACAATGAAAACATTGTTTGTTGCTGTTTTTCTTAAGATCCCAGTCTTCTTTTCTTGATCAATGTTTTTACTTAGTTTCTTTTCCAAGGATTGAATCTTTGAAGAAGATGCGATCTTGTGAAATTCCAAATCAGCTTTCAGGGTAGTTAGATCAAGAATGAGTTGATCATTTTCAGCTTTCATAAGACACAAGTATTCTAGAAGATTTCATTCTCTTCCTAATGCAAGAGTGAGTTCGGTTGCACATCAGAAAATTTGTTCACTTAGTTCATTAGTTGAGATGTTTTTATATTCACAGAACCAATATCTTCTTTATCATTATGAATATATTTTTCAGAATCTGAATCATTGATTGTGAATACAGTGCTCAACTTAACCTCTTCTTGAGAACATACATACATATTTTTCAGAAGAGCAAGTAGAACTTGTGGAAGAAGCCCCTTTTAAACGTTTTCTAAAATTAAACCCATAGAGAGACTTGCTCAAATCTTGTGATACGTTAACTGCGTCTGTTTTCGATTTTACCTTACCTCTCTGTAGACTCATTTCTTATAGGTTGGATCGCGCCAAAAACAGATTGTTATATCTTTTCATTTTTGTCCGCTCTGATACCAATTGAAAAGACGAGAGTACCCAAATGCGCCACAATCTTTTTGTTTCAACCTATAAGTCCTCTATCGAATGTGATCATCTATGGACAAAATCGAGACAATACGATAATTCGGTCCACACTTCGTGTGATCGTCTATAGATACAAGATCGAGACAATACGACAACAAGATAACTTGTGTGATTGACTATGGATACAAGATCGAGACAATACAACAACAAAGTGTGTTACTTGATAATAGGTAACAACCAAACTCTATAGGATCACTATCAAGTATTACGGAGTTAACGTAAAAGTGTAATTTAATTTTAATTATAAGAAAAATAACTATAATTGAGAAATAGAGATATAAATGATACAACAAGATTTTGTTAACGAGGAAACCACAAATGCAGAAAAACCCTGGGATCTAGTCCAGTTTTGAATACTCTGAGAATTAAGCCGCTATAAAAAATCTAATACCAACTTCGTATAGTTGAGACCAAGCAGACTACCCCTAGCTACTTAGTTCCCTCGGTATCCTGCGCCTTCGACTTCTAGAGTCACGCACGTGAATAGAAAGTCCTTTGGATCGTATTCCAAACAGCAACGGAAGAATCTGTTTGGTAACCACTCCAACCAATCTTGCTACAAGCTATAGATGAGTCGTTGTCAAAGGCTCTTATGTTTAATCTAATAAACTCCTTTTTCTGGTTAGATCAATCTATCCAATAACTACCGAACTAGTCAAGTTTAGATTCGCACTCTATCGATATGGATCTCAAAGAGAAATATAGAGAATGTCGATCTCACGCAACTAATCAATCGAATCTATCAAAGATAAATCGATTCTAGTTGGATCTCATCCGATCAAGGTTTGTGCACTAAACCCACAAGATACGAAAACTATTAAGAATTCTTCTTCGTCTTCGTCTTCAAATCTTATTTTATTTTCAAAACCTGCACAACACTACTTGAATCTCTTGTGATCAATCACGCATAGAACGGAGTATGTTAACAATGGATTATCACAAGATATCTTTCGATCTAACAATAGTTCTAAAGATCATGTCTGTTAGAGCATAGCTCGGTCGACCTCGCATGCGTTGCTATATCAAGCATGTTTGTCAATGTTAGTGATCAAAACTATGAGTCTTGATTTCTAGTCTACATAGCTAAGTCTCGGACTAGGATAGAAAAGTGTAGTTGAGCTCAAGGACTTCATGGCGATTCATCATACAACGAAGAAGATCTACTCAAGAAACCGTGGAACTTTATCAACAAAAAGGTATGTAGAGACTTGAACTTATATATCACTCAAAAGTCTATCTCTTCTATCTTCTACTTCTTATGAGACAAAAGTCGTATGCTATATAGATTGGATCATACACATTTGATATTTCGAGCCGAGTATATCTCGCCTATCTATATCTCGAAATCATGTGTTGGTAAAGCGTTTCGCTTTGATCGGGTTTATCTTCACCTAGTGGCGAAAGTCATAATGTTTCAATCACTTTGAAAATCGCTTTGACGAGAAATAGTGTAACAACTATATAACGTCCTCAAAGAATGTTTCAATGGTTGGAATGAGAGTTTAGCTCAATATAACCAATGATGGATATAAGCATTGTGTGGAAACACATATGTGCATAAGTCTTATTCCTTAATCCGAAGTTTGCGAACTTTGTTGATTGAGAGAAACCGGAAGAATTGGCTTTACCAAGTCCGCGAACTGACGGAAGTTATCTTACCAAGAATTTTTGCTGGGATTTTCCAAAAAATCGTTTGCGTGTTTAGTCCGCGAACCTAGTCCGCGAACTGGCGGAAGTCTCCTTGCCGAGATTTTCTGCTGAGTTTGGAAAACTCTGCCGGTTGTCTTAAGTCCGCGAACTTGTTTGCATACTTGAGTGGGTTATGATCTAAAGATGTGCTCTGAACATGAAACTTAAATTACTAAGGAATGCAGTATGCAAACCGTGGCTATAAAGTTCATGAGCCGATTCAATCGAATCGAATCATCTTTGTTTCAATTGTGTCTTGTGTAATTACATAAGATCTCATAGGAATTGAACAACTCTCTAACTAGTTCATTTGAGTCAATTGAACTAGTTATGGTAAAGAAGAACAAGGTTAATATGAAATGCTCATATGGTTAACCTTTTGGGTTACTATGTTGAATCATCATACACGTACACATTTGGGCACAGTTTTCACAAACCCAGTAAACGTATATCTCAAGTGTGTGTGACAAGCTAAGTTGTCGATCTAACGGTTGAGAAATATTAGCTTGAATCTAAATTAGGTTTTCATCTAACGGTGAATATTGATTGCTTTGTATCTAAGGCAAAACCATAATTTGAAGACTATATAAAGGAGACATCTAGCATTGGGCAAAACTAGTCCCCACACGTCTGTGTGATACTAGTGCGCTCGCTAAAGTCGATTCTCCTCTAACCTTTGGTTTTCTTCTGTAAAACCAGGTTAACGACTTAAAGACTTAATTGGGATTGTGAAGCCAGACCGATACTACTTTTATCGTAGTTGTGTGATCTGATCTTGCATCTTCTATCGTACGAGTACAATCTTATTGATTGGCTTGAGATCGTGAGAGTTCTCCGATAGGCAAGATAAAGAAGTCACAAACATCTTCGTCTAACTGTTTGTGATTCCTCGACGTCCTCTTGTTTATACAAGTAAGACTGTTGTGAGGTGATTGATTAATCTAGGTTGTTCTTCGGGAATATAAAACCGGATTATCAATTGGTTCCTGTTCACCTTGATTTCATATCATAAGACGAAACAAAAACCTAGGGTTCTTCTGTGGGAGACAGATTTATCCTTTGATAGACTTTTCTGTGTGAGACAGATTTGTTTATTATCAAGTCTGCAATTTTGGGTTGCAGCAACTCTTGGTTGTGGGTGAGATCATCTAAGGGAATCAAGTGCGCAGTATCCTGCTGGGATCATAGGCGTAGGGAGTACAACTGTACCTTGAATTAGTGAGAGACTGATTGGGGTTCAACTATAGTCCATTCCGAAGTTAACTTGGAGTAGGCTAGTGTCTGTAGCGGCTTAATACAGTGTGTATTCAATCTGGACTAGGTCCCGGGGGTTTTCTGCATTTGCGGTTTCCTCGTTAACAAAACTTCTGGTGTTCGTGTTATTTCAATTTCCGCATTATATTATTTTATCTTTATAATTTGAAATAATACAGGTTGTGCGTCGAAGTTTAATCAATTAGAAATCCGACCTTGTTGTTGTTGATTTCATTGATAAACACTTGGATATTGGTCTTTGGTACCGTCCAAGTTATTCCTTGTGTTTGATTAAAGACTCGCTGATTTCTATTAGCTCGAGTAAATCAAAACAAGAGAGAGATAATAACTCCTTGAGATACTTTTATCTATATTGAGTGTGACTGTCTAGTTGATTCTCTAGCAAAGTATTTCGGAGTTAGACCATACAGATTGCTAAGCTAAATATTGGGTGGTGTTGTTAGACCCCCGCTTTTTCACTGTCGACACTTCGATCTAGTTTGAGTGAATCTTATATCAGAAAAGAAGATTCTCAAGCATAAACAACTAGGTGTAATCAAAGTTTCAACAACTGTTATTCAATTAAATCAAATCAAAAACTAATAACACTACAATTATCTAGTTTCCCACCAACGTTACTCGTAGAGCTTCTTGATCCCACAGAAGTCTTTAAACGAGCGGTCGTAAGAGATTTCACCTAATTATGATACTTTCCTCTCTGAATAGACGGCTCCACCAGAAACAACAAGAAATGAAGTTTGCCTGGATTTTATGATAGTTTGCTAGAAATCCAAACTTAGGTATTTATAGACCAAGGATGTTTGGACACCAAGGAATTTCCAAAATCGAAAATATTCTCAAGATATGCAATTAATGGAAAAATTCAGTTTTCATAATTCCAATAAATGCTTGTCCAATATTTCCGAAATCTCTCAATAGAAAATCTCCAATTAGTAAATGCACATTACTAATTTTTATTCTCTAGAGATATGCATAATTGCTGGTAATTAAAGCATATAAAACCAAAAAACTTAATTAAAAGATTCTTAATTTATTTCCGCATAGGATCAACTTGAGTACCAAGGAATATCTTTGAACAATAAATGATAACAATTAATGCTCGTGTTCAAAGTATGTTGACATCTTTTCACTATAAATCCTTATTTCATATTTACACGGATTTGCTTTCTTGGAAACAGTTATACCACACTTCCAAACAAGTTTAAAATTGGTTTGCCAGTATTGCAAGACTACTATGTGATTGGTTATACCAAATCACAATGGTTAGTTGTGATCGGTCCTTCCAAGTCACATACATGGGTTTGGATCGGTTATACCAATCACTAGGATCGGTTATACCTAAATATGGTACCTACATGTGATCGGTCACACCAATTACCAGGACCGGTTACACCAATTACAAGGATCGGTTCCATCTACACATGGTATTTACTTGTGATCAGTCATACTAGTTACGAAGACTGGTCACACCAATTACAAGGATCGGTCACGCAACACTTATGATCGGTCACACCAGTTACTAGGATCGGTCACACCAATTACAAGGATCGATCATACCATCACATGGTGAGTACTAGGATCAGTTACACCAAAATGATCAAGACCGGTCATACCAAATCATAAGTCTAGGCATTGTGATCGGTTATAGCAAGATACATAACCTGAGTTAAGATCGGTTATACCAACTCACACATATTGGTCATCCAAAGATATGCAATGAATAGCAAGACCAATAATCCTATTGATTTCTCTTTCGATTCACAAAATAAGTTTATGAATGTACTTCCTTTAAACAAATATAAAAAATTGTTTTGTGGGATGAAATCTTCACCATAACCCATTTACATAATCATAACACTATATTCAAGATTATGTTGATGTCATATCTACGAAGTTCAAAATATAAGCATTATACTTCGTAGTCTAATTCCTTAATATTATGATCATACTATTATGATCGTGTCACATCACTAGAGTATCATCTACAATATATACAGCTTCGCAGTTATGTTTTCAATATGCACGACTTGAAAGATATGTTAGGAATGAAAAAAGTTCAAGTCAGTATTACTAACCTCAAGTGGAAGGATGATGTCGTTGTTGTAGTTCGTTACTTTTTCACATTCTTCAGGTCTTCGGAGTAATACTTGTATGTCTCAACATTTATAGACTTTCTAGTCTAACCTAAACGAAGTTGACTCTAGTATTTAATCAAGCGACTCTTGATGAGTTTTGATGCTAAAATATGACAACCAAACTTGACATACAATGTTTGGTGAGTTCAACCGAGCTATACTCTAACAAGTAAAGCACAGACTAACGGGGAGCATATCATCTTGCTGTGTAGTATTCTATACTACAAAAGAGGAATAACAAATAGGTTCGGTCTGAATATCTACCTAGCTTTCCTTTAGGGGAAGTAAAGTTTTTGTTATTCAAATGCATCAACAACACCATTTATTTTTGAATATGTGCAGGTTATGAGCTGTTGAAATATGGAATCAAGCGTATGAAGAATGATTTAAGAGAATGTTATGTAATGTAATATCTGTATCTTTTAATTCGTGTATTCTTCATACGTAATAGAGTTTTGTCACTAAAATTGACAAAGGGGGAGATTTTTAGAGCATTGCTCGGTTGAACCCACCAAGCATTGGTATGTCAAGGTTGGTTGTCATATTTTAGTATCAAAAATCATGAATCGCTTGATTTGATTACTAGAGTCAACTTTGTTAGGCTATATTAGGAAGTTAAGAAATGTTGAGTCATACATGTATTATTTTGAAGACCTGAAGATTCTAAAGACGTATCGCCAACGACGATAATATAATCCTTCCGCTTGAGGTTAGTAATACATGACTTGACTTGTTTGCATTTATATATTTTAAGCTTTCAAGTCGTTTCTGATTGCATAACATGCGAAGTTATATATATATATATGAAACACTAGTACAATAGACTTTAACATCATATTGTGGTCAAATTGTCAAGAAAAATATACCAATAGTGATAAGTGCTTTATATTGGTATATTGAATTACGAAGTATAATGTTTATCGTTTGGACTTCGTAATTGCAAAATCGCCATAATTTTTGTACTCGTTACTAGATTGTGTAGTGAACATAGGTTTGATTTCGTACCTAGAAAAATACGTTTAATTACATGAGTTTAAGGAAGTATACGTACGAACTTGTTTCGTAGTTGCAAGAAACTTAAAAGGATTGAAGGTCCGATTTTCATTGAAGATATTAAGGTTGAGCCGATCCTAAACTATACAGGGAATCAAGGTAGAACCGATCTCTACCTATATTGGGAGTCAAAGTATAACCGATCCTAACATGTTTTAGGAGTCATGGTAGAACCGGTCCCAATAAGCAAAACTGATTTCTCTAAGTCACTTACATTTTAGGGTTTGTGTGATTTGGAAATTGGGTTTGAAAAATAAGAAAGTTCAAAATGTCGACATAATGAGTAATTTGAACATGTGCTGAAATCTTATTTCTTAATTGTTCAAAAATATTCCTTGATACTCAAAGTGAGATCCCAAACCGAAATAGTAGAGAATCTTTTGATTTGATTATGAAAAAGTAGAATTGCATTGTTATTTTAGTTTCCAATTATTGATTTGATTGACTAACAATTGTTAACTCTTTATTGCACCTAGTTTGATTATTCTTGCGAGCCTTCTCTTCTGACATAAGGTCACTCAAGCCAAATCAAGGGATTAACGTTGACTGGTGATCATCCATTCTTAACAGATTCTGTTATGTGCTTGATCGATCATAAGTCAAGAATCAAGTTTGTTATTGTGCAGGTACAAAAGACTATTGAAGATTGGAGACAAGACAATTTCTCTTATCGGTTTCGTATCTTTTTGAATTGCGTTTTGCACAAACTTGATCGGCTGAGATCCGACTAAATGTAGTTTATCTTTTGACAGACTTATTATCGACTAGTCGTATTTAAATCGACAAGCTGTCATTTGGTGGTACTCTTTAGTATATCCGAATCTGGTAGTTATGTTTGACTCGATCTGGTTAACTTGTTTAATCCAAATTTTGAAAGATCCAAACCTGACAAAGGAGTTTAACTGATTTTAAATAGAAAATCCTTTGTCACACTCAATATAAATATCTCTGATTGATTTCCTGAGATAAAAGAGGGGTTACCAAACATATTAGTCCGTTACTGTTTGAAAGATGATCGGAAGGGTTAAGTGCTTAAAGTCTTTAGAGAGACTGAAGCAACTTAAGATAGTGGACTCTATCTTAGGATTCACGTGCGTGGCTAAATTGGTTGTAGGCGTAGGGATACCGAGGAAACTAGGTAACTAGGGGTAGTTTAATTACTTGATCTCAACTATACGAAGTTGGTAGTGTCTTAATATAGCGGCTTAATTCTAGGAGTGTCCAAAACTGGACTAGTCTCGAGGTTTCTCTGCATTTGCGGTTTCCTCGTTAATAAAATATTGTTGTGGGCTTTTACTTTACTTTTCGTATTATAATTTGTTTAAGTTATAATTAAAGTAATTGCACTTGTGCGTTAATCCCAAACACCTGGGTTGATCCCTATAGTTTAAGTTCAGTTTCGAACAAGAAACTATATACCAAGTGTATACCTTGTGGTTGTCATCTTCTTGTTAGTCTCTGTCTATATTAGATCACGCAAGGTATATGACTAATAGGTTAATATCGGAAAGATTGTGGTGTATTTGGTATCCTCTTCATTTCAGTATATTTAGAAGTTTCATTTTCTAGTTGCACATAATAGTGATCCCTAGAATTACACCTATGTATTTTAGTCTTCTAGGATTTATATTATCATTATTTTATTTTTTTCTTGATCGGTGAAGAATTTGGTACTGGCGAGCTTCGAGCTCAAATTTATGGTATCATCACCTAGTGACTTTACCACTACATTACAATGATATCCACAGATTCATATCAAGAATATAAAACAAAGCATGGACAACTTAGCTTAGATAAAGGACGCTCTGGATTCATTATTGGGAAAGCTAAATCGATGGTTGTGGTTGTTTACATCATTATTGTATCATTAAATTTTTATAATGAATATTTTATCAATCTCTCATTGTAAATGTGTTATAATTATGTTAATAAATATAGTTTCATTAAATAATTTTATTAATTTTTCATTATAAATATCTTCATACATCATAAATATCTTATAATTATCTTCATAAATGAACTTTCATTGAATATTTTATTAGTCTTTCAGTATAAATGTCTCACAATTTTCTTAATTAATATACTTTCATCATTAAATATTTTATTAATGTTTCCTTATAAATATCTTATGATTATCCTAATAAATACTTTCATTAAATAAATAACAAATTTGTTAATAATCATATCAATTGGGTAGTGTTTGTGGGTGGTGGTCCATGAAACCGGTGATGATGGTGATGAGGTAGTGGTGATGGGCGGTTCTGGTGGTGGTAGTGTAGCTGGTCAGTCTGGTAGTCAGGTAGTGGGGAATTCTTACTCAATGTGAAAATAAGCGGGTTACAATACCAAAAAAAAATTGTACAGGCTGCCCGCAATTTTCCCTAAAAACAACCAGAGAAAAATTTAACGATAATAGGGTAATGTATCTGCTATTAGGATAGTAAAGGTTTTCAGTTGGTCCCACTACATGTTTCACTCGGTCCTTTCATCGAGACACCTATTACGATCAACCTAGCAATTCTCAAAAAAAAAAAAAAAAAACAATGGAAACAAATTGTCACTATATATAGAGCCAACAAAAAAACGTCAATGGTCAAAATTGACATAATTCTTCTTTTACTTATTATGGAGGTCGTTCCGCTACGATACAAGTGAAACTATAAACTAGCTTATAAAACAGAGTTTAGAAAACTTAGGCAAGATAAGGGACGCTCTGGATTCATTCTTGGAAAAGTTAAATCTACGACTGTTAAATGATCAGTTTAATTAACTTCCAATAGTAAATATTCTATTGATATTTCATAATAAATCTTTCTCCAATTAATCAAATAAATACATTTTCATTAATACATTACATAATAAGTTTATTTTATATTAAATCAATAGACATTAATGGTGGTTGTGATGGTGGGAGGGGGCGGTGGATCGGCGGTGGGGATATGGTGGTGGGTGTTGGTGAGAATGGTGGAGGTGTAAGAAGTAGTTGTAATAGGATGAGATAGGTGTCTTAAGGTAGAGAAATTATTTTGTTACCCTTGGTTAATTCTTTTTTAATTTGATATTATTATTATTTTCTTTTATTTCTTTTATTTATTTTTATATCAAAATAAATATAAAGGCCATATTTTTCCAGGGAAAACATAAATCAATAACATTGGTTTTAAGATTTGTCAGATCGGGTCAAGGCTACACGCGAATCAATTGTAATAGATAATTTAGTTTCTCATATCTCTTTCTATTCTCATTTTTCTTGTCATGATTTATGTTTCTGCTATTTCTTCTCGACTTCATGTGATTAGGCATGCTTGAGAAATAGTTCATGGTAATAGGTAAAGAGGAAGATAAGTAGATAAGAAATGAAAAAGATCAAGAATTACAGATTATTAAACTTTAGGAAAATAAATAAACACAAATCTATTTAAATTTGGAATAATTTATATCAACAGAGGAAGAAAAGTAATTCTTGAAGCTAAACAGATTTTGTAAGATTAATCTGATTGATAGACAACTTACGCAAGATAAAGGGCACTCGGGATTCATTCTTGGGAAAGCTAAATCTACGGCTGTAAAATGATTAGCTTAATTAACTTTCAATAATAAATGTTTTATTGATATATTTCATAATAAAATATTTTTTTAATTAATAAAAAAAATATATTTTCGTTAATATAGTACATAATAAATATATTTTATATTAAATCAGTAGGCATTAATGGTGGTTGTGATGGTGGGAGAGGGTGGTGGATCGGTGGTGGGGATAATGGTGGTGGGTGTTGGTGAGAATAGTTGAGTGATGACGATAATGGTGGTGGTGATGAAAGAAGTAGTGGTAGTGGGATGAGAAAGTGTCCTAAGGTAGATAAATTATTTAGTTACCCTTGGTTAATTATTTTTATTTGATATTGATTTTTATTTTATTTTTCTTTTATTTATTTATTTATTTTAAATAAAAATAAATATTAAAGACCAGATTATTCTGGGGAGAAGATAAATCAACAGCTGTGGTTTTAAGATTTGTCGGGTCGGGGCAGGAAAGAAGATGAAACCTATAAAAGAAATTGACCCTATACAAGGCTACACGCGAATCAATTGTAATTGATTTAGTTTCTCATATCTCTCTTTATTCCCATTTTGTCATGATTTCTGTTTCTGCCGTTTGTCCTCGACTTCATGAGATTATGCATGCTTGAGAAATAGTTCATGGTAATAGGTAACGAGATCCAGAAGATAAGTAGATGAGAAACGAAATGGATCAAGAATTACAGATTATTAAACTTTAGAAAAATGAATAAACACAAATTTATGTAACTTTGGAATAGTTTATATCATCAATGGGAGAAAACTAATTGCTGAAGCT
The DNA here is from genome assembly GCF_003573695.1 of Papaver somniferum. Classification (NCBI taxonomy): domain Eukaryota; kingdom Viridiplantae; phylum Streptophyta; class Magnoliopsida; order Ranunculales; family Papaveraceae; genus Papaver; species Papaver somniferum. Next base: position 146,087,956 of record NC_039360.1, on the reverse strand, counting down.
AAAAGATTCCGTAAGATTAATCTGATTGATTTTGAAATAATTTTGCGTTTTCAGTTTTGTTACAAATTTGGTGAACGACCTTTGATGATTTATTTGTTTTCGAAGTAGGGACACTACTTAGTTTTGAAGAAATGAATGATGTAGTCCAGAAATGAACTCCATATAAAAAACCTAAAAAACAGAGTTCATTCCAGAAATGAACTCCATATAAAAACCTAAAAAAACAGAGTTCATTTCAGGAATGAACTCCATATAAAAACCTAAACACACAAATCTTCATCTTCTTCATCATCTTCATCGATTTCATCTTAAACAGCAGCAACAAAAACAAAACACATAAATCTTCATCTTCAAATAACAGCAACATCGTATTCATCATCTTTAACAGCAGCAACAAACAACAGATGCCCAAAAAGAACACAAAACTTCATCATCTTCATCGACTTCAACATCATCATCAACAACATCAACACCAGCAGAGAAGAAAAAACCCTAAAACTCCGTCGTTCATCATCTTCTTCGTCGTCTTTATCATATTCATCGTTTTTCATCTTCGTCTTCAACAACAACAATCATCGTCTTCAACAGCAGCAGATCTCGAGAAAGTCTTTATCATCTTCGTCGTCTTCAAACAGTAGTCGGTCAAATCTTCAAATCAAGATTCATTGTCTGCAGCATAAACAACAGCAAAAAAGAAAAAAGAAAAAAAATGGAGAGAAAAAAAAAACTAGATCTGAAATTGAAATATAGAGGAGAGAAAAAGAAAATCTGAAAATAAGATATTTTCTACTCCTTTTTTTGTATATATATGGTCCTTGTAGGGTATTTTTACCACTACAAGGTGACAATTACATCATCCATGACGTCATCTTAGGACCAAACTATAATTTATATTTTTAAAAGTGAAAACTATTGTCGGACCCAGTTTTGTAGATTTTTCCACTATGAAACCCACCGTCGGAAAAATTTCGTTCGCGCCCCCAATTTTTTGGTAAAAATTCTTCACAGACTCATAATTCTGTAAAATTGTATTTTCGTTTTTTTTCATTCCCAACTAACTTCTATATAGAAAGGCGAGAATTTCCTTCAAAATTAAAAAGCCTCTGGTATGTTGCAGATTGTTCTTTGAATCTTCTTTGGCAGCACATATACACTAAGATCTCGATTTTCATCGTTATCATCATCACCATCATTTACATCTCAGATAACTAAGAAAGAAAGGAAAATGTCTGAGCGTGATAAGCGGCTACGAAAATACATTAATAGAAACACGATAGCAGTTCAAAGTTTATGAAATCATCCGATGAATCGTTTTGATTATAAGAAATTGATCAACCAAAAAAGAAGGAAAAAAAAAAAGAACATAACACATTTGATCAAATTTCTTCATCGAAACATCAATTTATGACCTACACCAATGATTCTTCCCACACCCATTCTTCAAAATTACTATGAAATGCAACGAAAAGAAAATCAATCTCAGCTTAAACTTATTTCACATAACGCCTATGTTTTCCAAAAATAAAAATAAAAATCAATTACATCAAATTTGCTCATACTTGTTGGAAATTCTTCTGATTCTTCCAAATACAATGATCATCTATTACTGGTTGCTCAAAATTTCCATTGAATCAATCGAACTGCATCATTTTCAATTGCAATTTCTTCCAAATTGGAAAATGCTTTTAAGAGTTAGTGCCGTACTGAGCTTTCAGAGAACAATAACGGCCTTAACCTTACTTAATTAATCATTTAAATCTGAAAACTGTCAATAGTGGTGCAATATTCTCTAATTTGGATAAGGTTTAGAAAAGAGGCGAGGAAGAAGAAAGACGGACAAGAATACTAAGGATTAGGTTTGTTTCATTTTTTCTTATACAAAAAAAAAAGAGACTAATTTACCCTACTACACTTAGATATGTGATGCACCTGTCTCTCATCTTGCATCCGCTTTCTACACTCGTGGAAACAAATATGTAGGAATTACCAATAGGTACCATTATAGTGTTCTTAGAGCAACCACAGCCATGAGACGGACCAAATACCAAAAGTAAGACTAAAAACCAAAAAAATTTGGTATTCTGGGTGTTCAAGCGCAGTGGTAGAACACCAAATTTGGTGAAGCGTAACTTATACACACGCCCGATGTCAGACGGAAATTATATTCACGTTTGTTGATTAGGCGGCTTTATATTATGCGTTTGAGTGAAACGTAGGTATAATGCGCGTTTGATTGAGGCGTAGGTATAATTAACGCCGGATATGGGACGGGGATGGTAAGTGCGTCTACAGGGACGGGGATTAAAAGTGCGTCCCATTCATACGGAGATATAAAGTGCGTCCCATTCAGTCTGCAATGCCAGTTCTCCCTCCTTACATGCCACACATCTTTTCTTGCCAGCAAACAGCGGTCTCATCTTGTCCAATAGTAGCAGTAGTAGTAATTACAACAGCAGCAGCAGCTGCGTGGTAGTTGCTGCTGGTCTTTTACCTAGTGGTACTGCTGAGCAATCACCACCATCATCTCTAAACAATCTCAAGGCGTGTAGCTTGCTAAGAGGATCAGTTAGAGTTAGAAGAGCAGAACTCACATACATAGGGGCAACGGATGATGACAGCTAACTGGACCAGTCTTTGGGTGAGTGACTAAGGGGAAAGAAGGTTCTTTGTGGTAGGTCGAGGGAAGCACCTTTGACATGCTTGCAAGTTGATCTTCTCTTATAGTGGATGTTGCTAACAGACGCTCTTTATAAATGCGCCTCACCTAAACGCACATTAAAGATACGCCTAGACAGAGACGCTCAAAATACATGCGCCCAGCCCAGGCGTTTTTTATAACTGCGCCTCATTCATACGCTTTCTATACATGCGTCCCATTTCAGGCGTAAGTATTAACAGCGTCTGACGCGTTTGAAGAGGGCGGAGTTTATACATGCGCATGACTCATACGGTGATTAAACTTACGCCTGATTGTATACGGTGATTAAACTTACGCCTGGTATCATACGCTCCTAATACTTCCGTCCCACTATATCTTTTTTAGTCTGGGTCGACGACCACATTTGGTCTCAAACCCTAAATTTGGCGACCAAATTTGGGTTTACTCCTCACCACTGCGGCACTTTCGGGGACCAAATTTGGGTTTAGTACCCAAATTTGGTCGTGACTGTGGTTGCTCTTAGTTAGTGGCAGGTCCATCCATTAAAGCCCACTAATCAGAGGTCCATAATTAAGAGAAAACATGAAAATGGACCAAATTTTTTAAGCCCGGGTCCTGTACACGTGCGGGACAAATTGTACGAAATTTCTAAATACCTAAACTACCCTTCCAATCCTACATATATTAAAGCAGTCTATTTCAAAGTTTCTAAAAAAAAGTTCAGCCGATTATTCTTGGGAAAATTCTGCTCTCTTTCTTCTTCTGGATTTGGGACTAAGGTTTCTGAAGATTTCTTCTGCGATTTTTAACAAGTATGTTGCTTAATCTTTTCGTTTCTTCTTTCTGCTACAGTTTAATGGAGATAGGTTGTGTTCTGTTTTTTTTTATGATTCTTGTTCGTTTTTATTCAGTTATTTGGTTAGATTGTTAAGTTTTTAGTTTATTTTAGCTTTCGATTTGATTATCTTTCTGTTTTCTTTTCAAAATCAGTTTTGTTTTCACTTTCAGATCGTATTATCCAGCAGTACATATATGACATACTCATTGTTTCTGCTACAGTTTTTGAATCATTATAAGATTTGAATTTTGGATCATGGAGATCGGTTGTGTTCTGTTTGTTTTTTATGAATCTTGTTCGTATTTATTCAGTTATTTGGTTAGATTGTTAAGTTTTTAGCTTATTTTAGTTCGATTTGATTATATTTCTGTTTTCTTTTCAAAATCAGGTTTGTTTTCACTTTCAGATCGTATTATCCAGCAGTACATATATGACATACTCATTGTTTATGCTCTTGGATTCTGTTTCTTGCATAGATCTTTCACTTTTTTTAGTTTGACCCATCAGTACGTATGTGAAATACCGTATTACGTGCTTCGATTCTGCTGTTTCTCCTAGATTCTTAATTATTTTTGTCATGCAGTTGATTTTGTAGTTCATGAATCTGCAGTACATATATGGCATACTCATAGAAACTGCTCTTAGAATCTGTTTCTTGCATAGATCATGGAGATCGGTTGTGTTCTGTTTGTTTTTTATGAATCTTGTTCGTATTTATTCAGTTATTTGGTTAGACTGTTAAGTTTTTAGCTTATTTTAGTTCGATTTGATTATATTTCTGTTTTCTTTTCAAAATCAGGTTTGTTTTCACTTTCAGATCGTATTATCCAGCAGTACATATATGACATACTCATTGTTTATGCTCTTGGATTCTGTTTCTTGCATAGATCTTTCACTTTTTTTAGTTTGACCCATCAGTACGTATGTGAAATACCGTATTACGTGCTTCGATTCTGTTGTTTCTCCTAGATTCTTAATTATTCTTTGTCATGCAGTTGATTTTGTAGTTCATGAATCTGCAGTACATATATGGCATACTCATAGAAACTGCTCTTAGAATCTGTTTCTTGCATAGATCTCTCACTTTTTTTAGTTTGACCCATCAGTACGTATGTGAAATACTGTATTTTAATACTGTTGCATCTTTGTGACATTTGCAGGTTCAAAACATGTATGATGCAGAGTGTTCCAATCCAAATACCTACTGCTATGCATACATTTATTATAATCATCATCATTTTGCTGTCAAAGTGCCTGTGATTGCTGACTTTGCTGTGTTTTTGCTCCTTTTTTAGTCTTACCCTTCAGTACTTATGTGAAATACTGTAATATGTCTTTCGATTCTCTTATTTTTCATAGATCTGTCACCTGTTGTTGTCATACTGTTGATTTGTAGTTCATGAATCTTCAGTACATATATCGCATACTGATAGGAAGTGCTCCTTGTTATGTTTAAGGAGAAGTGAAGTAGATGCAGGCATACAGTGGAGCTGCAATAATGGGTGCTGCTGTACAACAACCCAATCTTTTTACTAAAGGTTCTTCAACTTTTTTTCCCAAGTTGGGTACTACTACTGCGGATAGATTACCTTCTCAAGTTAGGCAGACCCTGAAGTACGTTCAATAATTGATAGTGAGAATCGTCAGTTTAACACTTGGAGCTCATTGCTTCAGAGAATTTTACATCTCGCGCAGTGATGGAAGCTGTGGGTTCTTGTCTCACAAACAAGTATTCAGAAGGGCTTTCTGGTAAAAGGTAAAGATGGTGCTTAATGTTGTATTTTTTCCCTGTATTTGTATTGAAATGCATTTGATCATTTCATTCTGCAATGTAGGTATTATGGTGGCAATGAGTACATTGATGAGCTAGAGACACTTTGTCAACAAAGGGATTTGTTCATGTAACTGGCACAGGGTATGGATCTTCATGGAGGTCACTTGTCACATGGATTTATGACTCCTAAAAGACGGGTATCGGGACTTCGATTTATTTTGAATCGATGCCCTACCGTCTTGATGAATCAACAGGTGCTGCTCTGCACTCTTATATTGTGTAATGACTATGTGGTCTATTGTTGTTCATTTATAATTCGTTGATAATTTGCATTCATTACCAAATTCACTTGCAGGCCTTATTGATTATGATATGCTTGAGAAAACTGCCACCCTCTTTCGACCAAAACTCATCATTGTTGGTGCTAGTGCTTATCCTCGTGATTTCGATTATCCTCGAATGAGAAAGGTATACACATATATTTTGATTGTCAACAGTTGTTATTCTTAGTGATCAGAGAATCAGACTAGTTAACCCATTACGCACACCTAATTCCCTTTCCTGCTATGTTTCTTGAATATTGCAGATTCTGTTGGGGCTTTTCTCATGATGGATATGGCTCACATAAGTGGTCTCGTTACTGCATCTGTACTTGCCGACCCATTTGAATACTGTGATGTTGTAACAACCACCACTCACAAGGTACACCTAGTCACATTCATGAAGTCTGCAAGACTGCAACTACTGACACCAACACAAGCATCATTTGTTTTTATTGGTTTAGGTTCAAGGGTCTTGTTGTTTACTATGTCTTCTGTTTCAATTTGCAGTCATTACGAGGTCCCAGAGGTGGCATGATTTTCTTCAAGAAAGATCCTGTTCTTTGGGTTGATATGGAATCTGCGATTAACAATGCTGTTTTCCCAGGGTTACAGGTAACTAAAACTGTAGCGGTTATTTGTGATTTATCATTGGTTCAACATTATAACATTTTTTAGGTTTGTTACAGTTGTTTTTCGTGTATGAATTGACAGTACATATATGGCGTACTGATACAAAACTCTTCTAATTTTGTTTTATTTGAAGTTTTTCCAATTTTTTTTGGTTCGATCCATGAGTATGTATGTATAATACTGATAGGAAGTGCTATTTGCTGTGTTTTTGCTCATTTTTTAGTCTTACCCTTCAGTACTTATGTGAAATATTGTAATATGTCTTTCGATTCTCTTATTTTTCATAGATCTGTCACCTGTTGTTGTCATACTGTTGATTTGTAGTTCATGAATCTTCAGTACATATATCGCATACTGATAGGAAGTGCTCCTTGTTATGTTTGATTCAGTACGTATATGAAATACTGAAATAGATGCTCTTTGTTATGTTTGATTCAGTACTGGAATTGGATATGGAGATGATCTGGAGATGCAATTCAGAACTTATTGCAAGAAATGACAGATTTTGAATGATAGGAACAGGAGTTGTTGTTGGTTCAGATTTGCAAGCTTGTGAAATTGGTGGTGGTCTTGATGAAGTTACAAATTGGTTGTGACGTGTGTTTCAAAGAAGGTGTGCTGCAAATGGATTTGGAGGAACATAGAAGGTTGGGTTGCTACATTGTATGATCCTACAATGTATGTGATGTAATACGTTTTCTAATTTATTTATCATTGATTCTTACAGATTTGTACTCTACCTGGAAGCAGTGCAGCAAATATGTACTCGAATTTGTAAGCATTCAGATATATAATCGGATTTGTAAGCAGTACGACAGATATGTACCCAGACAGATATGTACTCAAATTTGTAAGCAGTGTAGCAAATATGTACTCGAATTTTTAAGCAGTGTACCAGATATATACTCAAATTTGTAAGCAGTGTAGACACACACGTTTGGTAGTAATGGGCATTATGGACATTTTCATGTTTTAATTAATTTTGGACCTCCGGATAAAAAAAAATTCCGGTTGGACCCTACTATAAATAACTATATGGGCCTAGGACCAAACAATAAATTTTCCAACAAATATACCCCAAATATAAAGGGGTACATCGAACTTGATAGTTGACATACCAAATTTAGGCAGACAACATGGTGTAACATGGTTATACATGAAGGGTACCCATGCATGAATTAGCCCAACCCTTTTATATGGGTGGTAGTGGTTGGTCATAATGGTTGAATAATTTGTTATGTAGCTATGAAAATGGTTGCATAACCTGTTATGCATCTATAAAAATAGTTGCATAACTTTTTATGCAGTCCAGAAAATAGTTGCATATAGGGCTGGCAATGGATAGCCGAAATCCGAGATCCGTTTCCGAAAATCCGACATCCTATAGGATTTAATCCGACATATTGGATATCGGAATCCGATAAGCTATCGGATAATACCTCTTATCGGAATCGGAATCGGATTGGGGTCCTTCCGTTAGGTTAATATCCGACATCCGATAGCCTAGGGGTGTACTTGTAAGTTCCTACCCCTAGGTATTATCTGTCGGGAGAATAACCTAATCAAAGTCTCAGACTCTTTAGTGTTACTCATTTTTTCTCATTCTCTAACACAGAAAACTCAGAAAGATATTCGTGAATCGTGATTTGATCGAGAGAGAGGGACTGAGTGATCGATTTGATCGTGATTTGGTCGATAATATTGATGATCAGAGACTCTCACTTAAGAAGTAAGTCATTAGTCATGAATCTAATCGATTGTTTCGAAGTTAGTTTTTTTTTTCCCCAAATCGATTGTGTATTTGCATGTTTGATGTTTGAATATATCAATTGTTAGAATCAATCATGTATTCATGTTCTTCTTTTATCTTTTTCATTACAACTGAATTCAGATGAAATTAGGGTTTTCGATTTGATTTGAATTTAGGGTTTTGAGTTGTTTGATTGATTATCAATTTTATATCAACCAACGATACCCTTAAGCTGCTATATATTGTTGTTGCTCCAAAGGAATTTGAATCTTCCTTTTAGTTTAATTTTGTCATTTCTATGTTAATATGTCAACTGATTTCAAGAAATCTTTGTGAGATTTTGCCCCTGCTACTTTCATTTTTATACTATTTGGAATCACTATTTGTTGTCTGCATCACTATTTGTTTTTCTTTCTAATTGATTGTTTCTGTTTAATCCCTTTTTATGTCATATGTACATTAATGAACTCATGAACTGTGTGTTTATTTCTGGGTTGTCGTTGTTCTCAGAATGTCTCAAAGTGAAAAAGCATCCAATAGAGTTGGAAATCCAAGCTGCAGTCAACCAATTTCCCAACAGCCAGAACAAGAAGATCAAAGTGTTGCTCCTGCTTTCTTTAGCAACTCTTCAGCTCCTGCTTTCTTTAGCAACTCTGTCTCTCGATGTAAGAGGCCCAGGTACAACTAACCCAGATTATGCTACTTTTCTGTTGGAAAATGATGAATATGATGTTCAAAAATCTGAGTTAGAGACGTACTTAGAAGAACCAATTCTTCCAACTGTGTCACCCCAAGATGAATACAATTTTGATATATTGAGTTGGTGGAAGCTAAGTGCCACTAAGTACCCAATTCTATCAAAGATAGCAACGGATGTGTTGGCTGTTCCGGTGACCAGTGTAGCATCAGAGTCCATGTTCAGCGATGGTGGAAGGGTTCTAACAACACACAGAGCTTCATTAATTCCAGAATTAGTCCAAGCACTTATATGCTTAAGTGATTGGCTGCCAGGCTTCTTTGATGCAGGTAAATCTTCTTTTCCTTTGCTTAGTTCTTTTCCTTTGCTTTTCTGTGATGCATCATGTACCATTAGCTGATCGAACAACAATTGAATCTTTCATTTTCTGCAACAACCAAGGAAAGCATAACCATGAGCATGACCATGAGTAGCATGAGTATGGACAAACATGTATAAACCCTGTTGCTAGTATAACTCCACCTGCAAATGCGCTTTTATCATAAAGAATATATTGTTTCGTTTGTTTCGTTTTGTTTCGTTTAAACCCTGTTGCTAGTATAAACCATGTTTGCTTCTCTTTTGTTTCGTTTTTCCCCATTTCCGTCACATGAACACTCCGCGGAGACCAGTACTGGAACAACCATTAATATGAGAACCTAAACTGCTTTGAATTCAGTTTTTGGTGTTACAGTGTAGAAGATGTCTCTCATGTTTAAGACTATTTGTTTTTCTTTTCTAATTGATTGTTTGTGAATGCAGATATGGAAGTCATCGACTGAAGTTGATGCAATGATGCAACATATAACCAGGCATCCAAGGAAGATCATCACTAGCAAGTTGTTTGACATTATTGTTAATTCTATGTACAAGAAGACATGGTTTTTTCTCTTTTGCTGTTGTGTACTTTAGTTTGCAGACTGTTTGGTTGGGTGTTTGTAGTTTTTTTCTTCATGTGTGATGTGACTGAGACGCTGGAGTAGTGTTTGTGTGGGTTTTTCTGTCTTTCAGTTAAGCTAACACTTGAAAATTCCATTAAATTTCAGATTTTGCTTCTGTCTAACAAAACCGGATATTAACGGATAAAAATCCGATATCTGATAGGTTAACCTTAACCTTATCGAATTGGATTTTTGATATCCGTCGGATGTTATCGGATATCGGATATCCGATAACCCTTAACCTTAACCTTATCGGTATGGCCAATATCCGGCGGATATTTATCCATTGCCAGTCCTAGTTGCATAACACGTTATGCAGTAACCTTTTTTTAGTATCAAAACCAACAAAAAAAAAGACTGCATAACTTGTCATGCACCTACAATAATATCTGCATAACATGTTATGCAGTCGAGAAAATGGATGCATAACGCGTTATGCATCAACTTTTTTGTAAGCACTGAAATAAAAAATTGATGCATAACTTGTTATGTAGTCGAAAAAATTATTGTATAATTCATTATACGTCTTTTATTTTTAGTGATGTTGTTTTTTTAGGCATATATATCGGTTTAGTGGTTGCATAACTAAATTAGTAGATGCATGAACCAAAATATGGTTGCATAACATTTTATGCATCTTTTTATTGTGTCTGCGTAATGTGTTATGCATCTTTTTTGGTGGCTGCATAATAATTATGTATTAAGTTTTCGAAAATTTTGCCTAAAATGATGATCAACTCTGATTTTTTCGTGAAAAACAAAAATTTGATATTGTTGTTTGTACTCGTTGTGTATCTCTTAAAAAGATTTCCAACGATATAAAATTTGTAAAATTCCAAGGCGCGGTTTTTTAGATATGTTATATCCAAGTTGCATTGCCAATTATACCCCTGATGCATAAGCCGTTATGCAGACGTTTTTCAAAATTTCCTATAATTATGAGTGTCACAGAATTAAAAATTAATTGTGGGCTTGACAATGAAAATATTATTTCTTTTGGATCTGCGTCTAATTTTCACTTTTTAAAAAAAAAAACAAACAGACAGTTGACTGAGTCCACTGAACTAGACTCTCTCTAATATATTATTCCTATAACTATAAGGTATTTCCTACCTAGTATTAATATATAAAAGGGTTGGATCCCCAACCTCCTTACGAGCAAAAGCTGAAAAATCTTCCTGGATCATTATACATAAACGACATGGGCGAGGCGGACATGCTTGTTAATGGGTCCAATAAATTTCGTCCCACCACTCCCACTCCCAGATACAAATTCATTCAGAGGGAACACCGGAATACAGTTATCATCACTAGCATCATCATAGTTGTGATTATCATTATCATCATGATGCGTGAGAGGAGCGTGCTTACTTGAATTTATGACAAAACAAAAAGAAAAAGCACCAGTACCATTTTCTGAACACCATAAATAATCGAGTAATTAACAAACATACCCACAGAATATTTTTAACTTTATCGCCATTTTAATGAGTACACTTAGTGGGTCCTGGTCCCGCGGTGTTTGGAAGATGGTGATATAATCTCGGGCTACGTGTCTAAAATTTCTAATTCCTACACAGAAAATGGACCAACCCGATCGACTGTTTCCCATCTGAGAGACAATTATTTGTCTCGGACAACCCACTATAGAATTTGACCATCTTATCCTATTCCTACCAACCTCCAATTTTCTTCTTTTTCTTTGGTTACCAACTTAAAACCTACTCACTTTTTCTTTACCTACCAAATCTCACTTACAGTTAGACAGCATAGTGGTTTATCGTGCTGTACTTTGGGTCGGGTTTACATACGGATAAGGGTTGGGTAGCTTGAGTTCAGGGACGGGCTTACTTACCAGGCAATTCCGGTAGGAGTTGACAGAAAACCTTAACCTGGATGGAAAAAATTAGAAAATCCCACAGTGGAACGATATTTTTATATTTAATAACCATGTTGACATTGGATGACCACTCAATCGGACAACTCCACAAAAATACATATAACAAACGTAATGATTAGATGTCTCCATGTTCATTTTTCCAGACATTCCATTCAAATAATGATATCTTTGAGTATTACATCGATAATTTAAACGATTTTAGAAATGGAAATTTTTTTGAACCCACAGTGCGAGTTCAAAACGGAATTTGCAGCATCATAGCCGTTGGATGATGGGATGTGTCATCATTAACTTAAGGACTTAACCACAGTTATATATTTGGATTTCTAAATCGGAAAAAATATATTTATGTATTAACAGAGACGAAATCATACTGATAAAACAGAGACGAAGTCATACCGATCAAAAGAAAATAAAGACAAAATCATCTCACGAATTCAATGACGACTAATAACTAAATTAACTATTGATCAATCATTAGCAAAACACAGGAATGCTTAACACTGAATCTCTCGGTAGTGATAGGTTTCAAGAAGAGATGGAATAAAACAACATACAAATTTTTATTTTTAAATACCATAAGACCTTCAATGGTGAAATTCCTAGGGGAACTACTAATTAGTATTTTGATTCTGTCGATCAACCAAGGAAAGAGTCGCTCATCAAATTACGTAGATCAGTTGTATTTGATATTAAACTAATCAGTTCTGCTGACATGATGGTTTTTTTCCATCATACTTGGTTCGTAGGGGAATTTACCATTGAATTATTAGTTATACTTGTCAAACTTATTTTAATAGGAGAAGTATAAACTCATCAGAAATGAAGTTGTTGATGGTAGAAAGGTATTGATGGTATGATAGATTCTCAGATTTGATATGGTCCAGTTTTTTTTTTTTGGGTAGAATGATCCAATTTTGTTGAACTGTTGGGCTAGTACTATTAGATTTTTTGAGAATATTTGGTACAAATACGCCATATATTTATCAAAATCCTATACATAACCATAGCTAAATTTTCAGTTTGATGATGTCACATCCTCATCATCGAACGACTATGATGGTGCGAAATCCATTTTGAACTCGCAATGCTGGTACAAAATTTTTTCCTCCAGAAATTATGATACAAACAATTTTCTTAAACTTTGTAGTAACTTAAATCTAACTGACTAATTAGCAAAGACTAAAAACAAGCTCAAAAATTCATTAAATAAACATGTAAAATCTGTTATTTCTAAAATGGGGTGAGGGGCTGTGTGTATAAGGATAACTATAAACACATGTAAAATCTGTCATTTCACCCTATCGGCTAAAATGGATCCGGTTGCATACGGGTCGAACCGACTCATACACCGAACCAGCAGCTTAGTGTTGAGCTAATCATTCAGATTTTCAAAGCAAAAATAAAGAAAAGTAAAAGTGAGGGGGGGTAAATTCGTAAGTCAAAAGTAGAAGGAAATCTGTTAATTAAGGAATGAAGCATGAAAACCATTTTGTCTCAGTTGTCCCTCTCTTACTCTTCTGATCTGCTTTGAGTGCTGAGCTCTCATCACGCTCCTTCCATCCTTATAAAAACATTGCATTTCACAGCTTTACTTGGCATCTATCCCTCTCTCTCTCTCAGTCTCTGTCTCCATCATAATCGTCTTCTTCTCCACTTAAATTCTCATAGACAAATAGATATTGACAAAACTTACTTTCCAACCCAGTTCTGACTGAGATTGTTGTAGAGAGAAATGGATGAGAGACCAGAGATGGAGTTAATGTCAATACCAACAACACCACGAGTATCAACACCGGAGATATTAACACCAACGGGACAGAGATCACCAAGAAGTATCAGACTAGGAGGATCGAAAGATCAAACAAAATCATCATGGACACCAACTTCACTAATATCACCAAGGTTTTTAAGCCCGATAGGGACTCCAATGAAAAAGGTTATAGTTAATATGAAAGGTTATTTAGAAGAAGTTGGACATATTACTAAACTTAATCCTCAAGATGCTTGGTTACCTATTACTGAATCTAGAAATGGTAATGCTCATTATGCTGCTTTTCATAATCTTAATGCTGGTATTGGTTTTCAAGCTCTCCTTTTGCCTGTTGCCTTCTCCTATCTTGGCTGGTAAACTCTCCCACTCACTCTGTTTTTGCTCTGTTTTTGATTGCTAATAGTGTTGGATTCTTTGTGGCTAAAGTAATAATAATGTATGAAAATTGTATAGCCTTTTTTAATGGGTTTGGCTATGTTTTACTTTTAATATTCAGATTTTGCTACACTTCCAGTTCCTTCTATTTTTGAGATGTTCATTTATTTAATTGCTATTTCTTGTTTTGACATTAATTTATGGGATTATTTTTTGGGTGTAAATTTCAGGAGTTGGGGAATAATCGCTTTGACAATAGCTTACTTCTGGCAACTGTATACACTGTGGGTTTTAGTCCAGCTACATGAAGCAGTTCCTGGGAAGAGATACAACAGATATGTGGAACTTGCTCAAGCAGCTTTTGGTGAGATCTCTTGCTCTCTTTCTCCAGAAAACATTTGATTGGGTTGCATATTTGTTATCTCTTTATAATGAGGTTAATTTCTATTTGATCAGGAGAAAGGCTGGGTGTGTGGTTAGCTTTATTTCCAACAGTATATCTATCAGCAGGAACTGGAACAGCCTTGATTCTCATAGGGGGAGAAACCATGAAATTGTTCTTTCAGATAGTTTGTGGTCCTGCTTGTAGTTCCAATCCTTTGACGACTGTCGAGTGGTATCTGGTTTTCACTTCTCTCAGCATTGTTTTGTCTCAACTACCGAATCTTAACTCGATAGCTGGATTATCTCTAGTCGGAGCGATCACAGCCATTGTGTATTGCACAATAGTGTGGGTTCTTTCTGTATCTCAAATGAGACCGCCGTCCATGTCTTACCAGCCAATTTCTTCGCCTACAGCAACTGCTTCAACCTTTTCAATATTTAATGCTTTAGGGGTTATTGCCTTTGCATTTAGAGGACACAACCTAGCCCTTGAAATTCAGGTAATGGAGTTATCGTATTAGTAATAATATATGCTTGCACTTGTTGAAAACTTCATTGAGTTATTGAAATGCTAAAGAAGATTACACTTTGGAATCTTTCAGGCGACCATGCCGTCTACTTTTAAGCACCCTGCACACGTGCCCATGTGGAGAGGAGCCAAGGTTGCCTATACCTTAATTGCTATGTGTGTGTTCCCTGTCGCCATAGGAGGATTCTGGGCTTATGGAAATCTGGTAACTGCACTTGTTACTTTAATGCAAACCGATATCCAGATTCAGGGATTTCCTTGAAAACTATCACATTAGTACAAAAAGGGTACAGCTGCTATAACATCTCAGAACATTTATAATACATGGATATATAAACAGAAATCTACCCTTGATTATCATTCCATAAATTACAGGGTATAGTGTGATCCCTCCAGCTGAATTTTAGATGAAAGTCGCATCTTATGTTAATCTGTCAGCTAATAGAAATATGATAAGATCTGTTCCAGTAGATTGTTACTTCCGCTCATTGAATCATCGGTTTGTTGGATGTAAATGTGGAAAATTTATTCAGTGCTTGGGTTGCTGTTTATGATTTTAGAGCTAGAAACACATGTGTATACTTGAGTTTGTTTTGTGTAATCAAAATCCTGATATGCTATTTTCTTCTCGTATAGATGCCTTCGTCAGGAATTCTAAATGCCTTGTACGGATTTCACAATCACGATATTTCGAGAGGGCTTCTAGCAACAACTTTCCTCTTGGTTGTGTTCAACTGTCTAAGCAGCTACCAGATCTACTCAATGCCCGTTTTTGACAGCTTTGAAGCAGGATATACGAGTCGCACGAATCGGCCTTGCTCCATTTGGGTGCGATCTGGTTTCCGAGTTTTGTGTGGTTTCATTTCCTTCTTCATTGGAGTTGCATTCCCTTTTCTCTCTAGTCTTGCTGGTCTCTTAGGAGGTGTTACTCTTCCAGTAACATTTGCTTACCCCTGTTTCATGTGGGCTCTCATAAGGAAGCCCCCAAAGTATAGCTTTAGTTGGTATCTCAACTGGACCCTTGGTTGGTTAGGGATTGCCTTTAGCTTGGCCTTTTCTGCTGGAGGTATTTGGAGTACGGTTAACAATGGTCTTAAGCTTAGGTTTTTCCAATCTAACTAAAAGTTTAATGTAAGAAGAATACTTTAAGAATTTTGTGTGAGATTCTAGTCTGAAAGACGATCGAGTACTGTAATACTAGTAATAGTATTTCAAGTTGTTCATTGATATTTTTGTTTTGGATATAGTATCACTCTATCTGCCTGCAACTAGTCCGAAAGGAGAGCCCCAAGCAAAACAGTAACCATAGCAGAAGGTCCAAACTCAAGCGGTAGAACTGTTGAAGTACCACCAGTAAGCCAGAAAAACTTGAGCTACCCTCCTTTGTTTATGGATGCAACTGCTAAGCCAAGTTAGCTTAGAAATGTTGTTTTTAGGCTTGGCTGGTGCACTCTTTTTCGAACCGGAGGTTGGCTTGTTTACTTAACTGGATAGTCAGTGCTTGCTGGTCATGGAGTGGTTATGCATTGCACTTGTTGGCTTGACTATTCCACTCGTTACCAGTAAATTCAAGCCAAGAGCCCAATTCTATGCTATCTAAGACACCTGGAGTTTGAAACTTTTCATTTAAAAATTTGAGTTTTTTTTTTTTTTTTTGAATGCATGGGGTTCATGAAATTCAATATAATGCTAACTCAAAACCACATTAGAATGAGGGTAATTTCCATAAACCTAAAGACGCTTTTAAACACTAAGAACTGAGGTTAAGCAATCGACCAGTATTGACTTGCATTCTGTGCATTTTCATCCCTGCTATAAAATGACATCAGTGAATAATGGAAAGATTCAGAACTGCGGATTTAAAATCTGACTAGTTGAGTGTTTAAAAAGTCGAGAGGCCTTCCATTACAAAGACTAGAAAGCTTCCTTTTCAAGGACCAAGCAAATTGCGAGTCTCTTTGAAGACACTCTCAGTTGAAAGCATATCTTTATAGCAAGAATCAGAATATAGCCGTCCATTCTAGCTAGGTAGTAGTGTGAAGCTTTTGGAACCCAAGACTTTAAACTTGATTTTTATTTTCTTTAATAATCAAAGTTCAATTTGATACCAAAGAACGCAAGTAGTGGTGGTGGCAGTCGTTGATGATGTCCACACATCATTATTGAGCATTTTGTGTTCTTGATACCCGATAGCTCTTTCTTGTAGCTTCGTTAAAATAAGAACAAAAGAAGAATGTAATGATCTAGACATGTAACCTAATCCCACTAGATTTTATTCTTATTTTATCAGAACATTAGCCGAATTTGGGTTCAGTTAATTAAGAAAGAACAACCAGTCAATCAACCCATTTAGAAGTTGAAGGGAATTGAGGGCTCCCAAGCCAAGTTCATTAGCGCTATAAATTCACCATTATATCTTTAGAGCTAGCGAAATTCAAAAACAAATTGATCAAGTTCACCAACGCTATTGAGTTTTCCATTTCATTTTTAGAGCTAGCAGATCGCAAAAACTAGAAGCAAGCACTCATGCATATTGGTCCGGTATATTGGCTTCTTCATGGGTATTTGGTGTATTCCATCTCTTGCACACTGGACCAAGAAGTTGTAGCCAAGTTGATCACTCCATGATGGTCCGTGTGCAAGCCATGGAATGCGTTAATGATTTCATGCAAAATAAGCATAGTCGCATAGAGTACTCCATTGTTATACTGTAGAGGTAAGTAGGAAGACTAATCTAATTGATATAATGGATTCCCAGTGTTGCAGCAATATTACGCATTATCTTTTGTTTGTTGACCATGATGACTCTTGGCACATGTTTAGCAATAAGGACCCATGTCCGTAAACAATGTCCGACTTAGTTTTACAGCTAGAGTTAGCTTTTGGACTTGTGATTCGTGTTACCAGTAATCAATTTAGTCAAAATAACCAATCAATGAATATAATTAGAGTTAGCTTTTGGACTTGTGAGTTTTCTTTAGATCCAATGAATATAATTATTCATGTCGGATCTTGTACCATAAGAATTAAGTAAGTTAACCCAGTTCACCACTGTAATCAACTATATATCCTCGGTAAGGTAATAATAATCATAGACCTGGGACTGAGATTAGATAATAGTATGTGCTCTCTATAGTGTGATGATATGATATTAAACCAAATCAACATGATAATCTACTAAAGAGAGACTGAGAGAATAGAAAATATCTTGTTAGATTATCATGTTTCTTAACAGTGAAGTGAAGGGTTATCGAACATCTCATTGTCTCTGTTAACTGCACTTTGTTTAATTGGTCTGTGCACACTAAGCTTTTTGAGGGTTACTCTCTGAGTACTCTTATCTGTAATTGGAATGCTGTTATAGGAAAATAGCTAACTGTACTCTCTTTTCTTCTTTCATCTCTTTGATGAGTGAAGCTTTTCAATAATCTACTAAAGAGAGACTGGAGAGAATAGAGAATATCAGGTTCTAGTTTTTCACAACCAACTTAACAGTGACAATTGGGAAATTTAATCTTTGGCTCGAAACATTGCTGCAGTTGAATGATAAGTGATTGCAAATGTCGAACAAGATAATTTGTAAAGGGACGGAATTGTGTTTGCTGAAAAAACTAATCAAATATCATTGCTCATCAAAGATAACATCTGACTCACCTATTCTCTCTTCCCCTCCCCAATTGTCGTCCGACTCAATTTCTTCATCTATTTTTACCCCAAAATAACTACAATTAAGATAGAAAATGCAGAAGACTACACATATATATCCTATTTCCATTTTCACTTAACAAGTAAAAATAAAACAAAATGACCCCTAAAACTCAAAGATATTCACGAGTAACACCCCACTAAAATCAACACCAAAATAGAAATTAAGACCCACCACTGTAAAAAGTAAAAGCCATCGCCGCCGTTAATCAAGCCTTCTGATCTCTTCTCACCGTTGAAGTAGAAATTCCAAGATCAGGCCAAGCAAAACAATCTCCATGTCCATCAACAAACCCACCATGATGACGATGATCTCCACCGTTCCCAATTTGCCAAGTCTCGACGGAATCAGTAACATTAGCAGCACCACCATCGCCACAGTCAGGGTCTACATCACCAGCAACATCAGTCAGTGGCCAAACACTTCGACCCATTTCGAAACCCGTCATTTCTTCAAATCCAGAACTCAAACCTAGACCAAACCCACCAAGACCTAAAAACCCATGAGATGCAGCAGAAGCAGAAGAAGGATAGTGACCAGTACTAGCACTAAGCAATGAAGTAAAACTCCCATTAACGTTAACATTATTTAAATCTAATAAATCGTGACAGCGTAACGGTAAAGGTAGAGGTATAGGTGCCATTAATCCTTTAGTAGTAGCAGCAGCAGCAGCAGTATCAGCTGTTGTTGATTCGGAAATAACGGTAGTGTTGGAATTATCATCAGTTGAAACAGGTTTAGCATTGATAACTTTGCTGTCTGAAGAAGATGAAGTAGGTGATGGAGAAGAAGAAGAAGAAGAGATAGTACGAGAACGTTTAGCGCCTTTTCGGGTTCCACCACCAACGGGAATATTTCGCAGAGTACCACCTTGAGTCCAGTAACGACGACATGATTTGCAGAAATGACGAGGTTGAGCTAGATTATAGTTGTTGTAGTAACAAAACTTGGTGTTTGTTGAATCACAACGTGGGCATGGAATTATTGGCATGTTTTCGTTTCCAGCCGGCGCCGGATTTTGTTGGTTTACAGGAGGTAATTCACCGGAATCCGACGGCATTGTTTCGATCGGATGAAGTTTTAGAAGGGAGAGAGAGAAGTGTGAAAGAAATGAGAATGAGGGAAGATTTAGATGCGCGTAGTTTATAGAGGGAGAAACTAAGGAGTCAGAGAGGTTGTGTTTGAACTTTGTTGGAGAGTTTTATAGACAAGACTGGTCTCTGTAAAGCAGAGTAGTAGTAGTGTAGGACTACTGTAGGAGTACACTACCCTATGAAGATTTTATTCTTGGCTTCGATTATGGTTTTTTGATATTTTTTTTTTTGTTCTCTTCCCTAGTGAGCCTGAGAGTCTACATTACCCTTTGGTGAAATTGTCTTGAAAAGCCTCTTATCCTATACCAAAGATGACACCAATAATCTCCAATGTTCCACGTGAAAATTCTTAACCTTTGTTATTCCTTGTTAATTACTACTGTATAATTTTGTTTTTAAGAATAAGTACTATGTAAAGAATAACAAAGGTTATTTGTGAAGTGCAAAAGAGGGTTCAAGAACAACGCAAAATGGGTCATTTGTCCAAATATTTTTAAATCACGATTCAAATGGACGAGTAAAAAATAGTTTGGGTGAAATGGCCCAAAAAAAAAATAGTAAGGATGAAACCAGTTTCATCCTAGCTTAAATTTAAAAAATAACAAGGATGAAACTGGATACATTCTGTGTAAATTAAAAATAAGAAAAAATATTTGAAAATGGGCACGATGAAACTGGTTACATCTTGTCTATTTTTACATTTTTATCCATTTAAACAGTATCAAAATCTAACTGTCCATCTCACCCAAAAATTGTTAATTTTTGATTTTTTTAATCAATTTTGTATAAGAACAATCGATTTAAAAGGGTTCAAGGGGATCCGGAGAATCCTTTTTTTGTTTTTATTTTTATTTTTGATGCATAACCAAACCATAACTTACTACTACTATTCATATAATTTTTTGCTACTATGAACTGTGCAACTAAATTGGATAGACAATCCTTTTCATTGATGGAAATCGTCACCTCAAAATCATTTTGCCAATTATATATCAATCCAATGTACCTAGCTACCTAATGAAGTTCTAGAGACCGAGTTAGAGTTTTCTTTCTTTTGCAGCAAGTGAAGACTAGTCTTAGCATGTAATGACCCCATCATCACATGGCGGGGGAAACGGAGATCCTAACTGGCCATCAACTTATGGAATTACTTCCGACGAAAAATCCGACTCGATGTCGTTTGAAGGCAAAGTTGAGTGGGGGATAATATCGTCAATTACAAATGAACCAAAATTCTAACATATGAACTCGAGAGCCTAGTTAGTAAGTTCGCGAATGATTCGCGAATCATTCGCGAATTTTTCCGTATCACGAATTTTACCGTCTTATTCGCGTACGTTTGCAACTCCGAACCCAAGTCGCGTATTATGTGGCATTCCCGGATTATTCGCGAATCGTTCACGAATTTTACGTATCCCGAATGATACGTCCGCTTAATTCGCCATAAATTCTTTAGCTTTTACTTTTCAAAGACCCCACTTTCTGGGCTTTACTGACTCCCGAGCATACACGACCGAATATTAGACGTGTTGTAATTTTTATGAAACAAAAACGACTGAAGAGATTTGAAGGTGAAGGTGAGAGAGATCTCAAACTCACTAACCAAGCATCTAAACCACCGTACGACGTCCTCTTGGATAACTAATGTTGTATATATTATTAATATCATCATATTAAGTTTATTTTTTCTTTAAATAACCCACACATATGCATAAAAATTGGTCTATGACCTTATAAATACAAATTATTTGTTATATATAGATACCGAATTTTCAGAACCGAACTCACATTTATAAATCGAATTATACACATACGTATGCCGTTCCGACTTACTAACGAATCACGTCCCATTGACCGAATTTTGGACCGAATCTGAATTTTACAAAACCGTATAATACTCGTACGTTTGACGTTCCGTACGTTTACCGAATCCCGAATTGCTAACTAGGCTCGAGAGATAGATATGGTGAGAGAGAATTACCGACAGCATCATTGATGTCGGTTAGCGTGGGTGGAAATAATTGGAGAGAAGCATCAGATTCCACCTCCATTTTCTTCCTCCGCCGGATTTCTCGGTTATAGTAATTTTCTCACACTCCCTCTCTGTAATTCATTTCAATTTGTAGCACTATACACCGTTATTATCCTACAACCTCCTCATCCACCCAATTATCACCTAACGCGTGTTATTTTTTTTTAGTTTGAAGTGCATATCCTGTTTTATGGAAAAAAGATGAGACAAAGTCTAGTCCACTCTGAATTTTGGTTCAACTCTGTTACATTGACTGACTCAGACTGAATAAGACAGGATCATCTTCTGATTTTGAAAAAGACTCGTGTCGGGTACGGGTTTGATATGAGAACTGTTGAATACTGAGATTCGTTTATCACGCGTTTTACCGAATCAGCACGCCGATTTTCAGGTTCCTCCCTTAACGTACTGTTTGATTCAGATAACGAGCTTTAGAGGTAGGTCCTTGTTACCTACCTACCATTTTAACGGCTAATAAGTAGATGTATTGTTCATCATTATGCATAGTGGGTCTACGTATAGGACTGGTGTCGTACGTTTTGGGGTCATTTTCCTGCTATTTTAACAGTTTTGTGGCCTGGCTTAATCGGGGGCCATCCGAATTAATTGGGGGTCATGTATTAGAGAACAAAAAAGTTCATCAGAACTTAAATTGGGTCACCCTTATAAAAATATTTTTTAAATGACTAAAATACTCCTAAATGATTAGTATTAAAATTTAATTAATTAGTGATAATCTTAATTAATTAGCGATAATCTTACTTAATTAAAGTTTATTTTTTTTCTTTTTTCCAGATTTTTTGTCTGCAATTTTTAGTCTAACTTTTTTTTTTGTCCAGATAGTATGAAAAATCGTCAGGGTATTAAAAATTTCATTGACGACCCTCAACAGTCGTTAATGTTTAGACTGTTTAAGTGACAACTCTAAACTGTCGAAGATTCATTAATGGCGGAAATTTACGACAGTTTTGGATCGTCATAAAAATGATCAATTCCCTGACGATCCTTTGGAAGGGTCGTTACTGTTTTGGTTACGTATTTGACGACTTAAACAGTCGTTAATGTCGTTATACACTGTCGTTAATCTCTAAAAAGAATCGTTAGTGTATGACAGTTTAGAGTCGTTATTGTTTTGATCATGATATATGACGACCCTAAACTGTCGTTAATGCCGGTGAAGGGTCGTTAATGAAGATCGTTACTTGAATAAAAATATTAATTAAGGATAAAATAGTATATTCATCTTCTGATTTTTACACTCCTGAAAAATTTTGGGGGCAAACAAAATTCCATGACCCCCAATTAAGCTAGGTTTTGTGGGCCTAAATGGGACAACATATTAGAAAATCACACCGTTGATTATTATCCCTAAGATTTTATATACTTAAGTTACGATTTAGAAGCTGGTGGTTTTTTTTTATCAAAAGACTACGTGCAGGAGGTATTGGGATATGCTTGCGGTAATCTTGATTACAGGTGGAAATATCATAGTGGTTGGAAATCCCAAGGAGTTCTAGTAGGAGTATCATTTTTTCATTTGAAGCATGTTTTAGTACAATGCAAAATACTAACGCTATCCTGTTATCTACATGTCGTAGAAAATGAGTTTTAATAAAAAGCTTTTATGGTTTTGGTGTGGTTTGATCTAATGACCTAAGGGTTTAAGGATACTTACTCATTTTTTGGGTGAATGAAATAAAACCTTTAGTCCCACATTGTGGAAAAATAAAGAGGAGCTCCACTATATAATCACACTCTTTTGTATGTATTGCAAAACGTGGATGGAACCGGTGGGCAAAAAATACATGTTTTAACCCATGCAAAAAATACATGTTTTACCCCATGCGATATGCGCGTATGCCATGCACCAAGTCCCTTTTCTACACGGATTTCTTTTTTGGCGAGTTTTCTTTAGAAAATTAATTCCCAAATTAATTCTTAAGAGTTTTATTTATGGGTAAATTCCTTTTACGTGTTTTACTTGTTTTTGAAGAAAACCAAAACCTAACTTGATTTCCAAGTATTTCATCCTATAAATACAACTCGAAATTCTGTTTTAAAAACACACAAGAAGTAATTCTTTTTATCATCTTCTACCTTTGTTTGTGCGGCGTTCTAAAAAATACATGTTTTAACCCATGCAAAAAATACATGTTTTACCCCATGCAATATGCGCGTATGCCATGCACCAAGTCCCTTTTCTACACGGATTTATTTTCTGGCGAGTTTTCTTTAGGAAATTAATTCCCAAATTAATTCTTAAGAGTTTTATTTATGGGTAAATTCCTTTTACGTGTTTTACTTGTTTTTGAAGAAAACCAAAACCTAACTTGATTTGCAAGTATTTCATCCTATAAATACAACTCGAAATTCTGTTTTTAAAAACACACAAGAAGTAATTCTTTTTATCATTTTCTACCTTTGTTTGTGCGGCGTTCTAAAAAATACATGTTTTAACCCATGCAAAAAATACATGTTTTACCCCATGCAATATGCGCGTATGCCATGCACCAAGTCCCTTTTCTACACGGATTTATTTTTTGGTGAGTTTTCTTTAGAAATTAATTCCCAAATTAATTCTTAAGAGTTTTATTTATGGGTAAATTCCTTTTACGTGTTTTACTTGTTTTTGAAGAAAACCAAAACCTAACTTGATTTGCAAGTATTTCATCCTATAAATACAACTCGAAATTTTGTTTTAAAAACACACAAGAAGTAATTCTTTTTATCATCTTCTACCTTTGTTTGTACGGCGTTCTAAAAAATACATGTTTTAACCCATGCAAAAAATACATGTTTTAACCCATGCAAAAAATACATGTTTTAACCCATGCGATATGCGCGTATGCCATGCACCAAGTCCATTTTCTACACAAATTTATTTTTTTGCGAGTTTTCTTTAGAAAATTAATTCCCAAATTAATTCTTAAGAGTTTTATTTAGGGGTAAATTTCTTTTACGTGTTTTACTTGTTTTTGAAGAAAACTAAAACCTAACTTGATTTGCAAGTATTTCATCCTATAAATATAACTCGAAATTTTGTTTTAAAAACACACAAGAAGTAATTCTTTTTATCATCTTCTACCTTTGTTTGTGCGGCGTTCTAAAAAATACATGTTTTAACCCATGCAAAAAATACATGTTTTACCCCATGTGATATGCGCGTATGCCATGCACCAAGTCCCTTTTCTACACAGATTTATTTTTTGGCGAGTTTTCTTTAGAAAATTAATTCCCAAATTAATTCTTAAGAGTTTTATTTATGGGTAAATTCCTTTTTACGTGTTTTACTTGTTTCTGAAGAAAACCAAAACCTAACTTGATTTGTAAGTGTTTCATCCTATAAATACAACTCGAAATTCTGTTTTAAAAACACACAAGAAGTAATTCTTTTTATCATCTTCTACCTTTGTTTGTGCGGCGTTCTAAAAAATACATGTTTTAACCCATGCAAAAAATACATGTTTTACCCCATGCGATGTGCGCGTATGCCATGCACCAAGTCCCTTTTCTACACGGATTTATTTTTTGGCGAGTTTTCTTTTGGAAATTAATTCTTAAGAGTTTTATTTATGGGTCAATTCCTTTTACGTGTTTTACTTGTTTTTGAAGAAAACCAAAACCTAACTTGATTTGCAAGTATTTCATCCTATAAATACAACTCGAAATTCTGTTTTAAAAACACACAAGAGGTAATTCTTTTTAGCATCTTGTACCTTTGTTTGTGCGGCGTTCTAAAAAATACATGTTTTAACCCAAGCAAAAAATACATGTTTTATCCCATGCGATATGCGCGTATGCCATGCACCAAGTCCTTTTTCTACACGGATTTATTTTTTGACGAGTTTTCTTTAGGAAATTAATTCCCAAATTAATTCTTAAGAGTTTTATTTATGGGTAAATTCCTTTTAAATGTTTTACTTGTTTGTGAAGAAAACCAAAACCTAACTTGATTTGAAAGTATTTCATCCTATAAATACAACTCGAAATTCTATTTTAAAAACACACAAGAAGTAATTCTTTTTATAATGTTCTCCCTTTGTTTGTGCGGCGTTCTAAAACATACATGTTTTACCCCATGCAAAAAATACATGTTTTACCCCATGCGATATGCGCGTATGCCATGCACCAAGTCCCTTTTCTACACGGATTTATTTTTTGGCGAGTTTTCTTTAGGAAATTAAATCTTAAGAGTTTTATTTATGGGTAAATTCATTTTACGTGTTTTACTTGTTTTTGAAGAAAATCAAAACCTCACTTGATTTGCAAGTATTTCATCCTATAAATACAACTCGAAATTCTGTTTTAAAAACACACAAGAAGTAATTCTTTTTATAGTCTTCTACCTTTTTTTGTGCGGTGTTCTAAAAAATACATGTTTTAACCCATGCAAAAAATACATGTTTTACCCCATGCGATATGCGCGTATGCCATGCACCAAGTCCCTTTTCTACACAGATTAATTTTTTGGCGAGTTTTCTTTAGGAAATTAATTCCCAAATTAATTCTTAAGAGTTTTATTTATGGGTAAATTCCTTTTACGTGTTTTACTTGTTTTTGAAGAAAACCAAAACCTAACTTGATTTGCAAGTATTTCATCCTATAAATACAACTCGAAATTCTGTTTTAAAAACACACAAGAAGTAATTCTTTTTATAGTCTTCTACCTTTGTTTGTGCGGCGTTCTAAAAAATACATGTTTTAACCCATGCTAAAAATACATGTTTTAACCCATGTTTTAACCCATGCAAAAAATACATGTTTTACCCCATTCGATATGCGCGTATGCCATGCACCAAGTCCCTTTTCTACACGGATTTATTTTTGGCGAGTTTTCTTTAGAAAATTAATTTCCAAATTAATTCTTAAGAGTTTTATTTATGGGTCAATTCCTTTTACGTGTTTTACTTGTTTTTAACTTGATTTGCAAGTATTTCATCCTATAAATACAACTCA
The DNA here is from genome assembly GCF_003573695.1 of Papaver somniferum. Taxonomy (NCBI): domain Eukaryota; kingdom Viridiplantae; phylum Streptophyta; class Magnoliopsida; order Ranunculales; family Papaveraceae; genus Papaver; species Papaver somniferum. The sequence goes on along the minus strand of NC_039360.1, from coordinate 146,061,555 downwards.
AAATTCTGTTTTAAAAACACACAAGAGGTAATTCTTTTTATCATCTTGTACCTTTGTTTGTGCGAAGTTCTAAAAAATACATGTTTTAACCCATGCAAAAAATACATGTTTTTCCCCATGCGATATGCGCGTATGCCATGCACCAAGTCCTTTTTCTACACGGATTTATTTTTTGGCGAGTTTTCTTTAGGAAATTAATTCCCAAATTAATTCTTAAGAGTTTTATTTATGGGTAAATTCCTTTTAAATGTTTTACTTGTTTTTGAAGAAAACCAAAACCTAACTTGATTTGCAAGTATTTCATCCTATAAATACAACTCGAAATTCTATTTTAAAAACACACAAGAAGTAATTCTTTTTATCATCTTCTCCCTTTGTTTGTGCGGCGTTCTAAAAAATACATGTTTTAACCCATGCAAAAAATACATCTTTTACCCCATGCGATATGCGCGTATGCCATGCACCAAGTCCCTTTTCTACACGGATTTATTTTTTGGCGAGTTTTCTTTAGGAAATTAATTCCCAAATTAAATCTTAAGAGTTTTATTTATGGGTGAATTTCTTTTACGTGTTTTACTTGTTTTTGAAGAAAATCAAAACCTAACTTGATTTGCAAGTATTTCATCCTATAAATACAACTCGAAATTCTGTTTTAAAAACACACAAGAAGTAATTCTTTTTATAGTCTTCTACCTTTGTTTGTGCGGCGTTCTAAAAAATACATGTTTTAACCCATGCAAAAAATACATGTTTTACCCCATGCGATATGCGCGTATGCCATGCACCAAGTCCCTTTTTTACACAGATTAATTTTTTGGCGAGTTTTCTTTAGGAAATTAATTCCCATATTAATTCTTAAGAGTTTTATTTATGGGTAAATTTCTTTTACGTGTTTTACTATTTTTTGAACAAAACCAAAACCTAACTTGATTTGCAAGTATTTCATCCTATAAATACAACTCGAAATTCTGTTTTAAAAACACACAAGAAGTAATTCTTTTTATCATCTTCTACCTTTGTTGGTGCGGCGTTCTAAAAAATACATGTTTTAACCCATGCAAAAAATACATGTTTTACCCCATGCGATGTGCGCGTATGCCATGCACCAAGTCCCTTTTCTACACGGATTTATTTTTTGGCGAGTTTTCTTTTGGAAATTAATTCTTAAGAGTTTTATTTATGGGTCAATTCCTTTTACGTGTTTTACTTGTTTTTGAAGAAAACCAAAACCTAACTTGATTTGCAAGTATTTCATCCTATAAATACAACTCGAAATTCTGTTTTAAAAACACACAAGAGGTAATTCTTTTTAGCATCTTGTACCTTTGTTTGTGCGGCGTTCTAAAAAATACATGTTTTAACCCAAGCAAAAAATACATGTTTTATCCCATGCGATATGCGCGTATGCCATGCACCAAGTCCTTTTTCTACACGGATTTATTTTTTGACGAGTTTTCTTTAGGAAATTAATTCCCAAATTAATTCTTAAGAGTTTTATTTATGGGTAAATTCCTTTTAAATGTTTTACTTGTTTGTGAAGAAAACCAAAACCTAACTTGATTTGAAAGTATTTCATCCTATAAATACAACTCGAAATTCTATTTTAAAAACACACAAGAAGTAATTCTTTTTATAATGTTCTCCCTTTGTTTGTGCGGCGTTCTAAAACATACATGTTTTACCCCATGCAAAAAATACATGTTTTACCCCATGCGATATGCGCGTATGCCATGCACCAAGTCCCTTTTCTACACGGATTTATTTTTTGGCGAGTTTTCTTTAGGAAATTAAATCTTAAGAGTTTTATTTATGGGTAAATTCATTTTACGTGTTTTACTTGTTTTTGAAGAAAATCAAAACCTAACTTGATTTGCAAGTATTTCATCCTATAAATACAACTCGAAATTCTGTTTTAAAAACACACAAGAAGTAATTCTTTTTATAGTCTTCTACCTTTTTTTGTGCGGTGTTCTAAAAAATACATGTTTTAACCCATGCAAAAAATACATGTTTTACCCCATGCGATATGCGCGTATGCCATGCACCAAGTCCCTTTTCTACACAGATTAATTTTTTGGCGAGTTTTCTTTAGGAAATTAATTCCCAAATTAATTCTTAAGAGTTTTATTTATGGGTAAATTCCTTTTACGTGTTTTACTTGTTTTTGAAGAAAACCAAAACCTAACTTGATTTGCAAGTATTTCATCCTATAAATACAACTCGAAATTCTGTTTTAAAAACACACAAGAAGTAATTCTTTTTATAGTCTTCTACCTTTGTTTGCGCGGCGTTCTAAAAAATACATGTTTTAACCCATGCTAAAAATACATGTTTTAACCCATGCAAAAAATACATGTTTTACCCCATTCGATATGCGCGTATGCCATGCACCAAGTCCCTTTTCTACACGGATTTATTTTTGGCGAGTTTTCTTTAGAAAATTAATTCCCAAATTAATTCTTAAGAGTTTTATTTATGGGTCAATTCCTTTTACGTGTTTTACTTGTTTTTGAAGAAAACCAAAACCTAACATGATTTGCAAGTATTTCATCCTATAAATACAACTCGAAATTCTGTTTTAAAAACACACAAGAAGCAATTCTTTTTATCATCTTCTACCTTTGTTTGTACGGTGTTCTAAAAAATACATGTTTTAACCCATGCAAAAAATACATGTTTTAACCCATGTTTTAACCCATGCAAAAAATACATGTTTTACCCCATGCGATATGCGCGTATGCCATGCACCAAGTCCATTTTCTACACAAATTTATTTTTTTGCGAGTTTTCTTTAGAAAATTAATTCCCAAATTAATTCTTAAGAGTTTTATTTAGGGGTAAATTTCTTTTACGTGTTTTACTTGTTTTTGAAGAAAACCAAAACCTAACTTGATTTGCAAGTATTTCATCCTATAAATACAACTCGAAATTTTGTTTTAAAAACACACAAGAAGTAATTCTTTTTATCATGTTCTACCTTTGTTTGTGCGGCGTTCTAAAAAATACATGTTTTAACCCATGCAAAAAATACATGTTTTACCCCATGTGATATGCGCGTATGCCATGCACCAAGTCCCTTTTCTACACAGATTTATTTTTTGGCGAGTTTTCTTTAGAAAATTAATTCCCAAATTAATTCTTAAGAGTTTTATTTATGGGTAAATTCCTTTTACGTGTTTTACTTGTTTCTGAAGAAAACCAAAACCTAACTTGATTTGCAAGTATTTCATCCTATAAATACAACTCGAAATTCTGTTTTAAAAACACACAAGAAGTAATTCTTTTTATCATCTTCTACCTTTGTTTGTGCGGCGTTCTAAAAAATACATGTTTTAACCGATGCAAAAAATACATGTTTTACCCCATGCGATGTGCGCGTATGCCATGCACCAAGTCCCTTTTCTACACGGATTTATTTTTTGGCGAGTTTTCTTTTGGAAATTAATTCTTAAGAGTTTTATTTATGGGTCAATTCCTTTTACGTGTTTTACTTGTTTTTGAAGAAAACCAAAACCTAACTTGATTTGAAAGTATTTCATCCTATAAATACAACTCGAAATTCTGTTTTAAAAACACACAAGAGGTAATTCTTTTTATCATCTTGTACCTTTGTTTGTGCGGCGTTCTAAAAAATACATGTTTTAACCCATGCAAAAAATACATGTTTTACCCCATGCGATATGCGCGTATGCCATGCACCAAGTCCTTTTTCTACACGGATTTATTTTTTGGCGAGTTTTCTTTAGGAAATTAATTCCCAAATTAATTCTTAAGAGTTTTATTTGTGGGTAAATTCCTTTTAAATGTTTTACTTGTTTGTGAAGAAAATCAAAACCTAACTTGATTTGCAAGTATTTCATCCTATAAATACAACTCGAAATTCTATTTTAAAAACACACAAGAAGTAATTCTTTTTATAATCTTCTCCCTTTGTTTGTGCGGCGTTCTAAAACATACATGTTTTACCCCATGCAAAAAATACATGTTTACCCCATGCGATATGCGCGTATGCCATGCACCAAGTCCCTTTTCTACACGGATTTATTTTTTGGCGAGTTTTCTTTAGGAAATTAAATCTTAAGAGTTTTATTTATGGGTAAATTCCTTTTACGTGTTTTACTTGTTTTTGAAGAAAATCAAAACCTAACTTGATTTGCAAGTATTTCATCCTATAAATACAACTCGAAATTCTGTTTTAAAAACACACAAGAAGTAATTCTTTTTATAGTCTTCTACCTTTGTTTGTGTGGTGTTCTAAAAAATACATGTTTTAACCCATGCAAAAAATACATGTTTTACCCCATGAGATATGCGCGTATGCCATGGACCAAGTCCCTTTTCTACACAGATTAATTTTTTGGCGAGTTTTCTTTAGGAAATTAATTCCCAAATTAATTCCTAAGAGTTTTATTTATGGATAAATTCCTTTTACGTGTTTTACTTGTTTTTGAAGAAAACCAAAACCTAACTTGATTTGCAAGTATTTCATCCTATAAATACAACTCGAAATTCTGTTTTAAAAACACACAAGAAGTAATTCTTTTTATAGTCTTCTACCTTTGTTTGTGCGGCGTTCTAAAAAATACATGTTTTAACCCATGCTAAAAATACATGTTTTAACCCATGTTTTAACCCATGCAAAAAATACATGTTTTACCCTATTCGATATGCGCGTATGCCATGCACCAAGTCCCTTTTCTACACGGATTTATTTTTGGCGAGTTTTCTTTAGAAAATTAATTCCCAAATTAATTCTTAAGAGTTTTATTTATGGGTCAATTCCTTTTACGTGTTTTAATTGTTTTTGAAGAAAAAACCAAAACCTAACTTGATTTGCAAGTATTTCATCCTATAAATACAACTCGAAATTCTGTTTTAAAAACACACAAGAAGTAATTCTTTTTATCATCTTCTACCTTTGTTTGTACGGCGTTCTAAAAAATACATGTTTTAACCCATGCAAAAAATACTTGTTTTAACCCATGTTTTAACCCATGCAAAAAATACATGTTTTACCCCATGCGATATGCGCGTATGCCATGCACCAAGTCCATTTTCTACACAAATTTATTATTTGCGAGTTTTCTTTAGAAAATTAATTCCCAAATTAATTCTTAAGAGTTTTATTTAGGGGTAAATTTCTTTTACGTGTTTTACTTGTTTTTGAAGAAAACCAAAACCTAACTTGATTTGCAAGTATTTCATCCTATAAATACAACTCGAAATTTTGTTTTAAAAACACACAAGAAGTAATTCTTTTTATCATCTTCTACCTTTGTTTGTGCGACGTTCTAAAAAATACATGTTTTAACCGATGCAAAAAATACATGTTTTACCCCATGCGATGTGCGCGTATGCCATGCACCAAGTCCCTTTTCTACAGGATTTTTTTTGGCGAGTTTTTTCTTTTGGAATTAATTCTTAAGAGTTTTATTTATGGGTCAATTCCTTTTACGTGTTTTACTTGTTTTTGAAGAAAACAAACCTAACTTGATTTGAAAGTCTTTCATCCTATAAATACAACTCGAAATTCTGTTTTAAAAACACACAAGAGGTATTCTTTTTATCATCTTGTACCTTTGTTTGTGCGGCTTTTCTAAAAAATACAGTTTTAACCCATGCAAAAATACATGTTTTACCCCATGCGATATGCGCGTATGCCATGCACCAAGTCCTTTTCTACACGGATTTATTTTTTGGCGAGTTTTCTTTAGGAAATTAATTCTTAAGAGTTTTATTTGTGGGTAATTCCTTTTAATGTTTTACTTGTTTGTGAAGAAAATCAAAACCTAACTTGATTTGCAAGTATTTCATCCTATAAATACAACTCGAAATTCTATTTTAAAAACACAAGAAGTAATTCTTTTTATAATCTTCTCCCTTTGTTTGTGCGGCGTTCTAAAACATACATGTTTTACCCCATGCAAAAAATACATGTTTTACCCCATGCGATATGCGCGTATGCCATGCACCAAGTCCCTTTTCTACACGGATTTATTTTTTGGCGAGTTTTCTTTAGGAAATTAAATCTTAAGAGTTTTATTTATGGGTAAATTCCTTTTACGTGTTTTCTTGTTTTTGAAGAAAATCAAAACCTAACTTGATTTGCAAGTATTTCATCCTATAAATACAACTCGAAATTCTTTTTAAAAACACACAAGAAGTAATTCTTTTTATATCTTCTACCTTTGTTTGTGTGGTGTTCTAAAAATACATGTTTTAACCCATGCAAAAAATACATGTTTTACCCCATGAGATATGCGCGTATGCCATGGACCAAGTCCCTTTTCTACACAGATAATTTTTTGGCGAGTTTTCTTTAGGAAATTAATTCCCAAATTAATTCCTAAGAGTTTTATTTATGGATAAATTCCTTTTACGTGTTTTACTTGTTTTTGAAGAAAACCAAAACCTAACTTGATTTGCAAGTATTTCATCCTATAAATACAACTCGAAATTCTGTTTTAAAAACACACAAGAAGTAATTCTTTTTATAGTCTTCTACCTTTGTTTGTGCGGCGTTCTAAAAATACATGTTTTAACCCATGCTAAAAATACATGTTTTAACCCATGTTTAACCCATGCAAAAAATACATGTTTTACCCTATTCGATATGCGCGTATGCCATGCACCAAGTCCCTTTTCTACACGGATTTATTTTTGGCGAGTTTTCTTTAGAAAATTAATTCCCAAATTAATTCTTAAGAGTTTTATTTATGGGTCAATTCCTTTTACGTGTTTTAATTGTTTTTGAAGAAAAAACCAAAACCTAACTTGATTTGCAAGTATTTCATCCTATAAATACAACTCGAAATTCTGTTTTAAAAACACACAAGAAGTAATTCTTTTTATCATCTTCTACCTTTGTTTGTACGGCGTTCTAAAAAATACATGTTTTAACCCATGCAAAAATACTTGTTTTAACCCATGTTTTAACCCATGCAAAAATACATGTTTACCCCATGCGATATGCGCGTATGCCATGCACCAAGTCCATTTTCTACACAAATTTATTATTTGCGAGTTTTCTTTAGAAAATTAATTCCCAAATTAATTCTTAAGAGTTTTATTTAGGGGTAAATTTTTTTACGTGTTTTACTTGTTTTTGAAGAAAACCAAAACCTAACTTGATTTGCAAGTATTTCATCCTATAAACAACTCGAAATTTTGTTTTAAAAACACACAAGAAGTAATTCTTTTTATCATCTTCTACCTTTGTTTGTGCGACGTTCTAAAAAATACATGTTTTAACCCATGCAAAAAATACATGTTTACCCCATGATATGCGCGTATGCCATGCACCAAGTCCCTTTTCTACACAGATTTATTTTTTGGCGAGTTTTTTTCTTTAGAAAATTAATTCCCAAATTAATTCTTAAGAGTTTTATTTATGGGTAAATTCCTTTACGTGTTTTACTTGTTTCTGAAGAAAACCCAAAACCTAACTTGATTTGCAAGTATTTCATCCTATAAATACAACTCGAAATTCTGTTTTAAAAACACACAAGAAGTAATTCTTTTTATAGTCTTCTACCTTTGTTTGTGCGGCGTTCTAAAAATCCATGTTTTAACCCCATGCAAAAAAACATGTTTTAACCCATGCAAAAAATACATGTTTTACCCCATTCGATATGCGCGTATGCCATGCACCAAGTCCCTTTTCTACACGGATTTATTTTTGGCGAGTTTTCTTTAGAAAATTAATTCCCAAATTAATTCTTAAGAGTTTTATTTATGGGTCAATTCCTTTTACGTGTTTTACTTGTTTTTGAAGAAAACCAAAACCTAACTTGATTTGCAAGTATTTCATCCTATAAATACAACTCGAAATTCTGTTTTAAAAACACACAAGAAGTAATTCTTTTTATAGTCTTCTACCTTTGTTTGTGCGGCGTTCTAAAAAATACATGTTTTAACCCATGCTAAAAATCCATGTTTTAACCCATGCAAAAATACATGTTTACCCCATTCGATATGCGCGTATGCCATGCACCAAGTCCCTTTTCTACACGGATTTATTTTTGGCGAGTTTTCTTAGAAAATTAATTCCCAAATTAATTCTTAAGAGTTTTATTTATGGGTCAAATTCCTTTTACGTGTTTTACTTGTTTTGAAGAAAACCAAAACCTAACTTGATTTGCAAGTATTTCATCCTATAAATACAACTCGAAATTCTGTTTTAAAAACACAAGAAGTAATTCTTTTTATAGTCTTCTACCTTTGTTTGTGCGGCGTTCTAAAAAACATGTTTTAACCCATGCAAAAAATACATGTTTTACCCCATTCGATATGCGCGTATGCCATGCACCTAGTCCCTTTTCTACACAGGATTTATTTTGGCGAGTTTTCTTTAGAAATTAATTCCCAAATTAATTCTTAAGAGTTTTATTTATGGGTCAATTCCTTTTACGTGTTTTACTTGTTTTGAAGAAAACCAAAACCTAACTTGATTTGCAAGTATTTCATCCTATAAATACAACTCGAAATTCTTTTTAAAAACACACAAGAGGTAATTCTTTTTATCATCTTGTACCTTTTTTGTGCGGCGTTTTAAAAAATACATGTTTTAACCCATGAAAAAATACATGTTTTTACCCCATGCGATATGCGCGTATGCCATGCACCAAGTCCTTTTCTACACGGATTTTTTTTGGCGAGTTTTCTTTAGGAAATTAATTCCCAATTAATTCTTAAGAGTTTTATTTATGGGTAAATTCCTTTTAATGTTTTACTTGTTTTTGAAGAAAACCAAAACCTAACTTGATTTGCAAGTATTTCATCCTATAAATACAACTCGAAATTCTGTTTTAAAAACACACAAGAAGTAATTCTTTTTATCATCTTCTCCCTTTGTTTGTGCGGCGTTCTAAAAAATACATGTTTCATCCCATGCAAAAAATACATGTTTTACCCCATGCGATATGCGCGTATGCCATGCACCAAGTCCCTTTTCTACACGGATTTATTTTTTGGCGAGTTTTCTTTAGGAAATTAATTCCCAAATTAAATCTTAAGAGTTTTATTTATGGGTAAATTCCTTTTACGTGTTTTACTTGTTTTTGAAGAAAATCAAAACCTAACTTGATTTGCAAGTATTTCATCCTATAAATACAACTCGAAATTCTGTTTTAAAAACACACAAGAAGTAATTCTTTTTATCGTCTTCTACCTTTGTTTGTGCGGCGTTCTAAAAAATACATGTTTTAACCCATACAAAAAATACATGTTTTACCCGATGCGATATGCGCGTATGCCATGCACCAAGTCCCTTTTCTACACAGATTAATTTTTTGGCGAGTTTTCTTTAGGAAATTAATTCCCAAATTAATTCTTAAGAGTTTTATTTATGGGTAAATTCCTTTTACGTGTTTTACTTGTTTTTGAAGAAAACTAAAACCTAACTTGATTTGCAAGTATTTCATCCTATAAATACAACTCGAAATTCTGTTTTAAAAACACACAAGAAGTAATTCTTTTTATAGTCTTCTACCTTTGTTTGTGCGGCGTTCTAAAAAATACATGTTTTAACCCATGCTAAAAATCCATGTTTTAACCCATGCAAAAAATACATGTTTTACCCCATTCGATATGCGCGTATGCCATGCACCAAGTCCCTTTTCTACAGGGATTTATTTTTGGCGAGTTTTCTTTAGAAAATTAATTCCCAAATTAATTCTTAAGAGTTTTATTTATGGGTCAATTCCTTTTACGTGTTTTACTTGTTTTTGAAGCAAACCAAAACCTAACTTGATTTGCAAGTATTTCATCCTATAAATACAACTCGAAATTCTGTTTTAAAAACACACAAGAAGTAATTCTTTTTATAGTCTTCTACCTTTGTTTGTGCGGCGTTCTAAAAAATACATGTTTTAACCCATGCTAAAAATACATGTTTTAACCCATGCGATGTGCGCGTATGCCATGCACCAAGTCCCTTTTCTACACGAATTTATTTTTTGGCGAGTTTTCTTTTGGAAATTAATTCTTAAGAGTTTTATTTATGGGTAAATTCCTTTTACGTGTTTTACTTGTTTTTGAAGAAAACCAAAACCTAACTTGATTTGCAAGTATTTCATCCTATAAATACAACTCGAAATTTTGTTTTAAAAAGACACAAGAAATAATTCTTTTTATCATCTTCTACCTTTGTTTGTGCGGCGTTCTATAAAATACATGTTTTAACCCATGCAAAAAATACATGTTTTACCCCATGCGTTATGCGCGTATGCCATGCACCAAGTCCCTTTTCTACACGTATTTATTTTTTGGCGAGTTTTCTTTAGTAAATTAATTCCCAAATTAATTCTTAAGAGTTTTATTTATGGGTAAATTATTTTTACGCGTTTTACTTGTTTTTGAAGAAAACCAAAACCTAACTTGATTTGCAAGTATTTCATCTTATAAATACAACTCGAAATTCTATTTTAAAAACACACAAGAAGTAATTCTTTTTATAATGTTCTCCCTTTGTTTGTGCGGCGTTCTAAAACATACATGTTTTACCCCATGCAAAAAATACATGTTTTACCCCATGCGATATGCGCGTATGCCATGCACCAAGTCCCTTTTCTACACGGATTTATTTTTTGGCGAGTTTTCTTTAGGAAATTAAATCTTAAGAGTTTTATTTATGGGTAAATTCATTTTACGTGTTTTACTTGTTTTTGAAGAAAATCAAAACCTCACTTGATTTGCAAGTATTTCATCCTATAAATACAACTCGAAATTCTGTTTTAAAAACACACAAGAAGTAATTCTTTTTATAGTCTTCTACCTTTTTTTGTGCGGTGTTCTAAAAAATACATGTTTTAACCCATGCAAAAAATACATGTTTTACCCCATGCGATATGCGCGTATGCCATGCACCAAGTCCCTTTTCTACACAGATTAATTTTTTGGCGAGTTTTCTTTAGGAAATTAATTCCCAAATTAATTCTTAAGAGTTTTATTTATGGGTAAATTCCTTTTACGTGTTTTACTTGTTTTTGAAGAAAACCAAAACCTAACTTGATTTGCAAGTATTTCATCCTATAAATACAACTCGAAATTCTGTTTTAAAAACACACAAGAAGTAATTCTTTTTATCATCTTCTACCTTTGTTTGTGCGGCGTTCTAAAAAATACATGTTTTAACCCATGCAAAAAATACATGTTTTACCCCATGCGATGTGCGCGTATGCCATGCACCAAGTCCCTTTTCTACACGGATTTATTTTTTGGCGAGTTTTCTTTCCCAAATTAATTCTTAAGAGTTTTATTTATGGGTCAATTCCTTTTACGTGTTTTACTTGTTTTTGAAGAAAACCAAAACCTAACTTGATTTGCAAGTATTTCATCCTATAAATACAACTCGAAATTCTGTTTTAAAAACACACAAGAAGTAATTCTTTTTATAGTCTTCTACCTTTGTTTGTGCGGCGTTCTAAAAAATACATGTTTTAACCCATGCAAAAAATACATGTTTTACCCCATTCGATATGCGCGTATGCCATGCACCTAGTCCCTTTTCTACACGGATTTATTTTTGGCGAGTTTTCTTTAGAAAATTAATTCCCAAATTAATTCTTAAGAGTTTTATTTATGGGTCAATTCCTTTTACGTGTTTTACTTGTTTTTGAAGAAAACCAAAACCTAACTTGATTTGCAAGTATTTCATCCTATAAATACAACTCGAAATTCTTTTTTAAAAACACACAAGAGGTAATTCTTTTTATCATCTTGTACCTTTTTTTGTGCGGCGTTTTAAAAAATACATGTTTTAACCCATGAAAAAAATACATGTTTTACCCCATGCGATATGCGCGTATGCCATGCACCAAGTCCTTTTTCTACACGGATTTATTTTTTGGCGAGTTTTCTTTAGGAAATTAATTCCCAAATTAATTCTTAAGAGTTTTATTTATGGGTAAATTCCTTTTAAATGTTTTACTTGTTTTTGAAGAAAACCAAAACCTAACTTGATTTGCAAGTATTTCATCCTATAAATACAACTCGAAATTCTATTTTAAAAACACACAAGAAGTAATTCTTTTTATCATCTTCTCCCTTTGTTTGTGCGGCGTTCTAAAAAATACATGTTTCATCCCATGCAAAAAATACATGTTTTACCCCATGCGATATGCGCGTATGCCATGCACCAAGTCCCTTTTCTACACGGATTTATTTTTTGGCGAGTTTTCTTTAGGAAATTAATTCCCAAATTAAATCTTAAGAGTTTTATTTATGGGTAAATTCCTTTTACGTGTTTTACTTGTTTTTGAAGAAAATCAAAACCTAACTTGATTTGCAAGTATTTCATCCTATAAATACAACTCGAAATTCTGTTTTAAAAACACACAAGAAGTAATTCTTTTTATCGTCTTCTACCTTTGTTTGTGCGGCGTTCTAAAAAATACATGTTTTAACCCATACAAAAAATACATGTTTTACCCGATGCGATATGCGCGTATGCCATGCACCAAGTCCCTTTTCTACACAGATTAATTTTTTGGCGAGTTTTCTTTAGGAAATTAATTCCCAAATTAATTCTTAAGAGTTTTATTTATGGGTAAATTCCTTTTACGTGTTTTACTTGTTTTTGAAGAAAACTAAAACCTAACTTGATTTGCAAGTATTTCATCCTATAAATACAACTCGAAATTCTGTTTTAAAAACACACAAGAAGTAATTCTTTTTATAGTCTTCTACCTTTGTTTGTGCGGCGTTCTAAAAAATACATGTTTTAACCCATGCTAAAAATCCATGTTTTAACCCATGCAAAAAATACATGTTTTACCCCATTCGATATGCGCGTATGCCATGCACCAAGTCCCTTTTCTACAGGGATTTATTTTTGGCGAGTTTTCTTTAGAAAATTAATTCCCAAATTAATTCTTAAGAGTTTTATTTATGGGTCAATTCCTTTTACGTGTTTTACTTGTTTTTGAAGCAAACCAAAACCTAACTTGATTTGCAAGTATTTCATCCTATAAATACAACTCGAAATTCTGTTTTAAAAACACACAAGAAGTAATTCTTTTTATAGTCTTCTACCTTTGTTTGTGCGGCGTTCTAAAAAATACATGTTTTAACCCATGCTAAAAATACATGTTTTAACCCATGCGATGTGCGCGTATGCCATGCACCAAGTCCCTTTTCTACACGAATTTATTTTTTGGCGAGTTTTCTTTTGGAAATTAATTCTTAAGAGTTTTATTTATGGGTAAATTCCTTTTACGTGTTTTACTTGTTTTTGAAGAAAACCAAAACCTAACTTGATTTGCAAGTATTTCATCCTATAAATACAACTCGAAATTTTGTTTTAAAAAGACACAAGAAATAATTCTTTTTATCATCTTCTACCTTTGTTTGTGCGGCGTTCTATAAAATACATGTTTTAACCCATGCAAAAAATACATGTTTTACCCCATGCGTTATGCGCGTATGCCATGCACCAAGTCCCTTTTCTACACGTATTTATTTTTTGGCGAGTTTTCTTTAGTAAATTAATTCCCAAATTAATTCTTAAGAGTTTTATTTATGGGTAAATATTTTTACGCGTTTTACTTGTTTTTGAAGAAAACCAAAACCTAACTTGATTTGCAAGTATTCATCCTTATAAATACAACTCGAAATTCTATTTTAAAAACACACAAGAAGTAATTCTTTTATAATGTTCTCCCTTTGTTTGTGCGGCGTTCTAAAAAAATACATGTTTTACCCATGCAAAAAATACATGTTTTACCCATGCGATATGCGCGTATGCCATGCACCAAGTCCCTTTTCTACACGGATTTATTTTTTGGCGAGTTTTCTTATAGGAAATTAAATCTTAAGAGTTTTATTTATGGGTAAATTCATTTTACGTGTTTTACTTGTTTTTGAAGAAAATCAAAACCTCACTTGATTTGCAAGTATTTCATCCTATAAATACAACTCGAAATTCTGTTTTAAAAAACACACAAGAAGTAATTCTTTTATAGTCTTCTACCTTTTTTTGTGCGGTGTTCTAAAAAATACATGTTTTACCCATGCAAAAAATACATGTTTTACCCCATGCGATGTGCGCGTATGCCATGCACCAAGTCCCTTTCTACACGATTATTTTTTGGCGAGTTTTCTTTTGGAAATTAATTCTTAAGAGTTTGATTTATGGGTAATCCTTTTACGTGTTTTACTTGTTTTTGAAGAAACCAAAACCTAACTTGATTTGCAAGTATTTCATCCTATAAATACAACTCGAAATTTTGTTTTAAAAAACACAAGAAAATTCTTTTTATCTCTTCTACCTTTGTTTGTGCGGCGTTCTAAAATACATGTTTTAACCCATGCAAAAAATACATGTTTTACCCCATGCGTTATGCGCGTATGCCATGCACCAAGTCCCTTTTCTACACGATTTATTTTTTGGCGAGTTTTCTTTAGAAATTAATTCCCAAATTAATTCTTAAGAGTTTTATTTATGGGTAAATTCTTTTACGCGTTTTACTTGTTTTGAAGAAAACCAAAACCTAACTTGATTTGCAAGTATTTCATCTAAATACAACTCGAAATTATGTTTTTAAAAACATCAAGAAGTAATTCTTTTTATCATCTTCTACCTTTGTTTGTGCGGCGTTCTAAAAAATACCCATGTTTTAACCCATGTAAAAAATACATGTTTTACCCCATGCGATATGCGCGTATGCCATGCACCAAGTCCCTTTTCTACACGGATTTATTTTTTGGCGAGTTTCTTTAGAAAATTATTCCCAAATTAATTAAGAGTTTTATTTATGGGTAAATTCCTTTTACGTGTTTTACTTGTTTTTGAAGAAAACCAAAACCTAACTTGATTTGCAAGTATTTCATCCTATAAATACAACTCGAAATTCTGTTTTAAAAACACACAAGAAGTAATTCTTTTTATCATCTTCTACCTTTGTTTGTGCGGCGTTCTAAAAAAATATGTTTTAACCCATGCAAAAAATAGTTTTAACCCCATGCGATATGCGCGTATGCCATGCACCAAGTCCCTTTCTACACAGATTAATTTTTTGGCGAGTTTTCTTTAGGAAATTAATTCCCAAATTAATTCTTAAGAGTTTTATTTATGGGTAATTCCTTTTACGTGTTTTATTTGTTTTGAAGAAAACCAAAACCTAACTTGATTTGCAAGTATTTCATCCTATAAATACAACTCGAAATTCATGTTTTAAAAACACACAAGAAGTAATTCTTTTTATCATCTTCCCTTTGTTTGTGCGGCGTTCTAAAAAATACATGTTTTAACCCATGCAAAAAATACATGTTTTACCCCATGCGATAGCGCGTATGCCATGCACCAAGTCCCTTTTCTACACGGATTTATTTTTTGGCGAGTTTTCTTTAGGAAATTAATTCCCAAATTAAATCTTAAGAGTTTTATTTATGGGTAAATTCTTTTTACGTGTTTTACTTGTTTTTGAAGAAAATCAAAACCTAACTTTATTTGCAAGTATTTCATCCTATATATACAACTCGAAATTCTGTTTTAAAAACACACAAGAAGTAATTCTTTTTATAGTCTTCTACCTTTGTTTGTGCGGCGTTCTAAAAAATACATGTTTTAACCCATGCAAAAAATACATGTTTTACCCCATGCGATATGCGCGTATGCCATGCACCAAGTCCCTTTTTACACAGATTAATTTTTGGCGAGTTTTCTTTAGGAAATTATTCCCATATTAATTCTTAAGAGTTTTATTTATGGGTAAATTCTTTTACGTGTTTTACTTTGTTTGAAGAAAACCAAAACCTAACTTGATTTGCAAGTATTCATCCTATAAATACAACTCGAAATTCTGTTTTAAAAACACACAAGAAGTAATTCTTTTTATCATCTTCTACCTTTTTGTGCGGGTTCTAAAAATACATGTTTTAACCCATGCAAAAAATACATGTTTTACCCCATGCGATATGCGCGGTATGCCATGCACCAAGTCCCTTTTCTACACGGATTTATTTTTTGGCGAGTTTCTTTGGAAATTAATTCTTAAGAGTTTTATTTATGGGTAAATTCCTTTTACGTGTTTTACTTGTTTTTGAAGAAAACCAAACCTAACTTGATTTGCAAGTATTTCATCCTATAAATACAACTCGAAATTTTGTTTTAAAAACACAAGAATAATTCTTTTTATCTTACCTTTGTTTGTGCGGCGTTCTATAAAATACATGTTTTAACCCATGCAAAAAATACATGTTTTACCCCATGCGATATGCGCGTATGCCATGCACCAAGTCCCTTTTCTACACGGATTTATTTTTGGCGAGTTTTCTTTAGTAAATTAATTCCCAAAAATTCTTAAGAGTTTTACTTATGGGTAAATTTTTTCGTGTTTTACTGTTTTTGAAGAAAACCAAAACCTAACTTGATTTGCAAGTATTTCATCCTATAAATACAACTCGAAATTTGTTTTAAAAACACAAGAGTAATTCTTTTATCATCTTCTACCTTGTTTTGGCGGCGTTCTAAAAAATACATGTTTTAACCCATGAAAAAATACATGTTTTACCCCATGCGATATGCGCGTATGCATGCACAAGTCCCTTTTCTACACGGATTTATTTTTTGGCGAGTTTTCTTAGAAAATTAATTCCCAAATTAATTCTTAAGAGTTTTATTTATGGGTAAATTCCTTTTACGTGTTTACTTGTTTTTGAAGAAAACCAAACCTAACTTGATTTGCAAGTATTTCATCCTATAAATACAACTCGAAATTCTGTTTTAAAAACACACAAGAAGAATTCTTTTATCATTCTCCTTTGTTTGTTTTGCGGCGTTCTAAAAAATACATGTTTAACCATGCAAAAAAATACATGTTTTACCCATGCGATATGGCGTATGCCATGCACCAAGTCCCTTTTCTACGGATTTAATTTTTGGCGAGTTTTCTTTAGGAAATTAATTCCCAAATTAATTCTTAAGAGTTTTATTATGGGTAAATTCTTTTACGTGTTTTACTTGTTTTTGAAGAAAACCAAAACCTAACTTGATTTGCAAGTATTTCATCCTATAAATACAACTCGAAATTCTGTTTTAAAAACACACAAGAAGTAATTCTTTTTATATCTTCTACCTTTGTTTGTGCGGCGTTCTAAAAAATACATGTTTTAACCCATGCAAAAATACATGTTTTAACCCATGTTTTAACCCATGCAAAAAATACATGTTTTACCCCATGATATGCGCGTATGCCATGCACCAAGTCCCTTTTCTACACGGATTTATTTTTGGCGAGTTTTCTTTAGAAATTAATTCCAAATTAATTCTTAAGAGTTTTATTTATGGGTCAATTCCTTTTACGTGTTTTACTTGTTTTTGAACCAAATTGATTTGCAAGTATTTCATCCTATAAATACAACTCGAAATTCTGTTTTAAAAACACACAAGAGCAATTCTTTTTATCATCTTCTACCTTGTTTGTGCGGTTCTAAAAAATACATGTTTTAACCCATGCAAAAAATACATGTTTTCCCCATGCGATATGCGCGTATGCCATGCACCAAGTCCTTTTCTACACGGATTTATTTTTTGGCGAGTTTTCTTTAGGAAAATTCCCAAATTAATTCTTAAGAGTTTTATTTATGGGTAAATTCCTTTTACGTTTTAACTTGTTTTTGAAGAAAACCAAAACCTAACTTGATTTGCAAGTATTTCATCCTATAAATACAACTCGAAATTCTATTTTAAAAACACACAAGAAGTAATTTTTTTATCATCTTCTCCTTTGTTTGTGCGGCGTTCTAAAAAATACATGTTTTAACCCATGCAAAAAATACATGTTTTACCCCATGCGATATGCGCGTATGCCATGCACCAAGTCCCTTTTCTACACGGATTTATTTTTTGGCGAGTTTTCTTTCGGAAATTAATTCCCAAATTAAATCTTAAGAGTTTTATTTATGGGTAAATTCCTTTTACGTGTTTTACTTGTTTTTGAAGAAAATCAAAACCTAACTTGATTTGCAAGTATTTCATCCTATAAATACAACTCGAAATTCTGTTTTAAAAACACACAAGAAGTAATTCTTTTTATAGTCTTCTACCTTTGTTTGTGCGGCGTTCTAAAAAATACATGTTTTAACCCATGCAAAAAATACATGTTTTACCCCATGCGATATGCGCGTATGTGATGAGTGCTAAAAAGTGCATATTTCTATATATTTTTCTTGGCATTTAACTCATCTTTTGTGCATTAATTCTACATTTTATCCCATATTCTGTATTTTCAATGTTTTCAAGAATAAATATTTTTATTAATTAATTTTGTATTTTTAGGTACCAAATAAAGACTAGATGAGTTGCGGAGCCAAAAGAGCAAAGACACGGGAGAAAGCCGGTGGAATCTCTAGCGGAAAAGAAGTGAAGAATGTGTTATGGAAGACTCAAGGATAAAAATGGGCTTAAAAAGGATGAAATTGTTCTTAAAGAAGAAGTGGGCTCAAGATTACCTAAGCCCAAATCCAATTCCTAAGCCCAAATCCATATCCTAAACCCAAAATTCAATACCCAAACCCGTTTTCCTTCTTAACCGTAAGATTGGATCCATTCCATCATCCAACGGTCGCTGCGTCATCATGCATCAGATTTCGATGCACCTTACCAACACTACAGCACCTAACTCCATCTTGAGCCGTTAGTTTCGTTGTATTTTTGCATCCAACGGTCGCTCATAATCTGTCTCCATCTCGCCGTTAGATCCGTTTCAGAAGTTATCATCCCACGGATTCCCTTCACAAAACATCAAATTTGATGATCCTGTTTAACACCTAAGCAACCTAACCCTATTACCCGCACCAAACGCACCCTTCTGCCAAAACCCATCGAGCCATCTCCTTCTTCTCCTCTTCTGAAACAGCGACGCTGTCTCCATCACCACCATCTTCTCCCCCAAATCACTCCACCATCTTCTCCCCCCAAATCATTCAACCATCACCACTCGAGCCATCATCACTTAGACCTACTTTTCTAGCCACTTATTACATCACCTCCTAATCGTTTCATCTCACAGGAACCCTAGGTTGGGAGTTGATGAAATAGGTGAGGTTAGAGAATAAATCGAAGGCATGGGTAGTATCAGCAGACGACAAGGAAGCATGGGTGAGAGATATCAATCGTTTTCAGAGATTAGGTAAGGATTTTTTGTAAAACCCTAATTTCACTGATTTGGGGATTTGAGTTTTTTTTGGCTGTAACTATAAAAGGGTGTTAGGGGTGTAAAATTGGGCATCTCTGGACTAGCCAGTAGACATTTTGAAGAAATTTTCATTACAATTTCAAATTCAGTCCCTTTATCATAGTTGACAGTTGAATGTTATGTGTATGTTATTTGAATTATCTTGTATGATGAATGCTTGTGTATGTAATATGTTGAGCATGAGCTAAGTAGCATTAAGTTAAGGCTCAGTTGAAGCCTTATGCACTGTCAAATGACAAGTTGCTAGGATAGTTAACTCCTTGCCCTGTTTTGCTTGAGCAATGAGAAGAGGTTAATGCTCATAGTGCCTGTGATTGATTGTTCTGTCAAAAGACAGTAAATGCTAGGGGCAAACTAGTGAGCAAATTAGTTTTCCTCCCATTCTAGATGTATGCATAGGATTTTCAACTCAACCTAGAAATATGTTGTTTGATTAGGACACAAGGTGGATACTTAGCCTTAGCTTAGCCACAATCCCTTTTACAGTCACTTAAATTCAGTTCTGTTTTGCTTCCTGTTCAGTTTATCTCCTTACGTGTTTTGCTTGTTTAATTCCTTGCAATTTGTAGCTGTTGTGCACTGAAATCAGTGCACAAACTCCCCCTGCCCTTGGCTTACAGCCTTGGTTCCCTGCTATTTTATTTTATATCCTCTGCCATTTAATCTTTGCTGTTTTGCCATCTTGTGTTAACTGCTTTGGTTTGTTAACTGTTTTGGTTCTTTGCATCTGCCATATTACCTTGCCTTGCTCACTGCCATAGTGCTTTGCACCCATTGATAGCTTAGGATAATTTCTTGTATGCTCCCACTCCCTGTGGACTGATCCCATTCTTACTTTCTATACTAAAACTTGACCGTGTATACTTGCAAGAGTTTTTGTGTGTTTTCCATTTTCACACCAAGTTTTTGGCGCCGCTGCCGGGGAGTGGTGCTGCCATCTGCTGATTTCCTTTGCTGTCTTTCATCTACCATTGCATCTCTGTCAAGATCACTGCATGCCATTCATTCCTGCCCTGCAATCATTGCACTTGTAGCCTGCTATCATTGCACACAATCATTGCACACAATCTTTGCAGCCAATTTCTGGACTGTTGCTGTTGCTGCAGCTGGGACTGGTGAGTTTCTGCTGCTGTTGAACCTGGCCAAGGAAGCTGTTGCTGCTGCCAGACCAAGCCCAAAGCTAGTGCATCTCTGCCGCTGGGCTATGCTGCTGTTGCTCCTGGGCTGTTGCATCTCAACATGTTGCTGGGCTCGTACAACTGAGCTGGGCTGCTGCTAATCTGCGAACTGGGCTCCTAGTCTGCTGCTCCTGAGCTGGGCTCTGTTGCTGCTGGGTTTGTGCACCTTCTGCTGCTGGGCTCTGTTCCACCTGTTGTTGCTGGGCTTGAGCGCGAAGCTGCTAAGGACGATCCTAAAGCCCAACTGGGCTGTGCAACTAAAAGGGGACCAAAAGCCTATTTTTGGGCTTCCCTCCAAAAATCAAGTAAGCCTAACCCATGAGTTAACCCACTTGGGCCTCATTTAAATTCAAATTCGGGCTTGTAATAATTAATTTAATTATTTATTTGGGATTGTAATAATTTTTATTTTCCTTTATTTTCTTTTTCTTTTTTTTTTATTTGGGACTGTAATTATTTTTTGTCTTTATTTTTCTTTTATTTTTCTTTTTCTTTTTCTTTTTCTTTTATGGGCTTGTCTTAATTATTATTATTGTTTTTATTTTCTTTTATGGGTTGTGCTAATTTATGCTAGGTTTAGTTCAAACATTTTTCCAAAGCCCAATTTTAAACCAAAAACAAAATCCCTTATTAAAACCAAAACCCACTCAAAACCAAATCATCAAAATCCATTTTAAACCAAAATATTGGGCCTTTTTGTGGTCCAAAATTGTTTCCGATTGCTCTGTCTGACCAACATGTTAGTTGAGTACCTACACAAGGACATGATTGTGACCTATAGAGACCAAACAAACATACTTGTTAGAATTAATCAAGAAGAACCTATCGAAATTCTGAGTTCTGAGGTAGACAGCCCAGATCAAACCGAAACAATGGGAGAACCCCGTACCCTCAAGGATTATATGTACCCCAACTAGAGCCAGTCAACCTTCTTGTTTGTGCTACCCGAGAGGATAATGGCCATTATGAGCTGAAATCGAGCACAATACAGATGCTTCCTATTTTTAGAGTTTGAGAATGAAAACCCGTACCACCACGTGAGAGAATTCGAGGAAATTTGTGGAACTCTGCGTTTCACTCAAATGTCCGAAGAAACCCTAAAGTTAAGGCTCTTTCCTTTCTCCATGAAAGATAAGGCAAAGGCCTGGCTTTATGCTTTAACAGCCTAATCAATCATGACATGGGATGACCTCATAAAGGCGTTTTCAAAAAGTTTTTCCCGAATCACAAGACTGCGACAATTCGTCAAAGTCTGAATAGCTTTGTGCAATTAGAGGGTGAGACCTTAGCTAGATACTGGAGAGATTCAATGAATTATTGCTCCAATGTCCCCATCATGGTTTTGAAAAATGGAGACTTGTGCAAATTTTGTATGAAGGTCTAGATGTGTCCACCCGAACAACGGTTGAGTCGATGTGTAATGGTCTATTCGTAGAAAAACTGCTGATGCGTCTTGGGACTTCTTGATTGAAGTAGCTGAAAAGACGCAACAGTGGGAATCCATCCGTGAACCCAGAAAGACTACATCCGAAGCGAAGGCTTTTAGGATTGAAGCAGATTTCGAGGGAAGAGCAAACATGGCATCAATAGTTAGGAGATTAGAAGAGTTAGAACTACATAAAAATTCAAAACCTTCCACCACTACTCTCCGAGAACATGTCGCTTCGTCTGTATGTGCCGCTTGTAACGATCCCAACCATCAATTCCAAAATTGTCCCGATTTGCTTGCAGTCCAGGAATCTAGGCTTGAACAGGCACATGCCATGTTTCAAAAACAAGAACATAACCCCTATTCACAGACCTACAATCCAGGATGGAGAAACCACCCTAACTTTTCATGGTCAAAAGGACCCACTCAGGGAGGACCATCTCAACCCAATCAGAGCTATCAAAACAATCAGGGATATCAGAACAATCAAGGTTATCAACACCCGAGAAACCCTCAACAACAATCAAACTCTCAACAACAATCATATCCTCAACACAATACCGACAAGAGATTATCCGCCCTAGAGGAAATGTTCCAGAGTCTGGTGCAAAGTCAAAAAGTCTTGATCAAAAGATGGGTCAAATCTGTGATTCCATAGTGAGAGAGAAAAGGGTAAACTTCCGAGCCAACCCCAACAAAATCCAAGGAGTATTTCAAACAGGCTCTTCATCCTGCAAGGAAACCTCTCCGATCAAGTCCATGCCATTACCACCCTCCGAAGTGGTAAAGTCATCGAGAACAAAGTGGGCGAACCTAATGAATCTGATACAAATTCCACGCTGTCTCCACAACCCCAGAAAACCAAAGAATCTGAGCAAGTTGGAAAGCCTGACAATTCTACTGCTGTGAATGTCCCTTTGCCAACTCATTCTCCTGTTGCCCCATTTCCTCAAAGATTGATCTATCAACAGAAAAGTACCCATTACAATGAGATGTTAGATCTGTTCAAGAGAGTCAACATCAACATTCCTTTTCTTGAAGCAATCAAGCAAATCCCTGCTTATGCCAAATTCCTCAAAGACTTGTGTACTCAAAAGCGCAAGCTCAATGTGCACAAACGTGCTTTCTTAGCTGAGCAGGTGAGTTCCATCATTCTGAACAAAACTCCACCCAAGTTTAGGGATCCAGGATGTCCAACAATTTCTTGCACTATAGGAGAACACACGGTCAATAAAGCGTTATTAGACCTAGGTGCAAGTGTTAACCTACTGCCATATTCTGTTTATGAGCAGTTAGGTCTTGGGGAGTTGAAGCCAACATCTATCACTCTACAACTGGCAGACCGATCTGTCAAGATTCCTCGTGGAGTGGTCGAAGACGTTTTGATCAAGGTTGACAAATTCTATTTTCCCGTAGACTTCATTGTCTTAGACACTCAACCTGTACAAAACCCAGACTGTCACATTCCTGTCATCTTAGGACGTCCTTTCTTGGCTACGTCCAACGCAATCATTAATTGTCGTAATGGAGTGTTGAAACTGTCTTTTGGCAACATGACGGTAGAATTGAATGTGTTCGATATTAGTCAACAACCTGTGAATCTTGATGATGATGATGTGCATGAAGTTAATATGATTGAAGGATTAATACAAGATTCGTTGACTAACATTCTATCCGTCGACCCCTTTCAAGCATGTATGGAGAACTTTAACTCAGATTCCTATGATGATGCATACTGTAGTGACGTCCTATCTCTGCTCGAATCTGTACCTCAAATGGACGTCACTGAAAGGAAATATGAAGTGGAACCACCCTTACTCTCTGATTCCAAGCTCATTCCATCCATTGTTGAGCCACCCAAGCTTGAATTGAAAACATTGCCTAGTACGTTGAAGTACGCATTCCTAGGTTCTTCTGATACTTTACCTGTCATTATTTCATCATGTTTAGACACGGAACAGGAAAGTAAGCTTTTAGAAGTACTTAAGGAACACAAAGAGGCCTTAGGATGGACCATCTCAGATCTCAAAGGAATTAGTCCCACCATTTGCATGCACCACATTAACCTTGAAGAGAATGCCAAACCATCGAGGGAAATGCAAAGGAGACTTAATCCTAACATGAGAGATGTAGTCAAAGGAGAGATCCTGAAACTACTTGATGCGGGTATCATATACCCAATCCCGATAGCAAATGGGTTAGTCCCATTCAAGTTGTGCCTAAGAAGTCAGGCATTACTGTAGTTCAGAACGACAAGAATGAATTAGTCCCTACTCGTACAACCACAGGATGGCGAGTATGCATCGACTACAGGAAGTTGAACACAGTAACAAGGAAGGATCACTTCCCGCTCCCTTTCATTGACCAAATGCTAGAACGTGTGTCTGGACACAGTCACTACTGTTTTCTAGATGGCTTTTCCGGTTATAACCAAATTCACATTGCTCCGGAAGATCAGGAAAAAACTACATTCACGTGTCCATTTGGGACGTTTGCTTATAGACGTATGCCCTTCGGGTTGTGTAATGCACCTGCTACTTTTCAGCGTTGCATGATGAGCATTTTTTCTGACATGATAGATAGTTTTCTCGAGATCTTTATGGATGATTTCTCTGTTTTTGGTTCCTCGTTTGACGAATGTTTGAAGCATCTTGCCCTCGTGATATCCAGATGTAAAGAAAAGAACCTTGTTCTAAATTGGGAAAAATGCCATTTTATGGTGAATTCAGGAATAGTTCTAGGACACATCATCTCAGAAAAAGGAATTGAAGTGGATAAAGCTAAAGTTGACCTCATTCAACATCTACCACAACCTCGCTCTGTGAAGGAGATCAGATCATTTCTAGGTCATGCTGGTTTTTACCGGCGATTCATCAAAGATTTCAGCAAAATCTCCAGACCTCTGTGCAGTCTTCTCTCCAAAGATGTTGCCTTCAATTTCGATGCTGCTTGTGTGAAGGCATGGGAGGAATTAAAAACCCTTCTCACCACCGCTCCTATAGTCCGACCACCCGATTGGAAGCTTCCGTTCGAACTTATGTGTGATGCCTCTGATTATGCTGTTGGTGCTGTTTTAGGACAGCGAGTTGATAGACTACCATATGTGATATACTATGCTAGCAAAACCCTTAATGATGCCCAACTCAATTATTCAACTACCGAGAAGGAATTGCTTGCCGTCGTTTTCGCATTAGACAAGTTTAGATCTTATCTGATAGGGTCTAAGATCATCATATACACAGACCATGCGGCTTTGAAGTATCTTCTTTCCAAGAAGGATGCTAAAGCTCGCCTTATTCGATGGATACTATTATTACAGGAATTCGATCTCGAAATCCGTGATAAGAAAGGTTGTGAGAATGTGGTTGCTGATCATTTGTCTAGATTACTTTAGAGTCTATTGATGAATTTGAGCTGATTAGAGAATCATTCCCAGATGAACAGCTGATGTCTATCTCAGACCTTCCTTGGTTTGCTGATATTGTTAACTACCTCGCTACAGGTAGGATGCCCTCACGTTGGTCGAGACAAGACCGCTCTAAATTCCTGGCTGAAGTTAAACATTTCCTTTGGGATGACCCATATTTGTTTAAGTACTGCCCAGACCAAATCATTAGGAATGTGTCCCCAACACTGAACAGAAAGATGTGATATCTTTCTGTCATGACCAAGCATGTGGAGGCCATTTCAGTGCCAAGAAAACCGCTGCAAAGATCTTGCAGTGTGGGTTCTATTGGCCATCGTTGTTCAAGGATGCCATGATTATGTGTTGCTGTGAACGTGTCAAAGCTGGAAGCATTTCAAGGAGAAACATGATGCCATTGAACCTTTTGATTGTGAGATTTTTGATGTTTGGGGGATCGACTTCATGGGTCCATTTCCCATGTCTGACAGCAAGTTGTACATCTAGTCGCAGTTGATACGTCTAAGTGGGTAGAAGCCATCGCAACCAGAACAAATGACCACAAGGTGGTACTTTCCTTTTAAAGGAAAACATATTTTCACGTTTTGGTACCCCGAGAGCTATCATCAGTGACGGTGGTTCACATTTCTGCAATAGGCACTTCGAGTTTTAGTACGCAAGTATGGAATAACTCACAAGGTTGCTACTCCGTACCACCCTCAGACCAGTGGACAAGTGGAAGTGTCTAATAGGGAAATCAAGCACATTCTAGAAAAGACGGTTAACCCGTCTAGGAAAGATTGGTCATAAGATTGAATGATGCTTTGTGGGCCTATAGAACAGCTATAAGACACCAATTGGCATGTCCCCCTATCGTCTAGTGTATGGAAAGCCGTGCCATCTTCCTGTGGAGTTAGAACATCGAGCTATGGGCAATCAAGCAACTGAACTTTTCTCTGGACGAAGCTGGAATTCAACGGAAACTTCAACTCAACGAGTTGGAAGAATTGAGAAATGAGGCTTATGACAGTGCCAGGTTATAAGCAGAAGATGAAGATATTTCATGACAAGCGTATTCTACGCAAATCCTTCACTCCTGGTCAGAAAGTCTTGCTGTATGACTCCCGATTACATCTTTTTCCAGGAAAACTGCGTTCCAGATGGAAGGGACCGTACCTAGTACGCACAGTTTTCCTCATGGAGCTGTAGAGCTGAGATGTCTCCAACAAGAACGTTTTCAAAGTCAACGGGCAGAGATTAAAACCATTCCTTGAACCATTCCACCCGACATGAAACAACCAACCTGGAGGACCCAGTCTATGTGGACTAAGCTGGTCCACCCTTTACATAAGTAGCTGCGTTTTCTTCCCTAAAACCAAAAAGCCTTTTTCCCTAAAAACCAAAAGTTTCACTCCCGACAAAACCAAATTTTTCCCAAAAAGTCCAATCCCATTAAAAACCAAATTTTCTTGTAGATAATGTGTTAGTTAAATTTCCTTTTGTATATATTTTGTGCTCATCCATTGTGACTCCGAATATGTGGATTTTGCCTTGATAACGGAGTTTTAATCGCTTTCGCCGAAATCGGGTATTCTCTCTCCTTTTACTCTACTCAGCATGTCCCTTCATATGTTGTATTTTAATTCTTTCCATATTTTGAAACATTGAGGACAATGTTTAGTTTAGGTTTGGGGGTATAGAGTAGATACCACGATAATATGCCATAATTGAAAACAAAACTCCATCTTTTTGAAAAAATTGAAAAATTCCAAAAAAAATTGAAAAATCAAAAAAAAAATTAAAAATTGAAAAAACAAAACATAAAAATGGAGCTCATTTACCTTGAAATGTTGACTCTTGTGCAAATATGTAATTATTAGGAGTCTTAGTCTAGATATTTAGGCACCCTGATTCTAGCACAATTCACATAGTGATAAGAAATTTGCACGCGCACGATCTACCAATACATGTATGCCTCGATCTTCAAGGTGTTTATAGGAAGTTACGATTGCCAATCACTTTAGAATACTGAACGAAACTTGACTAGCTTGTTCTTTGGTTGGTTGGGATAGAAGGTGGAGGTTACATTAAGAAAACAACCATCGAATTTAACTGGGTGCATCAAAAAGGGCTACCTCTTGCAAAGTGTCATGTAATCTTTTGTTTCCTTTTGTATATGTATCAAAAGTGTTTCTTTCAAAAAAAAAAAAAAAAAAAAAAAAAAAAAAAAAAACGATGTATATATCAGAAAAAATATCAGAAAAATACAAAAAATCAAGTATTTATCAATTCCATCTCTCTTGTTCCAAAAATAAAAGAGAGTAGTCAATGTAAATAAGAGTCATGTAAAGAGTCATTTTTGTTTTTCATTGTAATAAGCAAGGAGGGTGTATGCCATTGATGTACAACGCGAGTAATTGTGAAATACCTCCAACTCATTCACAATTCTCGTAAAGTCCGGACAGCTAGCTAGATTTCGACCTTGGTTCTTAGCCTGAGAAACTATCTCTTGGTGATTAGTAGTCATAACATCCGATCTTTCTTTACACATGTGTAGATACACTTTACACTCTTATCACATGTCTTTATTTGTTATCAGTGCTAGGATTGTGCCTTTGATAGCTAGATTGACATCTCCATTTTGCTGTGAGCTTAAACTGACTTGCACATGTCACATTTGATGGAATATGAGCTTATATTTTGACCTAGAACTTTGTAGGTACGTTCTAAGCAAACCTTCACGAGACTTAACTCGTCCACTAGGGACACTTAGTGGTTTAAAAGGCTTAGTGCATATGCTAAATGCATTCGAGAGACCAGCGACAGTGGTATAGGTAGGATTTCCTTAGTTTTCTACACGGATTTATTTTTTGGCGAGTTTTCTTTAGGAAATTAATTCCCAAATTAATTCTTAAGAGTTTTATTTATGGGTAAATTCCTTTTAAATGTTTTACTTGTTTTTGAAGAAAACCAAAACCTAACTTGATTTGCAAGTATTTCATCCTATAAATACAACTCGAAATTCTATTTTAAAAACACACAAGAAGTAATTCTTTTTATCATCTTCTCCCTTTGTTTGTGCGGCGTTCTAAAAAATACATGTTTTAACCCATGCAAAAAATACATGTTTTACCCCATGCGATATGCGCGTATGCCATGCACCAAGTCCCTTTTCTACACGGATTTATTTTTTGGCGAGTTTTCTTTCGGAAATTAATTCCCAAATTAAATCTTAAGAGTTTTATTTATGGGTAAATTCCTTTTACGTGTTTTACTTGTTTTTGAAGAAAATCAAAACCTAACTTGATTGCAAGTATTCATCCTATAAATACAACTCGAAATTCTGTTTTAAAAACACACAAGAAGTAATTCTTTTTATAGTCTTCTACCTTTGTTGTGCGGCGTTCTAAAAAATACATGTTTTAACCCATGCAAAAAATACATGTTTTACCCCATGCGATATGCGCGTATGTGATGAGTGCTAAAAAGTGCATATTTCTATATATTTTTCTTGGCATTTAACTCATCTTTTGTGCATTAATTCTACATTTTATCCATATTCTGTATTTTCAATGTTTTCAAGAATAAATATTTTTATTAATTAATTTTGTATTTTTGGTACCAATAAGACTAGATGAGTTGCGGAGCCAAAAGAGCAAAGACACGGGAGAAAGCCGGTGGAATCTCTAGCGGAAAAGAAGTGAAGAATGTGTTATGGAAGACTCAAGGATAAAAATGGGCTTAAAAAGGATGAAATTGTTCTTAAAGAAGAAGTGGGCTCAAGATTACCTAAGCCCAAATCCAATTCCTAAGCCCAAATCCATATCCTAAACCCAAAATTCAATACCCAAACCCGTTTTCCTTCTTAACCGTAAGATTGGATCCATTCCATCATCCAACGGTCGCTGCGTCATCATGCATCAGATTTCGATGCACCTTACCAACACTACAGCACCTAACTCCATCTTGAGCCGTTAGTTTCGTTGTATTTTTGCATCCAACGGTCGCTCATAATCTGTCTCCATCTCGCCGTTAGATCCGTTTCAGAAGTTATCATCCCACGGATTCCCTTCACAAAACATCAAATTTGATGATCCTGTTTAACACCTAAGCAACCTAACCCTATTACCCGCACCAAACGCACCCTTCTGCCAAAACCCATCGAGCCATCTCCTTCTTCTCCTCTTCTGAAACAGCGACGCTGTCTCCATCACCACCATCTTCTCCCCCAAATCACTCCACCATCTTCTCCCCCCAAATCATTCAACCATCACCACTCGAGCCATCATCACTTAGACCTACTTTTCTAGCCACTTATTACATCACCTCCTAATCGTTTCATCTCACAGGAACCCTAGGTTGGGAGTTGATGAAATAGGTGAGGTTAGAGAATAAATCGAAGGCATGGGTAGTATCAGCAGACGACAAGGAAGCATGGGTGAGAGATATCAATCGTTTTCAGAGATTAGGTAAGGATTTTTTGTAAAACCCTAATTTCACTGATTTGGGGATTTGAGTTTTTTTTGGCTGTAACTATAAAAGGGTGTTAGGGGTGTAAAATTGGGCATCTCTGGACTAGACAGTAGACATTTTGAAGAAATTTTCATTACAATTTCAAATTCATTCCCTTTATCATAGTTGACAGTTGAATGTTATGTGTATGTTATTTGAATTATCTTGTATGATGAATGCTTGTGTATGTAATATGTTGAGCATGAGCTAAGTAGCATTAAGTTAAGGCTCAGTTGAAGCCTTATGCACTGTCAAATGACAAGTTGCTAGGATAGTTAACTCCTTGCCCTGTTTTGCTTGAGCAATGGGAAGAGGTTAATGCTCATAGTGCCTGTGATTGATTGTTCTGTCAAAAGACAGTAAATGCTAGGGGCAAACTAGTGAGCAAATTAGTTTTCCTCCCATTCTAGATGTATGCATAGGATTTTCAACTCAACCTAGAAATATGTTGTTTGATTAGGACACAAGGTCGATACTAAGCCTTAGCTTAGCCACAATCCCTTTTACAGTCACTTAAATTCAGTTCTGTTTTGCTTCCTGTTCAGTTTATCTCCTTACCTGTTTTGCTTGTTTAATTCCTTGCAATTTGTAGCTGTTGTGCACTGAAATCAGTGCACAAACTCCCCCTGCCCTTGGCTTACAGCCTTGGTTCCCTGCTATTTTTATTTTATATCCTCTGCCATTTAATCTTTGCTGTTTTGCCATCTTGTGTTAACTGCTTTGGTTTGTTAACTGTTTTGGTTCTTTGCATCTGCCATATTACCTTGCCTTGCTCACTGCCATAGTGCTTTGCACCCATTGATAGCTTAGGATAATTTCTTGTATGCTCCCACTCCCTGTGGACTGATCCCATTCTTACTTTCTATACTAAAACTTGACCTTGTATACTTGCAAGAGTTTTTGTGTGTTTTCCATTTTCACACCAGTATGCAATGCACCAAGTCCTTTTTCTACACAGATTAATTTTTTGGCGAGTTTTCTTTAGGAAATTAATTCCCAAATTAATTCTTAAGAGTTTTATTTATGGGTAAATTCCTTTTACGTGTTTTAGTTGTTTTTGAAGAAAACCAAAACCTAACTTGATTTGCAAGTATTTCATCCTATAAATACAACTCGAAATTATGTTTTAAAAACACACAAGAAGTAATTCTTTTTATAGTCTTCTACCTTTGTTTGTGCGGCGTTCTAAAAAATACATGTTTTAACCCATGCAAAAAATACATGTTTTACCCCATGCGATATGCGCGTATGCCATGCACCAAGTCCTTTTTCTACACGGATTTATTTTTTGGCGAGTTTTCTTTAGGAAATTAATTCCCAAATTAATTCTTAAGAGTTTTATTTATGGGTAAATTCCTTTTAAATGTTTTACTTGTTTTTGAAGAAAACCAAAACCTAACTTGATTTGCAAGTATTTCATCCTATAAATACAACTCGAAATTCTATTTTAAAAACACACAAGAAGTAATTCTTTTTATCATCTTCTCCCTTTGTTTGTGCGGCGTTCTAAAAAATACATGTTTTAACCCATGCAAAAAATACATCTTTTACCCCATGCGATATGCGCGTATGCCATGCACCAAGTCCCTTTTCTACACGGATTTATTTTTTGGCGAGTTTTCTTTAGGAAATTAATTCCCAAATTAAATCTTAAGAGTTTTATTTATGGGTGAATTTCTTTTACGTGTTTTACTTGTTTTTGAAGAAAATCAAAACCTAACTTGATTTGCAAGTATTTCATCCTATAAATACAACTCGAAATTCTGTTTTAAAAACACACAAGAAGTAATTCTTTTTATAGTCTTCTACCTTTGTTTGTGCGGCGTTCTAAAAAATACATGTTTTAACCCATGCAAAAAATACATGTTTTACCCCATGCGATATGCGCGTATTCCATGCACCAAGTCCCTTTTCTACATAGATTAATTTTTTGGCGAGTTTTCTTTAGGAAATTAATTCTTAAGAGTTTTATTTATGGGTAAATTCCTTTTACGTGTTTTACTTGTTTTTGAAGAAAACCAAAACCTAACTTGATTTGCAAGTATTTCATCCTATAAATACAACTCGAAATTCTGTTTTAAAAACACACAAGAAGTAATTCTTTTTATAGTCTTCTACCTTTGTTTGTGCGGCGTTCTAAAAAATACATGTTTTAACCCATGCTAAAAATACATGTTTTAACCCATGCAAAAAATACATGTTTTACCCCATTCGATATGCGCGTATGCCATGCACCATGTCCCTTTTCTACACGGATTTATTTTTGGCGAGTTTTCTTTAGAAAATTAATTCCCAAATTAATTCTTAAGAGTTTTATTTATGGGTCAATTCCTTTTACGTGTTTTACTTGTTTTTGAAGAAAACCAAAACCTAACTTGATTTGCAAGTATTTCATCCTATAAATACAACTCGAAACTCTGTTTTAAAAACACACAAGAGGTAATTCTTTTTATCATCTTGTACCTTTGTTTGTGCGGCGTTCTAAAAAATACATGTTTTAACCCCATGCAAAAAATACATGTTTTACCCCATGCGATATGCGCGTATGCCATGCACCAAGTCCTTTTTCTACACGGATTCTTTTTTTGGCGAGTTTTCTTTAGGAAATTAATTCCCAAATTAATTCTAAAGAGTTTTATTTATGGGTAAATTCCTTTTAAATGTTTTACTTGTTTTTGAAGAAAACCAAAACCTAACTTGATTTGCAAGTATTTCATCCTATAAATACAACTCGAAATTCTGTTTTAAAAACACACAAGAGGTAATTCTTTTTATCATCTTGTACCTTTGTTTGTGCGGCGTTCTAAAAAATACATGTTTTAACCCATGCAAAAAATACATGTTTTACCCCATGCGATATGCGCGTATGCCATGCACCAAGTCCCTTTTCTACACGGATTTATTTTTTGGCGAGTTTTCTATAGGAAATTAATTCCCAAATTAAATCTTAAGAGTTTTATTTATGGGTAAATTCCTTTTACGTGTTTTACTTGTTTTTGAAGAAAATTAAAACCTAACTTGATTTGCAAGTATTTCATCCTATAAATAAAACTCGAAATTCTGTTTTAAAAACACACAAGAAGTAATTATTTTTATCATCTTCTACCTTTGTTTGTGCGGCGTTCTAAAAAATACATGTTTTAACCCATGCAAAAAATACATGTTTTAACCCATGCAAAAAATACATGTTTTACCCATGCTATATGCGCGTATGCCATGCCCCAAGTCCCTTTTCTACACGGATTTATTTTTTGGCGAGTTTTCTTTAGAAAATTAATTCTCAAATTAATTCTTAAGAGTTTTATTTATGGGTAAATTCCTTTTACGTGTTTTACTTGTTTTTGAAGAAAACCAAAACCTAACTTGATTTGCAAGTATTTCATCCTATAAATACAACTCGAAATTCTGTTTTAAAAACACACAAGAAGTAATTCTTTTTATCATCTTCTACCTTTGTTTGTGCGGCGTTCTAAAAAACACATATTTTAACCCATGCAAAAAATACATGTTTTACCCCATGCGATATGCGCGTATGCCATGCACCAAGTCCCTTTTCTACACGGATTTATTTTTTGGCGAGTTTTCTTTAGGAAATTAATTCCCAAATTAATTCTTAAGAGTTTTATTTATGGGTAAATTCCTTTTACGTGGTTTACTTGTTTTTCAAGAAAAACCAAAACCTAACTTTATTTGCAAGTATTTCATCCTATAAATACAACTCGAAATTCTGTTTTAAAAACACACAAGAAGCAATTCTTTTTATCATCTTCAACCTATGTTTGTGCGGCGTTCTAAAAAATACATGTTTTAACGCATGCAAAAAATACAAGTTTTAACCCGTGCGATATGCGTGTATGCCATGCACCAAGTCCCTTTTCTACACGGATTTATTTTTCGGCGAGTTTTCTTTAGCAAATTAATTCCCAAATTAATTCTTAAGAGTTTTATTTATGGGTAAATTCCTTTTAAATGTTTTACTTGTTTTTGAAGAAAACCAAAACCTAACTTGATTTGCAAGTATTTCATCTTATATATACAACTCGAAATTCTGTTTTAAAAACACGCAAGAAGTATTCTTTTTATCATCTTCTACCTTTGTTTGTGCGGCGTTCTAAAAAACACATGTTTTAACCCATGCAAAAAATACATGTTTTACCCCATGCATGCGCGTATGCCATGCACCAAGTCCCTTTTCTACACGGATTTATTTTTTGGCGAGTTTTCTTTAGGAAATTAATTCCCAAATTAATTCTTAAGAGTTTTGTTTATGGGTAAATTTCTTTTACATGTTTTACTTGTTTTTGAAGAAAACCAAAACCTAACTTGATTTGCAAGTATTTCATCCTATAAATACAACTCGAAATTCTGTTTTAGAAACACAAGAAGCAATTCTTTTTATAATCTTCTACCTTTGTTTGTGCGGCGTTCTAAAAAATACATATTTTAACCCATGCAAAAAATACATGTTTTACCCCATGCGATATGCGCGTATGCCATGCACCAAGTCCCTTTTCTACACGGATTTATTTTTTGGCGAGTTTTCTTTAGGAAATTAATTCCCAAATTAATTCTTAAGAGTTTTATTTATGGGTAAATTCCTTTTACGTGTTTTACTTGTTTTTGAAGAAAATCAAAACCTAACTTGATTTGCAAGTATTTCATCCTATAAATACAACTCGAAATTCTGTTTTAAAAACACACAAGAAGTAATTCTTTTTATAGTCTTCTACCTTTGTTTGTGCGACGTTCTAAAAAATACATGTTTTGACCCCATGCAAAAAATACATGTTTTAACCCATGTTTTTACCCATGCAAAAAATACATGTTTTACCCCATACGATATGCGCGTATGCCATGCACCAAGTCCCTTTTCTACACGGATTTATTTTTTGGCGAGTTTTCTTTAGGAAATTAATTCCCAAATTGATTCTTAAGAGTTTTATTTATGGGTAAATTCCTTTTACGTGTTTTACTTGTTTTTGAAGAAAATCAAAACCTAACTTGATTTGCAAGTATTTCATCCTATAAATACAACTCGAAATTCTGTTTTAAAAACACACAAGAAGCAATTCTTTTTATCATCTTCTACCTTTGTTTGTGCGGCGTTTTAAAAAATACATGTTTTAACCCATGCAAAAAATACATGTTTTAAACCATGCGATATGCGCGTATGCCATGTACCAAGTCCCTTTTCTACAAGGATTTATTTTTTGGCGAGTTTTCTTTAGGAAATTAATTCCCAAATTAATTCTTAAGAGTTTTATTTATGGGTAAATTCCTTTTACGTGGTTTACTTGTTTTTCAAGAAAAACCAAAACCTAACTTTATTTGCAAGTATTTCATCCTATAAATACAACTCGAAATTCTGTTTTAAAAACACACAAGAAGCAATTCTTTTTATCATCTTCAACCTATGTTTGTGCGGCGTTCTAAAAAATACATGTTTTAACCCATGCAAAAAATACAAGTTTTAACCCGTGCGATATGCGTGAATGCCATGCACCAAGTCCCTTTTCTACACGGATTTATTTTTCGGCGAGTTTTCTTTAGCAAATTAATTCCCAAATTAATTCTTAAGAGTTTTATTTATGGGTAAATTCCTTTTAAGTGTTTTACTTGTTTTTGAAGAAAACCAAAACCTAACTTGATTTGCAAGTATTTCATCCTATATATACAACTCGAAATTCTGTTTTTAAAACACACAAGAAACAATTATTTTTATCATCTTCTACCTTTGTTGATGCGGTGTTCTAAAAAATACATGTTTTAACCCATGCGATATGCGCGTATGTCATGCACCAAGTCCCTTTTCTACACGGATTTATTTTTTGGCGAGTATTCTTTAGAAAATTAACTCCCAAATTAATTCTTAAAAGTTTTATTTATGGGTAAATTCCTTTTACATGTTTTACTTGTTTTTGAAGAAAACCAAAACCTAACTTGATTTGCAAGTATTTCATCTTATAAATACAACTCGATATTTTGTTTTAAAAACACACAAGAATCAATTCTTTTTATCATCTTTTACCTTTGTTTGTGCGGCGTTCTAAAAAATACATATTTTAACCCATGCAAAAAATACATGTTTTACCCCATGCGATATGCGCGTATGCCATGAACCAAGTCCCTTTTCTACACGGATTTTTTTGTTGGCGAGTTTTGTTTAGAAAATTAATTCCCAAATTAATTCTTATGGGTTTTATTTATGGGTAAATTCCTTTTACGTGTTTTACTTGTTTTTGAAGAAAACCTAAACCCAACTTGATTTGCAAGTATTTCATCCTATAAATACAACTCGAAAATCTGTTTTAAAAACACGCAAGAAGTATTCTTTTTATCATCTTCTACCTTTGTTTGTGCGGCGTTCTAAAAAATACATGTTTTAACCCATGTTTTAACCCATCCAAAAAATACATGTTTTACCCTATGCGATATGCGCGTATGCCATGCACCAAGTCCCTTTTCTACACGAATTTATTTTTTGGCGAGTTTTCTTTAGGAAATTAATTCTTAAGAGTTTTATTTATGGGTAAATTTCTTTTACGTGTTTTACTAGTTTTTGAAGAAGACCAAAACCTAACTTGATTTGCAAGTATTTCATCCTATAAATACAACTCGAAATTTTGTTTTAAAAACACACAAGAAGCAATTCTTTTTATCATCTTCTACCTTTGTTTGTGCGGCGTTCTAAAAAATACATGTTTTAACCCATGCAAAAAATACATGTTTTAACCCGTGCGATATGCCCGTATGCCATGCACCAAGTCCCTTTTCTACACGGATTTATTTTTCGGCGAGTTTTCTTTTGGAAATTAATTCCCAAATTAATTCTTAAGAGTTTTATTTATGGGTAAATTCCTTTTAAGTGTTTTAGTTGTTTTTGAAGAAAACCAAAACTTAACTTGATTTGCAAGTATTTCAAACTATAAATACAACTCGAAATTCTGTTTTAATAACACACAAGAAGCAATTTTTTTTATCATCTTCTACTTTTGTTTGTGGGGGATTTTTCTAAAAAATACATGTTTTAACCCATGCAAAAAATACATGTTTTAACCCATGCGATATGCGCGTATGCCATGAACCAAGTCCCTTTTCTACACGGATTTATTTTTCGGCGAGTTTTCTTTAGGAAATTAATTCCCAAATTAATTCTTAAGAGTTTTATTTATGGGTAAATTCCTTTTGAGTGTTTTTTACTTGTTTTTGAAGAAAACCAAAACCTAACTTGATTTGCAAGTATTTCATCCTATAAATACAACTCGAAATTTTGTTTTGAAAGACACAAGAAGCAATTCTTTTTATCATCTTCTACCTTTGTTTGTGCGACGTTCTAAAAAATACATGTTTTAATCCATGCGAAAAATACATGTTTTAACCCTGCGATATGCGCGTATACCATGCACCAAGTCTTTTTTCTACACGGATTTATTTTTTGGCCAGTTTTCTTTAGGAAATTAATTCTTAAGAGTTTTATTTATGGGTAAATTACTTTTACGTGTTTTACTTGTATTTGAAGAAAACCAAAACCTAACTTGATTTGCAAGTATTTCATCCTATAAATACAACTCGAAATTCTGTTTTAAAAACACACAAGAAGAAATTCTTTTTATCATCTTCTACCTTTGTTTGTGCGGCGTTCTAAAAAATACATGTTTTAACCCATGCAAAAACTACATGTTTTACCCCATGCGATATGCGCGTATGCCATGAACCAAGTCCCTTTTCTACACAAATTTATTTTTTGGCGAGTTTTCTTTAGGAAATTAATTCTTAAGAGTTTTATTTATGGGTAAATTCCTTTTACGTGGTTTACTTGTTTTTGAAGAAAACCAAAACCTAACTTGATTTGCAAGTATTTCATCCTATAAATACAACTCGAAATTCTGTTTTAAAAACACACAAGAAGCAATTCTTTTTATCATCTTCTACCTATGTTTGTGCGGCGTTCTAAAAAATACATGTTTTAACCCATGCAAAAAAATACATGTTTTAACCCGTGCGATATGCGCGTATGTCATGCACCAAGTCCCTTTTCTACACGGATTTATTTTTCGGCGAGTTTTCTTTTGGAAATTAATTCCTAAATTAATTCTTAGGAGTTTTATTTATGGGTAAATTCCTTTTAAGTGTTTTACTTGTTTTTGAAGAAAACCAAAACATAACTTGATTTGCAAGTATTTCATCCTATAAATACAACTTGAAATTTTGTTTTGAAAACACACGAGAAGCAATTCTTTTTATCATCTTCTACCTTTGTTTGTGCGGCGTTCTAAAAAATACATGTTTTAACCCATGCAAAAAATACATGTTTTACCCTATGCGATATGCACGTATGCCATGCACCAAGTCCTTTTTCTAAACGGATATATTTTTTGGCGAGTTTTCTTTAAAATATTAATTCCCAAATTAATTCTTAAGAGTTTTATTTATGGGTAAATTCCTTTTACGTGGTTTACTTGTTTTTGTAGAAAACCATAACCTAACTTGATTTGCAAGTATTTCATCCTATAAATACAACTCGAAATTCTGTTTTAAAAACACACAAGAAGCAATTCTTTTTATCATCTTCTACTTTTGTTTGTGGGGGGTTTTTCTAAAAAATACATGTTTTAACCCATGCAAAAAATACATGTTTTAACCCATGCGATATGCGCGTATGCCATGAACCAAATCCCTTTTCTACACGGATTTATTTTTCGGCGAGTTTTCTTTTGGAAATTAATTCCCAAATTAATTCTTAAGAGTTTTATTTATGGGTAAATTCCTTTTAAGTGTTTTACTTGTTTTTGAAGAAAACCAAAACCTAACTTGATTTGCAAGTATTTCATCCTATAAATACAACTCGAAATTTTGTTTTGAAAGACACAAGAAGCAATTCTTTTTATCATCTTCTACCTTTGTTTGTGCGACGTTCTAAAAAATACATGTTTTAATCCATGCGAAAAATACATGTTTTAACCCTGCGATATGCGCGTATACCATGCACCAAGTCCTTTTTCTACACGGATTTATTTTTTGGCCGGTTTTCTTTAGGAAATTAATTCTTAAGAGTTTTATTTATGGGTAAATTACTTTTACGTGTTTTACTTGTATTTGAAGAAAACCAAAACCTAACTTGATTTGCAAGTATTTCATCCTATAAATACAACTCGAAATTCTGTTTTAAAAACACACAAGAAGAAATTCTTTTTATCATCTTCTACCTTTGTTTGTGCGGCGTTCTAAAAAATACATGTTTTAACCCATGCAAAAAATACATGTTTTACCCCATGCGATATGCGCGTATTCCATGAACCAAGTCCCTTCTCTACACAAATTTATTTTTTGGCGAGTTTTCTTTAGGAAATTAATTCTTAAGAGTTTTATTTATGGGTAAATTCCTTTTACGTGGTTTACTTGTTTTTGAAGAAAACCAAAACCTAACTTGATTTGCAAGTATTTCATCCTATAAATACAACTCGAAATTCTGTTTTAAAAACACACAAGAAGCAATTCTTTTTATCATCTTCTACCTATGTTTGTGCGGCGTTCTAAAAAATACATGTTTTAACCCATGCAAAAAAATACATGTTTTAACTCGTGCGATATGCGCGTATGTCATGCACCAAGTCCCTTTTCTACACGGATTTATTTTTCGGCGAGTTTTCTTTTGGAAATTAATTCCTAAATTAATTCTTAGGAGTTTTATTTATGGGTAAATTCCTTTTAAGTGTTTTACTTGTTTTTGAAGAAAACCAAAACATAACTTGATTTGCAAGTATTTCATCCTATAAATACAACTCGAAATTTTGTTTTGAAAACACACGAGAAGCAATTCTTTTTATCATCTTCTACCTTTGTTTGTGCGGCGTTCTAAAAAATACATGTTTTAACCCATGCAAAAAATACATGTTTTAACCCATGCGATATGCGCGTATGCCATGCACCAAGTCCCTTTTTTACACGGATTTATTTTTTGGCGAGTTTTCTTTAGGAAATTAATTCCCAAATTAATTCTTAAGAGTTTTATTTATGGGTAAATTCCTTTTACGTGTTTTGCTTGTTTTTGAAGAAAACCAAAACCTAACTTGATTTGCAAGTATTTCATCCTATAAATACAACTCGAAATTCTGTTTTAAAAACACACAAGAAGCAATTCTTTTTATCATCTTCTACCTATGTTTGTGCGGCGTTCTAAAAAATACATGTTTTAACCCATGCAAAAAATACATGTTTTAACCCGTGCGATATGCGCGTATGTCATGCACCAAGTCCTTTTTCTACACGGATTTATTTTTCGGCGAGTTTTCTTTTGGAAATTAATTCCTAAATTAATTCTTAGGAGTTTTATTTATGGGTAAATTCCTTTTACGTGTTTTAA
Source organism: Papaver somniferum (assembly GCF_003573695.1). NCBI lineage: Eukaryota > Viridiplantae > Streptophyta > Magnoliopsida > Ranunculales > Papaveraceae > Papaver > Papaver somniferum. The sequence continues at coordinate 146,021,474 of NC_039360.1, read as the reverse complement.
TTGTTTTTGAAGAAAACCAAAACCTAACTTGATTTGCAAGTATTTCATCCTATAATTACAATTCGAAATTTTGTTTTAAAAACACACAAGAAGCAATTCTTTTTATCATCTTCTACCTATGTTTGTGCGGCGTTCTAAAAAATACATGTTTTAACCCATGAAAAAAATACATAACCTTTGTTTGTGCGGCGTTCTAAAAAATACATGTTTTAACCCATGCAAAAAATACATGTTTTAACCCATGCGATATGCGCGTATGCCATGCACCAAGTCCCTTTTCTACACGGATTTATTTTTTGGCGAGTTTTCTTTAGGAAATTAATTCCCAAATTAATTCTTAAGAGTTTTATTTATGGGCAAATTCCTTTTACGTGTTTTACTTGTTTTGAAGAAAACCAAAACCTAACTTGATTTGCAAGTATATCATTCTATAAATACAACTCGAAATTCTGTTTTAAAAACACAGAAGAAGCAATTCTTTTTATCATCTTTTACCTTTGTTTGTGCGGCGTTCTAAAAAATACATGTTTTACACCATGCGATATGCGCGTATGCCATGAACCAAGTCCCTTTTCTACACAGATTTATTTTTTGGCGAGTTTTCTTTAGATATTAATTCCCAAATTAATTCTTAAGAGTTTTATTTATGGGTAAATTCCTTTTACGTGGTTTACTTGTTTTTGAAGAAAACCAAAACCTAACTTGATTTGCAAGTATTTCATCCTATAAATACAACTCGAAATTCTGTTTTAAAAACACACAAGAAGTAATTCTTTTTATCATCTTCTACCTTTGTTTGTGCGGCGTTCTAAAAAATACATGTTTTAAACCCATGCAAAAAATACATGTTTTAACCCATGCAAAAAATACATGTTTTACCCTATGCGATATGCGCGTATGCCATGCACCAAGTCCTTTTTCTAAACGGATATATTTTTTGGCGAGTTTTCTTTAAGATATTAATTCCCAAATTAATTCTTAAGAGTTTTATGTATGGGTAAATTCCTTTTAAGTGTTTTACTTGTTTTTGAAGAAAACCATAACCTAACTTGATTTGCAAGTATTTCATCCTATAAATACAACTCAAAATTTTGTTTTGAAAGACACAAGAAGCAATTCTTTTTATCATCTTCTACCTTTGTTTGTGCAGCGTTCTAAAAAATACATGTTTTAATCCATGCAAAAAATACATGTTTTAACCCTGCGATATGCGCGTATACCATGCATCAAGTCCTTTTTCTACACGGATTTATTTTTTGGCGAGTTTTCTTTAGGAAATTAATTCTTAAGAGTTTTATTTATGGGAAAATTCCTTTTACGTGTTTTACTTGTATTTGAAGAAAACCAAAACCTAACTTGATTTGCAAGTATTTCATCCTATAAATACAACTCGAAATTCTGTTTTAAAAACACACAAGAAGCAATTCTTTTTATCATCTTCTACCTTTGTTTGTGCGGCGTTCTAAAAAATACATGTTTTAACCCATGCAAAAAATACATGTTTTACCCCATGCGATATGCGCGTATGTCATGAACCAAGTCCCTTTTCTACACGGATTTATTTTTTGGCGAGTTTTCTTAAGAAAATTAATTCCCAAATTAATTCTTAAGAGTTTTATTTATGGGTAAATTCCTTTTAGGTGTTTTACTTGTTTTTGAAGAAAACCAAAACCTAACTTGATTTGCAAGTATTTCATCCTATAATTACAATTCGAAATTTTGTTTTAAAAACACACAAGAAGCAATTCTTTTTATCATCTTCTACCTATGTTTGTGCGGCGTTCTAAAAAATACATGTTTTAACCCATGCAAAAAATACATAACCTTTGTTTGTGCGGCGTTCTAAAAAATACATGTTTTAACCCATGCAAAAAATACATGTTTTAACCCATGCGATATGCGCGTATGCCATGCACCAAGTCCCTTTTCTACACGGATTTATTTTTTGGCGAGTTTTCTTTAGGAAATTAATTCCCAAATTAATTCTTAAGAGTTTTATTTATGGGCAAATTCCTTTTACGTGTTTTACTTGTTTTGAAGAAAACCAAAACCTAACTTGATTTGCAAGTATATCATTCTATAAATACAACTCGAAATTCTGTTTTAAAAACACAGAAGAAGCAATTCTTTTTATCATCTTTTACCTTTGTTTGTGCGGCGTTCTAAAAAATACATGTTTTACACCATGCGATATGCACGTATGCCATGAACCAAGTCCCTTTTCTACACGGATTTATTTTTTGGCGAGTTTTCTTTAGATATTAATTCCCAAATTAATTCTTAAGAGTTTTATTTATAGGTAAATTCCTTTTACGTGGTTTAATTATTTTTGAAGAAAACCTAAACCTAACTTGATTTGCAAGTATTTCATCCTATAAATACAACTCGAAATTTTGTTTTAAAAACACACAAGAAGTAATTCTTTTTATCATATTCTACCTTTGTTTGTGCGGCGTCTAAAAAATACATGTTGTAACCCATGCAAAAATACATGTTTTAACCCGTGCGATATGCACGTATGCCATGCACCAAGTCCCTTTTCTACACGGATTTATTTTTTGGCGAGTTTTCTTTAGGAAATTAATTCCCAAATTAATTCTTAAGAGTTTTATTTATGGGTAAATTCCTTTTACGTGGTTTACTTGTTTTTGAAGAAAACCAAAACCTAACTTGATTTGCAAGTATTTCATCTTATAATTACAATTCGAAATTTTGTTTTAAAAACACACAAGAAGCAATTCTTCTTATCATCTTCTACCTATGTTTGTGCGGCGTTCTAAAAAATACATGTTTTAACCCATGCAAAAAATACATAACCTTTGTTTGTGCGGCGTTCTAAAAAATACATGTTTTAACCCATGCAAAAAATACATGTTTTAACCCATGCGATATGCGCGTATGCCATGCACCAAGTCCCTTTTCTACACGGATTTATTTTTTGGCGAGTTTTCTTTAGGAAATTAATTCCCAAATTAATTCTTAAGAGTTTTATTTATGGGCAAATTCCTTTTACGTGTTTTACTTGTTTTGAAGAAAACCAAAACCTAACTTGATTTGCAAGTATATCATTCTATAAATACAACTCGAAATTCTGTTTTAAAAACACAGAAGAAGCAATTCTTTTTATCATCTTTTACCTTTGTTTGTGCGGCGTTCTAAAAAATACATGTTTTACACCATGCGATATGCGCGTATGCCATGAACCAAGTCCCTTTTCTACACGGATTTATTTTTTGGCGAGTTTTCTTTAGATATTAATTCCCAAATTAATTCTTAAGAGTTTTATTTATAGGTAAATTCCTTTTACGTGGTTTAATTATTTTTGAAGAAAACCTAAACCTAACTTGATTTGCAAGTATTTCATCCTATAAATACAACTCGAAATTTTGTTTTAAAAACACACAAGAAGTAATTCTTTTTATCATATTCTACCTTTGTTTGTGCGGCGTTCTAAAAAATACATGTTTTAACCCATGCAAAAAATACATGTTTTAACCCATGCGATATGCGCGTATGCCATGCACCAAGTCCCTTTTTTACAAGGATTTATTTTTTGGCGAGTTTTCTTTAGGAAATTAATTCCCAAATTAATTCTTAAGAGTTTTATTTATGGGTAAATTCCTTTTACGTGTTTTGCTTGTTTTTGAAGAAAACCAAAACCTAACTTGATTTGCAAGTATATCATTCTATAAACACAACTCGAAATTCTGTTTTAAAAACACAGAAGAAGCAATTCTTTTTATCATCTTTTACCTTTGTTTGTGCGGCGTTCTAAAAAATACATGTTTTAACCCATGCAAAAAATACATGTTTTACCCCACTCGATATGCGCGTATGCCATGAACCAAGTCCCTTTTCTACACGGATTTATTTTTTGGCGAGTTTTCTTTAGGAAATTAATTCCCAAATTAATTCTTAAGAGTTTTATTTATGGGTAAATTCCTTTTATGTGTTTTAGTTGTTTTTTAAGAAAACCTAAACCTAACTTGATTTGCAAGTATTTCATCCTATAAATACAACTCGAAATTCTGTTTTAAAAACATACAAGAAGTAATTCTTTTTATCATCTTCTACCTTTGTTTGTGCGGCGTTCTAAAAAATACATGTTTTAACCCCATGCAAAAAATACATGTTTTAACCCATGCAAAAAATACATGTTTTACCCGATGCGATATGCGCGTATGCCATGAACCAAGTCCCTTTTCTACACGGATTTATTTTTTGGCGAGTTTTCTATAGGAAATTAATTCCCAAATTAATTCTTAAGAGTTTTATTTATGGGTAAATTCCTTTTACGTGGTTTACTTGTTTTTGAAGAAAACCAAAACCTAACTTGATTTGCAAGTATTTCATCCTATAAATACAACTCGAAATTCTGTTTTAAAAACACACAAGAAGCAATTCTTTTTATCATCTTCTACCTATGTTTGTGCGGCGTTCTAAAAAATACATGTTGTAACCCATGCAAAAATACATGTTTTAACCCGTGCGATATGCACGTATGCCATGCACCAAGTCCCTTTTCTACACGGATTTATTTTTTGGCGAGTTTTCTTTAGGAAATTAATTCCCAAATTAATTCTTAAGAGTTTTATTTATGGGTAAATTCCTTTTACGTGGTTTACTTGTTTTTGAAGAAAACCAAAACCTAACTTGATTTGCAAGTATTTCATCTTATAATTACAATTCGAAATTTTGTTTTAAAAACACACAAGAAGCAATTCTTCTTATCATCTTCTACCTATGTTTGTGCGGCGTTCTAAAAAATACATGTTTTAACCCATGCAAAAAATACATAACCTTTGTTTGTGCGGCGTTCTAAAAAATACATGTTTTAACCCATGCAAAAAATACATGTTTTAACCCATGCGATATGCGCGTATGCCATGCACCAAGTTCCTTTTTCTACACGGATTTATTTTTTGGCGAGTTTTCTTTAGGAAATTAATTCCCAAATTAATTCTTAAGAGTTTTATTTATGGGTAAATTCCTTTTACGTGGTTTACTTGTTTTTGAAGAAAACCAAAACCTAACTTGATTTGCAAGTATTTCATCCTATAAATACAACTCGAAATTCTGTTTTAAAAACACACAAGAAGTAATTCTTTTTATCATCTTCTACCTTTGTTTGTGCGGCGTTCTAAAAAATACATGTTTTAACCCCATGCAAAAAATACATGTTTTAACCCATGCAAAAAATACATGTTTTACCCTATGCGATATGCGCGTATGCCATGCACCAAGTCCTTTTTCTAAACGGATATATTTTTTGGCGAGTTTTCTTTAAGATATTAATTCCCAAATTAATTCTTAAGAGTTTTATGTATGGGTAAATTCCTTTTAAGTGTTTTACTTGTTTTTGAAGAAAACCATAACCTAACTTGATTTGCAAGTATTTCATCCTATAAATACAACTCGAAATTTTGTTTTGAAAGACACAAGAAGCAATTCTTTTTATCATCTTCTACCTTTGTTTGTGCAGCGTTCTAAAAAATACATGTTTTAATCCATGCAAAAAATACATGTTTTAACCCTGCGATATGCGCGTATACCATGCATCAAGTCCTTTTTCTACACGGATTTATTTTTTGGCGAGTTTTCTTTAGAAAATTGATTCCCAAATTAATTCTTAAGAGTTTTATTTATGGGTAAATTCCTTTTAGGTGTTTTACTTGTTTTTGAAGAAAACCAAAACCTAACTTGATTTGCAAGTATTTCATCCTATAATTACAATTCGAAATTTTGTTTTAAAAACACACAAGAAGCAATTCTTTTTATCATCTTCTACCTATGTTTGTGCGGCGTTCTAAAAATACATGTTTTAACCCATGCAAAAAATACATAACCTTTGTTTGTGCGGCGTTCTAAAAAATACATGTTTTAACCCATGCAAAAAATACATGTTTTAACCCATGCGATATGCGCGTATGCCATGCACCAAGTCCCTTTTCTACACGGATTTATTTTTTGGCGAGTTTTCTTTAGGAAATTAATTCCCAAATTAATTCTTAAGAGTTTTATTTATGGGCAAATTCCTTTTACGTGTTTTACTTGTTTTGAAGAAAACCAAAACCTAACTTGATTTGCAAGTATATCATTCTATAAATACAACTCGAAATTCTGTTTTAAAAACACAGAAGAAGCAATTCTTTTTATCATCTTTTACCTTTGTTTGTGCGGCGTTCTAAAAAATACATGTTTTACACCATGCGATATGCACGTATGCCATGAACCAAGTCCCTTTTCTACACGGATTTATTTTTTGGCGAGTTTTCTTTAGATATTAATTCCCAAATTAATTCTTAAGAGTTTTATTTATAGGTAAATTCCTTTTACGTGGTTTAATTATTTTTGAAGAAAACCTAAACCTAACTTGATTTGCAAGTATTTCATCCTATAAATACAACTCGAAATTTTGTTTTAAAAACACACAAGAAGTAATTCTTTTTATCATATTCTACCTTTGTTTGTGCGGCGTCTAAAAAATACATGTTGTAACCCATGCAAAAATACATGTTTTAACCCGTGCGATATGCACGTATGCCATGCACCAAGTCCCTTTTCTACACGGATTTATTTTTTGGCGAGTTTTCTTTAGGAAATTAATTCCCAAATTAATTCTTAAGAGTTTTATTTATGGGTAAATTCCTTTTACGTGGTTTACTTGTTTTTGAAGAAAACCAAAACCTAACTTGATTTGCAAGTATTTCATCTTATAATTACAATTCGAAATTTTGTTTTAAAAACACACAAGAAGCAATTCTTCTTATCATCTTCTACCTATGTTTGTGCGGCGTTCTAAAAAATACATGTTTTAACCCATGCAAAAAATACATAACCTTTGTTTGTGCGGCGTTCTAAAAAATACATGTTTTAACCCATGCAAAAAATACATGTTTTAACCCATGCGATATGCGCGTATGCCATGCACCAAGTTCCTTTTTCTACACGGATTTATTTTTTGGCGAGTTTTCTTTAGGAAATTAATTCCCAAATTAATTCTTAAGAGTTTTATTTATGGGTAAATTCCTTTTACGTGGTTTACTTGTTTTTGAAGAAAACCAAAACCTAACTTGATTTGCAAGTATTTCATCCTATAAATACAACTCGAAATTCTGTTTTAAAAACACACAAGAAGTAATTCTTTTTATCATCTTCTACCTTTGTTTGTGCGGCGTTCTAAAAAATACATGTTTTAACCCCATGCAAAAAATACATGTTTTAACCCATGCAAAAAATACATGTTTTACCCTATGCGATATGCGCGTATGCCATGCACCAAGTCCTTTTTCTAAACGGATATATTTTTTGGCGAGTTTTCTTTAAGATATTAATTCCCAAATTAATTCTTAAGAGTTTTATGTATGGGTAAATTCCTTTTAAGTGTTTTACTTGTTTTTGAAGAAAACCATAACCTAACTTGATTTGCAAGTATTAGTGTTTTACTTGTTTTTGAAGAAAACCATAACCTAACTTGATTTGCAAGTATTTCATCCTATAAATACAACTCAAAATTTTGTTTTGAAAGACACAAGAAGCAATTCTTTTTATCATCTTCTACCTTTGTTTGTGCAGCGTTCTAAAAAATACATGTTTTAATCCATGCAAAAAATACATGTTTTAACCCTGCGATATGCGCGTATACCATGCATCAAGTCCTTTTTCTACACGGATTTATTTTTTGGCGAGTTTTCTTTAGGAAATTAATTCTTAAGAGTTTTATTTATGGGAAAATTCCTTTTACGTGTTTTACTTGTATTTGAAGAAAACCAAAACCTAACTTGATTTGCAAGTATTTCATCCTATAAATACAACTCGAAATTCTGTTTTAAAAACACACAAGAAGCAATTCTTTTTATCATCTTCTACCTTTGTTTGTGCGGCGTTCTAAAAAATACATGTTTTAACCCATGCAAAAAATACATGTTTTACCCCATGCGATATGCGCGTATGTCATGAACCAAGTCCCTTTTCTACACGGATTTATTTTTTGGCGAGTTTTCTTAAGAAAATTAATTCCCAAATTAATTCTTAAGAGTTTTATTTATGGGTAAATTCCTTTTAGGTGTTTTACTTGTTTTTGAAGAAAACCAAAACCTAACTTGATTTGCAAGTATTTCATCCTATAATTACAATTCGAAATTTTGTTTTAAAAACACACAAGAAGCAATTCTTTTTATCATCTTCTACCTATGTTTGTGCGGCGTTCTAAAAAATACATGTTTTAACCCATGCAAAAAATACATAACCTTTGTTTGTGCGGCGTTCTAAAAAATACATGTTTTAACCCATGCAAAAAATACATGTTTTAACCCATGCGATATGCGCGTATGCCATGCACCAAGTCCCTTTTCTACACGGATTTATTTTTTGGCGAGTTTTCTTTAGGAAATTAATTCCCAAATTAATTCTTAAGAGTTTTATTTATGGGCAAATTCCTTTTACGTGTTTTACTTGTTTTGAAGAAAACCAAAACCTAACTTGATTTGCAAGTATATCATTCTATAAATACAACTCGAAATTCTGTTTTAAAAACACAGAAGAAGCAATTCTTTTTATCATCTTTTACCTTTGTTTGTGCGGCGTTCTAAAAAATACATGTTTTACACCATGCGATATGCACGTATGCCATGAACCAAGTCCCTTTTCTACACGGATTTATTTTTTGGCGAGTTTTCTTTAGATATTAATTCCCAAATTAATTCTTAAGAGTTTTATTTATAGGTAAATTCCTTTTACGTGGTTTAATTATTTTTGAAGAAAACCTAAACCTAACTTGATTTGCAAGTATTTCATCCTATAAATACAACTCGAAATTTTGTTTTAAAAACACACAAGAAGTAATTCTTTTTATCATATTCTACCTTTGTTTGTGCGGCGTCTAAAAAATACATGTTGTAACCCATGCAAAAATACATGTTTTAACCCGTGCGATATGCACGTATGCCATGCACCAAGTCCCTTTTCTACACGGATTTATTTTTTGGCGAGTTTTCTTTAGGAAATTAATTCCCAAATTAATTCTTAAGAGTTTTATTTATGGGTAAATTCCTTTTACGTGGTTTACTTGTTTTTGAAGAAAACCAAAACCTAACTTGATTTGCAAGTATTTCATCTTATAATTACAATTCGAAATTTTGTTTTAAAAACACACAAGAAGCAATTCTTCTTATCATCTTCTACCTATGTTTGTGCGGCGTTCTAAAAAATACATGTTTTAACCCATGCAAAAAATACATAACCTTTGTTTGTGCGGCGTTCTAAAAAATACATGTTTTAACCCATGCAAAAAATACATGTTTTAACCCATGCGATATGCGCGTATGCCATGCACCAAGTCCCTTTTCTACACGGATTTATTTTTTGGCGAGTTTTCTTTAGGAAATTAATTCCCAAATTAATTCTTAAGAGTTTTATTTATGGGCAAATTCCTTTTACGTGTTTTACTTGTTTTGAAGAAAACCAAAACCTAACTTGATTTGCAAGTATATCATTCTATAAATACAACTCGAAATTCTGTTTTAAAAACACAGAAGAAGCAATTCTTTTTATCATCTTTTACCTTTGTTTGTGCGGCGTTCTAAAAAATACATGTTTTACACCATGCGATATGCGCGTATGCCATGAACCAAGTCCCTTTTCTACACGGATTTATTTTTTGGCGAGTTTTCTTTAGATATTAATTCCCAAATTAATTCTTAAGAGTTTTATTTATAGGTAAATTCCTTTTACGTGGTTTAATTATTTTTGAAGAAAACCTAAACCTAACTTGATTTGCAAGTATTTCATCCTATAAATACAACTCGAAATTTTGTTTTAAAAACACACAAGAAGTAATTCTTTTTATCATATTCTACCTTTGTTTGTGCGGCGTTCTAAAAAATACATGTTGTAACCCATGCAAAAATACATGTTTTAACCCGTGCGATATGCACGTATGCCATGCACCAAGTCCCTTTTCTACACGGATTTATTTTTTGGCGAGTTTTCTTTAGGAAATTAATTCCCAAATTAATTCTTAAGAGTTTTATTTATGGGTAAATTCCTTTTACGTGGTTTACTTGTTTTTGAAGAAAACCAAAACCTAACTTGATTTGCAAGTATTTCATCTTATAATTACAATTCGAAATTTTGTTTTAAAAACACACAAGAAGCAATTCTTCTTATCATCTTCTACCTATGTTTGTGCGGCGTTCTAAAAAATACATGTTTTAACCCATGCAAAAAATACATAACCTTTGTTTGTGCGGCGTTCTAAAAAATACATGTTTTAACCCATGCAAAAAATACATGTTTTAACCCATGCGATATGCGCGTATGCCATGCACCAAGTCCCTTTTCTACACGGATTTATTTTTTGGCGAGTTTTCTTTAGGAAATTAATTCCCAAATTAATTCTTAAGAGTTTTATTTATGGGCAAATTCCTTTTACGTGTTTTACTTGTTTTGAAGAAAACCAAAACCTAACTTGATTTGCAAGTATATCATTCTATAAATACAACTCGAAATTCTGTTTTAAAAACACAGAAGAAGCAATTCTTTTTATCATCTTTTACCTTTGTTTGTGCGGCGTTCTAAAAAATACATGTTTTACACCATGCGATATGCACGTATGCCATGAACCAAGTCCCTTTTCTACACGGATTTATTTTTTGGCGAGTTTTCTTTAGATATTAATTCCCAAATTAATTCTTAAGAGTTTTATTTATAGGTAAATTCCTTTTACGTGGTTTAATTATTTTTGAAGAAAACCTAAACCTAACTTGATTTGCAAGTATTTCATCCTATAAATACAACTCGAAATTTTGTTTTAAAAACACACAAGAAGTAATTCTTTTTATCATATTCTACCTTTGTTTGTGCGGCGTCTAAAAAATACATGTTGTAACCCATGCAAAAATACATGTTTTAACCCGTGCGATATGCACGTATGCCATGCACCAAGTCCCTTTTCTACACGGATTTATTTTTTGGCGAGTTTTCTTTAGGAAATTAATTCCCAAATTAATTCTTAAGAGTTTTATTTATGGGTAAATTCCTTTTACGTGGTTTACTCGTTTTTGAAGAAAACCAAAACCTAACTTGATTTGCAAGTATTTCATCTTATAATTACAATTCGAAATTTTGTTTTAAAAACACACAAGAAGCAATTCTTCTTATCATCTTCTACCTATGTTTGTGCGGCGTTCTAAAAAATACATGTTTTAACCCATGCAAAAAATACATAACCTTTGTTTGTGCGGCGTTCTAAAAAATACATGTTTTAACCCATGCAAAAAATACATGTTTTAACCCATGCGATATGCGCGTATGCCATGCACCAAGTCCCTTTTCTACACGGATTTATTTTTTGGCGAGTTTTCTATAGGAAATTAATTCCCAAATTAATTCTTAAGAGTTTTATTTATGGGTAAATTCCTTTTACGTGGTTTACTTGTTTTTGAAGAAAACCAAAACCTAACTTGATTTGCAAGTATTTCATCCTATAAATACAACTCGAAATTCTGTTTTAAAAACACACAAGAAGTAATTCTTTTTATCATCTTCTACCTTTGTTTGTGCGGCGTTCTAAAAAATACATGTTTTAACCCCATGCAAAAAATACATGTTTTAACCCCTTCCAAAAATACATGTTTTACCCTATGCGATATGCGCGTATGCCATGCACCAAGTCCTTTTTCTAAACGGATATATTTTTTGGCGAGTTTTCTTTAAGATATTAATTCCCAAATTAATTCTTAAGAGTTTTATGTATGGGTAAATTCCTTTTAAGTGTTTTACTTGTTTTTGAAGAAAACCATAACCTAACTTGATTTGCAAGTATTTCATCCTATAAATACAACTCGAAATTTTGTTTTTAAAGACACAAGAAGCAATTCTTTTTATCATCTTCTACCTTTGTTTGTGCAGCGTTCTAAAAAATACATGTTTTAATCCATGCAAAAAATACATGTTTTAACCCTGCGATATGCGCGTATACCATGCATCAAGTCCTTTTTCTACACGGATTTATTTTTTGGCGAGTTTTCTTTAGAAAATTAATTCCCAAATTAATTCTTAAGAGTTTTATTTATGGGTAAATTCCTTTTAGGTGTTTTACTTGTTTTTGAAGAAAACCAAAACCTAACTTGATTTGCAAGTATTTCATCCTATAATTACAATTCGAAATTTTGTTTTAAAAACACACAAGAAGCAATTCTTTTTATCATCTTCTACCTATGTTTGTGCGGCGTTCTAAAAAATACATGTTTTAACCCATGCAAAAAATACATAACCTTTGTTTGTGCGGCGTTCTAAAAAATACATGTTTTAACCCATGCAAAAAATACATGTTTTAACCCATGCGATATGCGCGTATGCCATGCACCAAGTCCCTTTTCTACACGGATTTATTTTTTGGCGAGTTTTCTTTAGGAAATTAATTCCCAAATTAATTCTTAAGAGTTTTATTTATGGGTAATTCCTTTTACGTGGTTTACTTGTTTTTGAAAGAACCAAACCTAACTTGATTTGCAAGTATTTCATCTATAATTACAATCGAAATTTTGTTTTAAAAACACACAGAAGCAATTCTTCTTATCATCTTCTACCTATGTTTGTGCGGCGTTCAAAAAAACATGTTTTAACCCATGCAAAAAAACTAACCTTTGTTTTGTGCGGCGTTCTAAAAATACATTTTTAACCCATGCAAAAAATACATGTTTTAACCCATGCGATATGCGCGTATGCCATGCACCAAGTCACCTTTTCTACAACGGATTTATTTTTTGGAGAGTTTTCTTTGGAAATTAATTCCTAAATTAATTCTTAAGAGTTTTATTTATGAGTAAATTCCTTTTACGTGTTTTACTTGTTTTTGAAGAAAACCAAAACCTAACTTGATTTGCAAGTATTTCATCATCCTATAAATACAACTCGAAATTCTGTTTTAAAAACACACAAGAAGTAATTCTTTTTATCATCTTCTACCTTTGTTTGTGCGGCGTTCTAAAAATACATGTTTTAAACCCATGCAAAAAACATGTTTAACCCATGCAAAAAATACATGTTTTACCCTATGCGATATGCGCGTATGCCATGCACCAAGTCCTTTTTCTAAACGGATATATTTTTGGCGAGTTTTTCTTTAAGATATTTTCCCAAATTAATTCTTAAGAGTTTTATGTATGGGTAAATTCCTTTTAAGTGTTTTACTTGTTTTTGAAGAAAACCATAACCTAACTTATTTGCAAGTATTTCATCCTATAAATACAACTCAAATTTTGTTTTGAAAGACACAAAAGCAATTCTTTTTATCATCTTCTTACCTATGTTTGTGCGGCGTTCTAAAAAATACATGTTTTAACCCATGCAAAAATACATAACCTTTGTTTGTGCGGCGTTCTAAAAAATACATGTTTTAACCCATCCAAAAAATCATGTTTTAAACCCATGCGATATCGCGTATGCCATGCACCAAGTCCCTTTTCTACACGGATTTATTTTTGGCGAGTTTTCTTTAGGAAATTAATTCCCAAATTAATTCTTAAGAGTTTTATTTATGGGCAAATTCTTTTACGTGTTTTACTTTGTTTTGAAGAAAACCAAAACCTAACTTGATTTGCAAGTATTCATCTATAAATACAACTCGAAATTCTGTTTAAAAACACAAAGAAGCAATTCTTTTATCATCTTTTACCTTTGTTTGTGCGGCGTTCTAAAAATACATGTTTAAATACACATGCGATATGCGCGTATGCCATGAACCAAGTCCCTTTTCTACACGGATTTATTTTTTGGCGAGTTTTTCTTTAGATATTAATTCCCAAATTAATTCTTAAGAGTTTTTTATATAGGTAAATTCCTTTTACGTGGTTTAATTATTTTTGAAGAAAACCTAAACCTAACTTGATTTGCAAGTATTTCATCCTATAAATACAACTCGAAATTTTGTTTTAAAAACACACAAGAAGTAATTCTTTTATCATATTCTACCTTTGTTTGTGCGGCGTTCTAAAAAATACATGTTGTAACCCATGCAAAAATACATGTTTTAACCCGTGCGATATGCACGTATGCCATGCACCAAGTCCCTTTTCTACACGGATTTATTTTTTGGCGAGTTTTCTTTAGGAAATTATTCCCAAATTAATTCTTAAGAGTTTTATTTATGGGTAAATTCCTTTTACGTGGTTTACTTGTTTTTGAAGAAAACCAAACCTAACTTGATTGCAAGTATTTCATCTTATAATTACAATTCGAAATTTTGTTTTAAAAACACACAAGAAGCAATTCTTCTATCATCTTCTACCTAGGTTTGTGCGGCGTTCTAAAAATACATGTTTTAACCCATGCAAAAAATACATAACCTTTGTTTGTGCGGCGTTCTAAAAAATACATGTTTTAACCATGCAAAAATACATGTTTTAACCCATGCGATATGCGCGTATGCCATGCACCAAGTCCCTTTTCTACACGGATTTATTTTTTGGCGAGTTTTCTTTAGGAATTAATTCCCAAATTAATTCTTAAGAGTTTTATTTATGGGTAAATTCCTTTTACGTGGTTTACTTGTTTTTGAAGAAAACCAAAACCTAACTGATTTGCAAGTATTTCATCCTATAAATACAACTCGAAATTCTGTTTTAAAAACACACAAGAAGTAATCTTTTTATCATCTTCTACCTTTGTTTGTGCGGCGTTCTAAAAAATACATGTTTTAAACCCCATGCAAAAAATACTGTTTAACCCATGCAAAAAATACATGTTTTAACCCTATGCGATATGCGCGTATGCCATGCACCAAGTCCTTTTTCTAAACGGATATATTTTTTGGCGAGTTTTCTTTAAGATATTAATTCCCAAATTAATTCTTAAGAGTTTTATGTATGGGTAAATTCCTTTTAAGTGTTTTACTTGTTTTTGAAGAAAACCATAACCTAACTTGATTTGCAAGTATTTATCCTATAAATACAACTCGAAATTTTGTTTTGAAAGACACAAGAAGCATTTCTTTTATCATCTTCTACCTTTGTTGTGCGCGTTCTAAAAAATACATTTTTAATCCATGCAAAAAATACATTTTATAACCCTGGATATGCGCGTATACCATGCATCAAGTCCTTTTTCTACACGGATTTATTTTTTGGGCGAGTTTTCTTTAGGAAATTAATTCTTAAGAGTTTTATTTATGGGTAAAATTCTTTTACGTGTTTTAACTACTGTATTTGAAGAAAACCAAAACCTAACTTGATTTGCAAGTATTTCATCCTATAAATACAACTCGAAATTCGTTGTAAAAACACACAAGAAGCAATTCTTTTTATCATCTTCTACCTTGTTTGTGCGGCGTTCTAAAAAATACATGTTTTAACCCATGCAAAAAATACATGTTTTACCCCATGCGATATGCGCGTATGTCATGAAAGTCCCTTTTCTACACGGATTTATTTTTGGCGAGTTTCTTTAGAAAATTAATTCCCAAATTAATTCTTAAGAGTTTTATTTATGGGTAAATTCCTTTTAGGTGTTTTACTTGTTTTTGAAGAAAACCAAAACCTAACTTGATTTGCAAGTATTTCATCCTATAATTACAATTCGAAATTTTGTTTTAAAAACACACAAGAAGCAATTCTTTTTATCATCTTCTACCTATGTTTGTGCGGCGTTCTAAAAAATACATGTTTTAACCCATGCAAAAAATACATAACCTTTGTTTGTGCGGCGTTCTAAAAATACATGTTTTAACCCATGCAAAAAATACATGTTTTAACCCATGCAAAAAATACATGTTTTAACCCATGCGATATGCGCGTATGCCATGCACCAAATCCCTTTTCTACACGGATTTATTTTTTGGCGAGTTTTCTTTAGGAAATTAATTCCCAAATTAATTCTTAAGAGTTTTATTTATGGGCAAATTCCTTTTACGTGTTTTACTTGTTTTGAAGAAAACCAAAACCTAACTTGATTTGCAAGTATATCATTCTATAAACCGAAATTCTGTTTAAAAACACAGAAGAAGCAATTCTTTTTATCATCTTTTACCTTTGTTGTGCGGCGTTCTAAAAAATACATGTTTTACATGTTACACCATGCGATATGCGCGTATATGCCATGAACCAAGTCCCTTTTCTACACGGATTTATTTTTTGGCGAGTTTTCTTTAGATATTAATTCCCAAATTAATTCTTAAGAGTTTTATTTATGGTAAATTCCTTTTACGTGGTTTAATTATTTTTGAAGAAAACCTAAACCTAACTTGATTTGCAAGTATTTCATCCTATAAATACAACTCGAAATTTTGTTTTAAAAACACACAAGAAGTAATTCTTTTTATCATATTCTACCTTTGTTTGTGCGGCGTTCAAAAAATACATGTTTTAACCCCATGCAAAAAATACATGTTTTAACCCATGCAAAAAATACATGTTTTACCCCATGCGATATGCGCGTATGCCATGAACCAAGTCCCTCTTCTACACGGATTTATTTTTTGGCGAGTATTCTTTAGGAAATTAATTCCCAAATTAATTCTGAAGAGTTTTATTTATGGGCAAATTCCTTTTACGTGTTTTACTTGTTTTTGAAGAAAACCAAAACCTAACTTGATTTGCAAGTATTTCATCCTATAAATACAACTCGAAATTCTGTTTTAAAAAACACAAGAAGCAATTCTTTTTATCATCTTCTACCTATGTTTGTGCGGCGTTCTAAAAAATACATGTTTTAACCCATGCAAAAAATACATGTTTTAACCCTGCGATATGCGTATGCCATGCACCAAGTCCCTTTTCTACACGGATTTATTTTTGGCGAGTTTTCTTTAGGAAATTAATTCTTAAGAGTTTTATTTATGGGTAAATTCCTTTTACGTGTTTTACTTGTTTTTGAAGAAAACCAAAACCTAACTTGATTTGCAAGTATTTCATCCTATAAATACAACTCGAAATTCTGTTTTAAAAACACACAAGAAGCAATTCTTTTTATCATCTTCTACCTTTGTTTGTGCGGCGTTCTAAAAAATACATGTTTTAACCCATGCGATATGCGCGTATGCCATGCACCAAGTCCCTTTTCTACACGGATTTATTTTTTGGCGAGTTTTCTTTAGGAAATTAATTCCCAAATTAATTATTAAGAGTTTTATTTATGGGTAAATTCCTTTTACGTGGTTTACTTGTTTTTGAAGAAAACCAAAACCTAACTTGATTTGCAAGTATTTCATCCTATAAATACAACTCGAAATTCTGTTTTAAAAACACACAAGAAGCAATTCTTTTATCATCTTCTACCTTTGTTTGTGCGGCGTTCTAAAAAATACATGTTTTAACCCATGCAAAAATACATGTTTTAACCCATGCGATATGCGCGTATGCCATGCACCAAGTCCCTTTTTACACGGATTTATTTTTTGGCGAGTTTTCTTTAGGAAATTAATTCCCAAATTAATTCTTAAGAGTTTTATTTATGGGTAAATTCCTTTTACGTGTTTACTTGTTTTTGAAGAAAACCAAAACCTAACTTGATTTGCAAGTATTTCATCCTATAAATACAACTCGAAATTCTGTTTTAAAAACACACAAGAAGCAATTCTTTTTATCATCTTCTACCTTTGTTTGTGGCGGCTTCTAAAAAATACATGTTTTAACCCATGCAAAAAATACATGTTTTAACCCATGCGATATGCGCGTATGCCATGTACCAAGTCCCTTTTCTACACGGATTTATTTTTTGGCGAGTTTTCTTTAGGAAATTAATTCCCAAATTAATTCTTAAGAGTTTTATTTATGGGTAAATTCCTTTTACGTGTTTTACTTGTTTTTGAAGAAAACCAAAACCTAACTTGATTTGCAAGTATTTCATCCTATAAATACAACTCGAAATTCTGTTTTAAAAACACACAAGAAGCAATTCTTTTTATCATCTTCTACCTATGTTTGTGCGGCGTTCTAAAAAATACATGTTTTAACCCATGCAAAAAATACATGTTTTAACCCGTGCGATATGCGCGTATGCCATGCACCAAGTCACTTTTCTACACTGATATATTTTTCTGCTAGTTTTCTTTAGGAAATTAATTCCCAAATTAATTCTTAAGAGTTTTATTTATGGGTAAATTTCTTTTACGTGTTTTACTTGTTTTTGAAGAAAAAACCAAAACCTAAATTGATTTGCAAGTATTTCATCCTATAAATACAACTCGAAATTCTGTTTTAAAAACACACAAGAAGCAATTCTTTTTATCATCTTCTACCTATGTTTGTGCGGCGTTCTAAAAAATACATGTTTTAACCCATGCAAAAAATACATGTTTTAACCCGTGCGATATGCGCGTATGCCATGCACCAAGTCCCTTTTTTACACGGATTTATTTTTTGGCGAGTTTTCTTTAGGAAATTAATTCCCAAATTAATTCTTAAGAGTTTTATTTATGGGTAAATTCCTTTTACGTGTTTTACTTGTTTTTGAAGAAAACCAAAACCTAACTTGATTTGCAAGTATTTCATCCTATAAATACAACTCGAAATTCTGTTTTAAAAACACACAAGAAGCAATTCTTTTTATCATCTTCTACCTTTGTTTGTGCGGCGTTCTAAAAAATACATGTTTTAACCCATGCAAAAAATACATGTTTTAACCCATGCGATATGCGCGTATGCCATGTACCAAGTCCCTTTTCTACACGGATTTATTTTTTGGCGAGTTTTCTTTAGGAAATTAATTCCCAAATTAATTCTTAAGAGTTTTATTTATGGGTAAATTTCTTTTACGTGTTTTACTTGTTTTTGAAGAAAAAACCAAAACCTAAATTGATTTGCAAGTATTTCATCATATAAATACAACTCGAAATTCTGTTTTAAAAACACACAAGAAGCAATTCTTTTTATCATCTTCTACCTATGTTTGTGCGGCGTTCTAAAAAATACATGTTTTAACCCATGCAAAAAATACATGTTTTAACCCGTGCGATATGCGCGTATGCCATGCACCAAGTCCTTTTCTACACTGATATATTTTTCTGCTAGTTTTCTTTTGGAAATTAATTCCCAAATTAATTCTTAAGAGTTTTATTTATGGGTAAATTCCTTTTAATTGTTTTAGTTGTTTTTGAAGAAAACCAAAACCTAACTTGATTTGCAAGTATTTCATCCTATAAATACAACTCGAAATTTTGTTTTGAAAACACACAAGAAGCAATTCTTTTTATCATCTTCTACCTTTGTTTGTGCGGCGTTCTAAAAAATACATGTTTTAACCCATGCAAAAATACATGTTTTAACCCATGCGATATGCGCGTATGCCATGCACCAAGTCCCTTTTTACACGGATTTATTTTTGGCGAGTTTTCTTTAGGAAATTAATTCCCAAATTAATTCTTAAGAGTTTTATTTATGGGTAAATTCCTTTTACGTGTTTACTTGTTTTTGAAGAAAACCAAAACCTAACTTGATTTGCAAGTATTTCATCCTATAAATACAACTCGAAATTCTGTTTTAAAACACACAAGAAGCAATTCTTTTTATCATCTTCT